>NW_028327185.1:23187748-23489480 GCF_987537825.1 Furipterus horrens
ATACACTATACATCTGCCCTGACTGTTGTTATATATAGTTTTAAGTTAGTCTCAGAAATTTGTCCTTGTGTTGTGCAACACACACACACAGACACACACACACACTTACTAGAGGTCATAGAATTGTAAATGTAACACCTGAGAGAGAGAGAGAGAGAGAGAGAGAGAGAGAGAGAGAGAGAGAGAGAGAGGTATGTATAGAGTACAAGAAAGCCTAGTGACCTCAAGTGTCTGAAATTGCCTTCTCTTGAAATAAAGGGTTTTGGATATATAGGTTCAGGTCCTGAAAATTGCCTCTAAAATTACTTCTTTATCTTTTCTTGTCTTTTCAGTATTCTTCCTTCAAATAGAATCTTTCAGTGTCCTTCCTTAAATGTTGGGGTGGTTGGTGGTTTTCTCTTCGTGGTTTTAATGTGGCTCACATACTCAGAGGCTGGTAGGAAGCTTTGGGAATCTCCACCACCCGCTCACTGTGGTTCCTGCCATTCTGCAGAGAGGAGGAGGAAGACTTTGAAATTCTAAAACTCACATGCATTCACAACCAATATATTATATAAAATATGTACCTATATTTATGCTTATATATGGGTCTCATCTGCTCTGCATAGATACTAAGTATTTCAGAGTAGTTGAATACATATATTTAATTTCTTGTGGAAAGGTAGTATCTCAAATACAGTTTGTGCAGTGGGCCCCACTCTGATGTCATTGCAGAATCAATTCTAAGGGGCCAGCCCATCTGGCACTTCTTTAGTCTCTTACTCCTTTCTGCCTGAGCATCAGCCAGGTGACAGGGACACATGGAGTGCTAAATCACTCCCCTGTCTCCACATTTGATTTTAATGCTTTCTGTGCAAATAGGGGCACTCATTTTCTTTACTAATTGTTTCTTTGGTCATATTTCACATGTAGACATGAACAAGTCAGAACAACATCCTTATACCCAGCACATATGTAGGATGAATTTAAACAGGGATCTTTATACGTGAGGCAATCTCCAATGCCTATGAGGAAATTCACACGGTTGCAGAGCTCGGGGCATAGGTGTGGATTTTATGCACACTGTTTTCTAAGTGGGAAAGAGAAGCAGATACATTTCTGTTCATGTCACTGTTGCTGAATGTGTCTGTCAGCCTTCATCTCTCACATGAAATATGGTCAGTCTTTCTAATCTGTTTCTTTACTTGTGTGTCAACTTTCTTATGAGGCAGGTCAAATTAAGTGCATAATTTTTGTATACTTATTACCTCATATATATTATCCAAGGCACTTTAAGGTCTTTGCTTTCATTTTTTTAAAAGTCCAAAATTTAAAAATCACAGCTATTAAAATATTTCCCAAATGTATTGTCAAGGATTTATAACATATGAGCCAAGAAATTTCCTTTACCTCATGGTTTCTAGGAAACTCAATTTTTCTTCTTTGCTTATGGTTTATTATAAAATATAATTTCCATTGCTAAGTCTTAGGTGATTTCACGCATTTTTAAATGAAATTTCGCTAGAGGATGGGTGGGATATATCATATTGTGACTCTGACATGGATTTTTCATGGGTGCATTGGTCCTGACCTGCGACCTGCCTTGGTTCTCTGTAGTCGGGACTGGCTGGATCACAGGGTTGTGTCTGCATCTGTTGCTTTGTGTGATACTCCATTGTGCTGCTTCTGTACCAGCTCCTGTGTGTGTGTGTGTGTGTGTGTGTGTAGCTTTAGTAATTTAGCAGCTCTGATAGTTGGTGACCCACCTTTTGGGGGAGCAGTCACCTGCATGTGGTGGTGGTCACAGCAGGCCAGCTCTGAGCGGGTTTCGCAGCAGAGTTAAGGCCCCCTACAGAGGGCACACTGTGCCCCTGACCCCCCACCCCCCCAGTCTTGCTTCCCAGCTACTCCTACTCATTAATCCCTTTCCTGGGTGTCAGGGAAACGTGGAAACACTGGGAGCAGTGATGGAAGAGGGTGCTCTGCTGACTTCTAAGCCGGAAGCTTTGCTTTCTCAGGCATTTTAATGAGTTCCAGAGGATGTGGCAGCTGTGAATCCATTCCTTGTTCCTGCGCAAGCCCAGAAAACAGGCTGACACCAGTATTTGTCCATTTCAGACGTGGACGTCAACAGGGGTCCTTTCTCCTCCCCCGTGTTAGTCTCTGTCTTGTTCGCTTTCCTCTGTGTTTTCCTAAAAACCCACTGAGCAGCATTACTTTAGACCGCCCTTTCTCCATCTACATTTTAGCTACTGACGAAATTTTAATTACTTCTTAATAATACATCCAGCCTTCTTTCTTACCTCACACTGCCTGCTGCTCCTCCATTCTGACAAATTTTCTTCTTTTCAATGTTTGGTTTTCATTTGGTTTGGTTTTTCATAACACAATCTGATCAGCATATAGTAACTTTTTTCACTTTACCTGTAGCGACATCATCAAAACCAGTTTAATGAGCAGAAGGCAGAGGGTTTAAGAGGCAGCTTCTGGGAGGTTCCTTCCCTGGCCTGCCAGGCGCTGGCTCAGTGGTCTCACCCCCTCGCTGGAGGGAGTGGCGCTGAGGGTGGGCGCAGAGGGCTGATCACGTGGCCCAGACTGTGGCCCGTGCCCCACTGACCAGCCTAAGATCCCTTACACAGCACGGGACATGTTCTCACAAGGCCTCCTCTCCCTGAAGTGACCGTGACAGTAGCGCTGTTCACGCTCCTGAGCGTGGTATTAGCCCTAACTCACGCTCTTCACTTGCCCACCCATGCACCTGTTCCGTGCCCCACTTGGGGCTTGGTGACGAGTGAGTCTGAGAACTGGACCTGCCCGGAGCCTCACGAACGGAAGGAGCTGGCTTGGCCAAGGTCCAGGGAGAACATTCTGGCGAAGGGCAAAATCAGCAGAGGCCTGCAGGCAGAGCGGGGCTTCCCTCCTTCGAGGAGTGGAACACAGCCGAGCGAGGTGGGAAGGTGAGGAGCCAGGTGGAGAAGCACGTGCCAGGGTGCCGTTCCCAGAGAAAGGAGGCTGTGCAGGGCCTGGGGACCCAGGCCTGGGCGAGGGAAGGCAGGTGGAAGGCGAGCAGGCGGTTAGCAGAAGGCAGTGGTCAGGACCGCACTAGACATCTGCTTCTGATTACTTCGGCAACGCTTGCGGAGACAGGCCCAAAGCGGGTGGCAAAATTTGAAGCAGCTAATGAAAGACTTCGATGTCGGGCATGCTAATTTCCAAGGCGGATTTAGACTTACTAAAATGTGATAATTATTTGTGGCTATTTATCAGAGAAAGGCCTTCCTATATCGTATTTTACGTTTCTACCCATTTCTGTGACGTTAAGAAAGGCACCAAGACCTCTGTAGAAGTTTCCAGCTTCCATGGTCGCTAAGTCACAGTCGGCAGGGAGGTGACACTGGAGTCGGAGCCCTCGCCGCCCGCCTGGGAGCGGGAGCTGGAGCTGCTGGCGACACTGAGGCTCGCAGCGCCCAAGGGGCCGTGCAGCTTCCTGAGCGGGACTCGCTCCGCACCGGCGGCTTTCGGGACCCCAGTACTGAAGACGGGAAGGGCGCAGCGCCGCCTGATGGAAGGGTTTCTTTCTCCTAAACCGGAGGAGACGCCCGGCCTCCGCTCGCGCTTGTGTCTCTGCCCGGCCGCCGCGCTGGCTTCCCGCGGACACGCGACTGACGGGTGCTCACAGCCCACGGCTCTCACGTGCTGTTGCCTGTTTATACTGTTGCTTAACAGTCACAGCGACAGCAACAGCTTACTTCTGTGATTGTATTATTGTACAACAAAAAAGCTGTTAGTACCAGCTTGCGTAAAACCACAAACACAGCCTTAATAGTTGATACTAATGAAATATCATAGCGTTTTCTCTACGAAGAAAGGAAAGGACGGCAACAGCCTTAGACAGTAAAACTGTAAAAGGTACAATACACCTGATTTTCAAATCTGCAAGACACAAATGCGCTTCTCTCTCTCTCTCTCTGTGGCCATTTCCACAAAGCCATACAATGTGAGCACTGGAATGGGACCTGGAAGCACATGTGATTCATTTATTGGTGAGGAACTCTGGGATGGACAGTCACACTCTAGTCTAAACAGGATCCCATCACTGCAAAGAAAATATCACTCAGAATAGATTTCCCAGGGCTTCTGCAGTGTTGGTTCGCGCGTCCCTCCCCTGCTCCTGCGGTCTCCACATACCTGCTCGTTCTGAGTGTGAGACACCAGAGTCTTGATTTTGCTAGAGCCTTCAGTTTCATTGTGAAGCACAGATCTTGGCGCCAAGAGACTCTAACCAGCCCCTTGTGGACTTAAGTAGAATTTGTTATCACAGCTGCTCCCTTTTTCCAAAACTTGTGACCATTTTTACTGATGTCCAGCTCCGCTGGGATCCTTGAGATGCCCCACAAACAGCTCTTCCGCACATGGTGACTAGGCACGGTGAGCCCCAAAGTGCCGCCTTGGCCACTCCTTGCAGTTGAACACTTGGCTGTCAGGTTCTCTTAACCTGCTGTACTCCGCTGAATGTCACGGTCAGCACCATTTCCTCACTCATGACTTCGGTGCCATGATGAACTTTCTTACGGGAATAAACAAGGTTTTCTCTGCTAGATTTATTTAGGAATGGAGTTGCCAGGTTGCAGGGCATGTATATTTTCAACTTCATTGTCAAATTCTTTTCTAAAATTCTCAATGCTTCTAATTTTTGTGTTATAGCATATGAAACAAATCTTACTTTTACTGTTTTTTTGTTTCTCTGTACACAAAATTTTTTAATCTAAGTATAGTTTGTATATATAATATTATGTTAGTCATATTAGTTTCAGGTATACAATATATTGATTTGACATTTTTATACCTTGCAATCTGATCACTCCACTAATTCTAGTAATCAACTGTCACCATGCCAACTTATCACAATATTAGCGACTATGTTTCCCCTTCCTTTTTCACCCTCCCCCCAACTCCCTTTCTCTGGTAACTATCCCTTCAGTCTCTGTTTCTATGAGTCTGTTTTTGTTTTGTTTGTCCATTTAGAATTTTTTTTTTAGATTTCATATATAACTGAGATCATACAGTATCTATCTTTCTCTGTTATTTCACTTAGCACAATACCCTGCAGGTCCATCTAATGCTGTCACAAATGGCAGGATTTCATTCTTTTTCATTGCTGTATAATATTCCTTTGTATATATGTACAACATTTTCTTTATCTGTGTATCTATCAGTGGACACCTAGGTTGCTCCCATATTTTGGTTATTGTAAATAATACTGTAATGAATATAGTGGTGCATATGTCTTTTTGAATTAGTTTTTTGTTTTCTTTGGATAAATGCCCAGAAGTGAAATTGCTGGATCATATGGTATATCTATTTTTAGTTTCACGAGAAATCCCTGTACTGCTTTCCATAGTGGTTGCACTGATCTGCCTTACCACCAACAGTGCACGAGGGTTCCCGTTTCTCCGCATCCTCACCAGTACTTGCTGTTTGTTGATTTGTTGATGATGGCCATTCTGACAGGTGTGAGGTGGTATCTCATTGTGGTTTTAATTTGCATTTTCCTGATGCTTAGTGACGTTAGGCATCTTTTCATATGTCTGTTGGCCATCTGTATGTCTTCTTTGGCGAAATGTTTTCTCATGTCTTCTGTATTTTTATAACTGATACTAAGCAAAGGTTTTAAATGTTTGAGCCAACAGTTTTGAAGGTCACAGAACAATCACAACGATTTTCTCGAAGACTGCTTTGCACAGTCATTTCTGTGATCCCACCCGAATGTGCACATTGAGGGCTGCCTGTGTTTTTGAAATGAATAGATATAAACTGCATGCAGTGCCAAAACTAAGGGCTTAAAAAAGAAGATCTCAACTCATTTGCTCTGTTAACTACGTATTTGTTATAAGACAAACAAATCATACAGATAACATTGTATTTGGCCATATGGCAAACAAGTTAGAAGTGATGATGGAATTCATGAGATAAACTTTTGACCCCTTATCACAGTTCCTGGAACATAGGAGGATGCCATACATGCAAAACATCCAGAACTTGATCATTGCTCCCACTGTCCCACCCTGGTCCAAGCCAGCACCATGTCCCCTGCATGGCTGTGGTCACTCCCATGAGGTCTCCCTGCTTTTTCCTCGCCTCTCTGTGGGCTATTTGTACAGGACCCAGTGGCTCCCCGGTCCCTCAGTGAAACCCAAGTTCTCCCCCTGGGCTTGAGGCCGCTCCTGACGCTGCCCCCCACGGTCTCCGGTCTGCTGGCCACCATGCCTCCCCAGCCTCCCCTGCTCTAGCACAACGACGTCCCCCCGGCTTCTTGAACAGGTGATGTCCTCTCCCATCTCCCACACACAGTCACATGCTGACCCTCTTCCCTGCCTCGGGTCTCTGCTCAGATGTCACCCCTCCATGGGCCCAACGGTTCAGAACTTCAGCTTCCACACCCCAGCGGCACTCCCAACCCTCCTCTTGCGGTTCCATTTTTCTTCATAGAAGTTTTCACTTTTAACGTAACTCGCTAATTCATTGTGTTTTGTTAACTGTCCCTCTTCTGCCAGAATGTAGCCTAGGAACGAGCCCAGGGCCCTTTGCTGCACTCAGTGATTTATCTCTGGGGCTGAGAAGATGCCCCAGCATGGGTGTTGTCCTCAGTAAATATCTGCTAAGTGGCGAATGAATGTTTGCAGGAAGCTGTTGCGGTGGTTGTTCGGTACTCACATTCCACGTTGTCCTGTTGCAGCAGGCTTGGCACTGTTTGTCGCGGAAGTCATGTCTGTCTGGCTCACTGCACGCCTGTCAGAATGAAGTCTGCCCATGCTGCCCCCCCCCCCCCCCCCCCCCCCCCCCAGGTAACAGATACTGTTCTAAAGGGCTGTAAGGTCACAGGAAGGATGCAGGAGCATTTAACAAAAGGAGTCCAACCCCACATATATTGATGGACCGTATTCTCCGTGCAGTGGTCTAAACTGGCTGGTGATGTGCTTGCCTCAGGTGTTAACTAAAGCTTTATATTCATTAGATATCTGGTTTCCATAGGCTTTGATCTGATCTGCTCCACAGACAGCCATCGGGTGCGGTGCCTATGGTAGACTTCTGAGTTGGAGGCACTGTGGAAAAGTTGTCAGAACATGACTGGGGGACCCGACCAGTTACGGAAAGTCTAAACTTGGACAAACGTTTTGAAAGATGAGCATGATATGAAGTCTGTACGGTACCTAGTATGATGTGAGGGGTTTTCAATGACCAGTTACTAAAAGCATTTCTTGACTTTTCAAGAGTCCAGTTTGTTTCATTTGCTTAGATTGTATATGAAAAAGACATGTAATCAAAGTTTTGTTATGTCTATGTGGAAATGGGAGGAAAATGAGGGACTAGATTGGTTTTATCATAGTGATTCAGCTGAGCTTTGTATTTGATGCTCTGGATACTTAATGACACATTAACATCTGTCATCAATGTACTAGACGGGGTCAGTAATTTTCTCCCCATATTTCCCGATGTCTTGGCTGCATGTAACCATGAAATCCCTCAATGGGATCACACTGTATCAGCCTTAATTGTGAATTAAATAGGATCTTATCTCGATAGTTCTAAAAAGCAGCTCCATTTGTCAGCACAGCAGCCCAGATTCGTGAGCAATTATAAAATGGGTTATAAGTAATCATTTATTGAGCGCACTATGGAGCACAAAGCAAATGAACTGAGGTCGCCTGGTGGGTCCGGGAAGGCTCCTCTTTGGAGAGGAAGCTTGAGGGGGGATGTGAAAGATGACCATGTCCTGACCAGACCAGGCAGGTGCAGCAGTTCTGGAGGAACAGGGGAACGAGGGGGAAGCTGGCAGGCACCCGACCACGGGCTAAGGGATTTTGAGGGTCATTTTCCTGAGAGCAGCGAGAAGCCATTAACAAGCTGTAAGCCAGGAAGCAGCACAGTCAGGTTGGTGGCCTGGCCGCAAGGCGCAGTCCCACTGGGAGGGGCGTGCAGTGTGGAACCTCAGTGGTTCTGAAGATGTCCACGAGAGATGGGGTGGTGGGTGAGGAGGGGCAGGGGGGTCTGAAAGGCGTTGATGGGGCAGAACCCCAAGGACTCGCTGACTGCGAGCTGTGTGCCGCTGCCACTGAAGGGTTGCCATTCATCCAGTGGTTCGAGAAGTTTCTTCCAAAATACTTGTTTTTGTAATTTATTTACTTGTTCAGAATTTGCATAAAGAAAGATCAGTAATTTTGTTTCTTCAAATTTTTATTTTATTTCTTTGCTTTTTACAATAGGGGATGGTGCTAATTCAAGTGTTTCTAGGAACAGCAAGGTGCTATCTTTTTATTATGCTAGCCTTTCATGGTTAATTAATGAATAGACTTTGAAAGGAAAAAGAAAGAACAGAAGCAAAATTCACTTTTAGCATTTTGGTTATGGAATGTAATTTCTTGTGAGTTGAATCAAAATTTGTCACCCTTGATACCAGAATATGGGAACTAGAAACTCAAAAGTAAAATGTGAAAAAGGGAGAATCTGTAAGGGTGCTTTTGGTTTCTGTGGGTGAAGACAGTTAGAATGGCCATTGGGTACATTCCAGCCTCAGGCACAGCAAATGGCACGTGCAACCAAAATGTGCAAACAAGAAGTGAGAGGAGTCCGGACCTCAGGGCTAGGTAGCAAAGACTAACTCAGAAGAGGCCTTATGACCCAAGCAGATGAACTTGACCTATTTCCTTGTTGAGCAGTGTTAACTCTCTGGATTCCATCAGTATTAGCTGTGTATAGTCTTTGTTCTTGGAATAGAGGATAGATTGTGTGTGTGTGTGTGTGTGTGTGTGTGTGAGAGAGAGAGAGAGAGAGAGAGAGAGAGAGAGAGAGTGAGAGAGAGAGAGAGAGAGAGAGTAGTCTTTGTATACCAAGGATATATCCTTATGCATAACCAGACTTACTACACATGGGTTATAATAAGAAAGAAAGCTACTTACCAAAAGTTCTCAAATACGTAATCACAAGGTTCTCAAAACACAGTGGTTCTGGAGAAGAATTCTGCTGTGAGATGAACAAGGAGTTAATTAAAGGGAACAGGCAGGTTTTTTTGAGTTGGGGTTTGGTCCATCGATGGTCAGTATATTTTACTTTCTGTCGAAAAGGAACCCTTTGCCTACGGGAAGGTCAAATAAAAACAGCCCCCAGATAAACTGGAAAAGCCTGTAAGTATGCCAGACTGGGTTCCCTCATTCCAAGTTGAAATCTGATCCAACTGGTGGCCACGGGTTCTCTCCCTGCAACCCAGTGCTGGCCTGGCCAGGCACCCCATCACAGTGTGGAGGCACAGGCTGAGGGTGACTTTGCACGCGTGAGCTGGTTTATTCACTTACTAGGGGAGTTCAGGGTGTTATTTACATTTGCCCTTTCCCGTGCAGTGTTGGTGTGCACCACTATCTGAGCATCTTCACATGCTCTCATTTCTGGTTCTGTCAGAAACCATGGACTTATTTCAATACTCAGCTCTGCTGGTTGCTCCACACTCTCATAAAAGACTACCGTCATCTCCCCTGGAGCCCACGCCCTCTCGGGCCCACTTCTGGCTCCCTCACATTGAGCTCTTGTCAGCACTGCAGAGTCAGCCCCACCTGAGACCCACAGAGTCCGACTCTGCACGTAGTAAGACCACCCAGGTCATGGGATGCACGTTAACCATGGACTGCTTCTCCAGATGACCAATGCAGTAAAAGCCAGCCTAGCCCCTTGAAGCAGCACAAGGCCAAGGACTTTCAGATCTATTCGGTTGGCTGAAAAATCAGTATGTTTTTTTCCGTAAAGTAAAAGACACATTTTTTCATTTTCACAAATAACTTCATTGATTTGGATATTTTGATTATGTCAACTATCTCCCACATGGTAGAACATTGATTGTTCTTAATTAATGTCTTGATTTGATTGCTGTCAATATCAAGTGGGCTACCTGATCATGGAGCATCATCCAATGAGAAATCTCCAGCATGAAACTTCACAAACCACTTTTGATACGTTTGATCAGTCACAGCACCTTCTCTGTACACTGCACAAATATTTATTTTGCATTTCAGTTGTGTTTTTACTTTTCTTGAAATAATAAAGCAAAGCATGCCTAAAATATTGCCTTTTCTCTCCCATCTTCAATATTAAAATGGCTGCACAAAAACTCACCATTTTTGATGTTTTTTTAAATGCATGTTGCTATAACAACTGTCATGATACAGTCTAACAAAATTGTTTCAAATGAAGTTCACGATGACTAAGCAATACTAGAGCCATTGTATTGAAAAAAACCAAACGAACTTTTTGGCCAACCCAATAGATAAATTGGTTGGTGATCAGTGCCTGGAAGGAAGTGTGGCCAGCCTCCTGTGAGTAGTCAGTTCCTCTGAGCCTCGTTTTCCTCCTCTGTGTGTGTGGGTGATCGTTGTATTACAGGGCTGGGTGAGGGTCACGTTAACTAGCAGGACTGGCCCACGCTGTCATTTCGGTAAATACAAAGCGCTCTCTCCTCCAGGTGTCCTGAGCAGCGTTTTCCTTTTCCCCTCCTGTACCTTGCTGTGGTCTCTTATTCTCATTCCCAAGCTGTCTTTAATTAGTACGTCAATGTAATTATTTACTAAATGTGCTTAGCTAGCGCCCAGCGGCCAAAGGTGCCTTCTTATCCAGGAGTGTCGTTTGCACTCTTGGTTCCTGGTAAGTGAGACAGCAGAGGGTGCTGGGCCTGCTGAGGCCGGAGCTGGTCGGTGCAATCAGCTGCAACAAAACACCTCATTATTTTTTATTACATCCACGCTGAACATGAAATAATAGTCAGATGTACTCATCGTTTGAAAGTAATGCAATTTTTAAAGGAACAAGTTTCTAAATGTAACAATGGAGTATTCACTGGAAATGATGGAGCGCCTGGCAGGAGAGCTGGGAGGTGATCACTGAGAGACTGGACGTGGCCTGTGACCGGTGCTGTCAGCGGGTTGTAGGTCCTGCTGCAACTGTGTGGGAAAGAAAGAAATGCACGCTGTGGGTTCCACATGCAAATCAGAGCTGCACCTTTCCAGTTGGTATAGTCTCAGGTTAACCAGAGAGGCTTGTTTGCTGCTTCCAACTATTTCTCACAGTTTAGCACCTTCATCCTGTTCCATGGTGAGGGGCTCCTGGGAGGCACTTAGATGTCCCTTTCCCACTGATACTGATTAAAGGGTCAGTGGCTATATTTGTTCTTTTTCTACTGTTAGGTGTCCTGCTTCATGTGGAGGTTGAAATGTCAAAATATAAGCTGTTAGACTTTTAGGAATTTGGCACTTAGAACCTGTTTAAGTGAGATGCTTTGTTAAAAAGTGTTAGTGGTATCTCCCATTTATTTTCTTTCAGTGCCTGGGGCACATCTGTGACCACGCAGGGTACGCGGTGTCACTTCATGGGTTTGCGATTCTGCGTTGGCTAGGTGGGCCACCCTGCCCATGGCAGGCCCCGGGGTGGGGGTCCAGCTGCCGCTCGTGCAGCGTCCCTGCCACTTACCATCTTCCCATCTCAAGCTTTTCCTGCAAACCTGCTGAATTAACTAACGGATCGGGAACCAGATTTCAGAGGACTGAACTAACAAATCATCTCTCTGTACGTTTGTAAAAATCCTCATGCAAGGATATGTGGATTGACTTTAGAGAGAGAGGAAGGGAGAGAGACAGAGAAACATCGATGTGAGAGAGAAACATCAGTTGGTTGCCTCCCGCGTGTGCCCCAACTGGGGATTGAACCTGCGACCTTTTGGTGTACGCACGATGCTCCAACCAACTGAGCCACGCAGCCAGGGCTCTCTGTACATTTTTTAGTAACCAGGATCATTTCAGTTATGACCAGTGACAATGTGTGGTAGCAAAGATGACTTTTCTGGCCCATTTGAACCCAGAAGTCCTGTTACTGATTCGCTTTTCTCGTGTTACTTTTGGAATGTGTGTGTGCTGGCTGTTAGAATCTGTTCTATTCTTGATGATTCTTAGTGTCCTCGGAGTATGTCAGTAATTCCTTGGTGCTTTCGGTGATTAAGACTGTGAAGGAGTGCTAACATGGAAGTTTGTATTTTACATGCAGGCTGTCCCTGGGGATCAGTACTGATAATGAGAAAATTGTTGGTTGCCTTGAATAGCAATAACTGCTCCCGCTTCCCTCTGCCCAGTTACTTTTCTTTTTTTACAAGTAAAAGTGCTCTATGAATTGATTCTGTGGGTTTTTTTTTTTTTTGACAAGTGTTTGAAATGTACCAATGTGTTCTTAGATATCTGGTTCCGACTTAGTGCCGCCTGTCGGCCTCACAGTGTCCCCTCTTGTCCCTGCAGGATGACGAGGTGGTGCTGCAGTGCACAGCGGCCGCCCACAAGGAGCAGCAGAAGCTGTGTCTGGCCGCTGAAGGATTTGGCAACAGACTCTGTTTCCTGGAGTCCACCTCGAACTCCAAGGTATGTTGAACCCAATCACACAGTCTGGTTCGCTTGTGGCATTGCAGTTACTGATGAGCACGCGGCTGTTTTCTGGGGACACGTAAACTGAAGTGGACATGAAAAATTGGTTTGCTATTCATTATGTGAATTTTTAATTGAGCCTCTGCTCTTTGCTGATCACTCAGATGTGATTGTTCACAAGATGGGAAAGTCCCTGCCCCGTGATGTTATATTCCAGCGGACAAGTAAACAGGTAGATAAGTGATGTGATTTCATACCTAAGGACCACAAGAGAAGCAGAGGAACAGGGTGAGAGTGACGAGGCAAGGACTCCCCCCATCACAGAGGGTGTGGAGGGGAGGCCCCCTGGGGCAGAGGTGGTGGAGCAGAAGGGCATGAAATGAGGGAGTGAGTAGTGCTCAGTTCTTTACCATTCTGAAAAGAGGAACCAGGCAGTGAAGGGCCCCCAGTTAGCGATGTGCTTGCAGAGTGTTCAAGGAGCAGCCGGGAGGCCGTGGCAGCTACAGGGGCTGGTGATGACAGGTGAGGTCTCAAAGGGACCTGCCATGGAAGGCCTGCCTGGCCAGGGTAGAGGTCAGTTTTCCCTAGAATGAAGGGAGGCCACTGGAAGGGGGAGTGGTGCATTTGGGAGAGATGTTTAGGGTATTGTTGTGGCTGTCAGGTGGTCGGAGGCCCCTCTTATCTGGCAACCATCGATTTTTTTCTCTCCATCTACGAGTCTGTTTCCATTTTGTTTGTTTATTTTGTTCTTTAGATTCTATGTATAAGTGCAATCGTGGTATTTGTCTCTCTATGACTGACTTATTTCACTTAGCATGATATTCTCTAGGTCTGTCCATGCTGTCACAAATAATATTTCACCCTTTTTTATGGCTGAGGAATATTCCATTGTATATATTCACCACATCTTCTCTATTCAGTCATCCATTGATGAGCATTTAGGTTACTTTCTTATCTTGGCTATTGTAAATAATACTGGCTCTATGTGCTCTTGAAAGAAATGTATGTTCTGCTGCTTTGGGGTGAAGTGCTCTGAAAACACAAATCATATCTATCTGGGCTAGTGTGTCATTTAAGGCTGCTGCTTCCTTGTTGACTTTCTGTCTGTAAGACCTATCCATTTATGTCAACTGTGTGTTAACATCCCCTACCATGATTGTATTACTGTCATCTCTTTTTTGATGTTCCTCAATATTTGCTTGACATATAAATGTTTACAAGTGTTATATTTTCATGTTGGATTGATTCCTTTACCATTATGTAGTGTCCTTTTTAGTCTCTTTTCAGAGCCTTTGTTTTAAAGTCTCTTTTGTCTGGTGTAATTATTCCTACTCCAGCTTTTTCCATTCCTTCACTTTCAGTCTTTTGATCTTTTTTTAGATAACCTATGTATGGGTCTTGTTTTCTTATCCATTCAGCCACTCTATATCTCTTGATTGGAGCATTTTTTTTTTTTACATTTAAAGTGATTATTGATAGGTACATAGTTATTGTCATTTTATTATTCATATTTATGTTATTTTCTTTTTCCTGAAAGAAGTCCCTGTAGCATTTCTTGTAATACTAGTTTGGTGGTAATGGATTCCTTTTTTTTTTTTTTTTCTTGCCTGGGAACTCTTTTATCTCTCCTTCAATTTTTAATGATAGGTTTGCTGGGTAGAGTAATCTTGGTTGTAGGTCATTGCTTTTTATCACTTTGAATATTTTGTGTTAATCGCTTCTGGCCTGCAAAGTTTCTGTTGAAAAATCAGCTATCAGTCTTATAGGAGCTTCCTTGTAGGTAACTAACTGCTTTTCTTTTGCTGCTTTTAAGATTCTCTCTTTGTCTTTAACATTTCCCATTTTAATTATGCTGTGTCTTGGTGAGGGACTCTTTGAGTTTATCTTGTTTGGGACTCTCTGTGCTTCCTGGATTTGTGTCTGTGTTTCCTTTACCAAATTAGGGAAGTTTTTTGTCATTATTTTTTCAAATACGTTCTCAATCCCTTGCTCTCTCTCTTCTCCTTTTGCAATGTGTAAATGTTGGTACACTTCATGTTGTCCCCAAAGTTCCTTAAACTATCTTAATTTTCTTGGAGTGTTTTCTGCTACCTTGTCTTCCAAATCACTGACTTAGTTTTCTGCTTCTTTTAATCTTCTGTTGTCTCCTTCTAGTGTATTCTTCATTTTAGTTATTGTAGTCTTCATTTAGGAATTTTTAAAAATGATTTCCATGTCCTTTATTAATGCTTACTACCTTTCTGTTTAAGTTCTCACTGGGTTCATTCATTCTTCTTCTAAGTTCCTTGAGGATCCTTATAACCATTGTATTGAACTCTGCACCTGATAGGTTGCTTGCCTCCATTTCATTTAGCTCTTTTTCTAGAGATTTCTCCTGTTCTTTTATTTGGGGAATGTTTCTTTTTCTCCTTATTTTGGCTGCCTCCTTGTATTTGTTTCTATGCATTAGGTAGAGCTGCTACATCTCCCAGTCTTGGTAGAATGCCTTATATAGTAGGTGTCCAATAGGGTCTAGTGACATAGTCTCCCTGGGCACCTGCACCAGGTGCTCCAGGGGTGTCCCTTTGTTGGTTGTGTGAGCCCTCCTGTCGTAGTTGAACCTTTATTGCTGTTGGCACATCAGTGGGTGGGATAGTAACTGGATGTGAGGATTGGCCATGGCGACAGCATACAAATTGCTCTGCAGGGGCTGATCACATAGAACAAATTTTTGACCCAGTGGTCTCTGGTGCCTGCCAGGACCATCCTCTGAATGTACCACTTGGGGAGCTAATTGGGTGGTGCACTGCTTTGGTCTGAAGCCAGCCACTGGATATATTGATCCTGGAGCCTCTTCAGAGGGACTTCCCTGCAGACCCAAATCAGCCACTGCCTGTGACCCACCTGAAGCTACCTGGTGGGACCTACAAAGTGATCTGCGGTTTATAGCTGCCTGTGCTAGACCTGGAGATGCGTGAAAGAGGCCATGCTGTGAACTGAGGCTGGCTGTCACCAATAGCAGGTCTGTGACCACTCAGCCAAAGGTCACCTTGAGGCCTACCACTGTTGGCCAGCTGCCTATAAGGCTCAGCCACTGAAAGAGCCCTGAGCTGTGTATAAGTTGGGTGAAGCACAGTTTCAGGGAATCGCCAGGGTGGATTGAGTAGTGTTCACCAGGTTAATGCAGATTCAGATTTGGTGGTGTGAGGGAATGGCTCAACACAGGGACAATGTCTGCTGTCCCTTCGGCCTTCACTCTGAAGCCATACAACTCCCTGTAGGTCTCTGACACCCCCTAGTCGCTGTTCCTCTGCTAGAGCCCAAGGTAAGTGCCCATCAGTGAGTACGTTTGTGTGCTGGCCCTTTAGGAGAAGTACCTGGGATTCCAGCAGCCCTTCAACTCACCTGGTGGGGTGGAATCCCAGCTGGTTTTCACAGTCAGATGTTGTGCGGACTCTTCTTCCTGGCACTGGTGCTCTGGGCTGGGGATCTTGGCATTTTGCTGAGACCCCTCGCTCCTTAAGGGGCACCTTTGCAGTTGAGATATCCCTCCCAATTTTTACTATCACATTTGGTCGTGGGACTACCCTGATTCACAGGTCTTCCCCTTCTACCAGTCTTGATGTGGCTTCTTCTGTATGTCCTTATTTATAGGTCTTCTGTTCAGCTAGATTTCAGGTGCTTCTCAAAGTTGGTTTTTCTGTAGTTTAGATGTAATTTTGATGTGACCATGGGAGGAGGTGAGCACAGAGATTACCTACTCTGCCTTTTTGATCAGAACCTCCAGACCCACCTTATTATCATTCAAACTTTAAGGAGAAATGAGAAGTTAACAGGGTGGGATTGTTTTTAATGTCTTTGAATCTCCACACAAAAACAGACAGAGCCATGAGGAGACAAACCCCAAACTCACAGACTATATAATACACGAAACAAACTAGGTGATGAGTTAGCCCACATATGGCACTGGCCAATGTTGAGACGGAAGTGGAGGGAAGAGCCCTGGCAGGAAGCACTCACTAAGAAGTATGGGGCCAGTGTGAAAAGAGCAGCCAGAACATTTGGGAGCTCAGGAAGCATGGTGGGGATGGGTATGTCTGGAGCCATCTTGGCCTGTGGGCTATTGAAAGTAACCAGCGGTTCTCAACCTGTGGGTCACGACCCCTTTGGGGGTTGAACGACCCTTTCACAGAGTTTGCCTAAACCATCGGAAAACACATATATAATTACATATTGTTTTCGTGATTAATCACTATGCTTTAATTATGTTCAATTTGTAACAATGAAGATACATTCTGCATATCAGATATTTACATCACAATTCATAACAGTAGCAAAATTACAGTTATGAAGTAGCAACAAAAATAATTTTATGGTTGGGGGTCACCACAACATGAGGAACTGTATTAAAGGGTCGCAACATTAGGAAGGTTGAGAACCACTGCTCTAGACAAAGCCTGCTCTGCAGAACAGCTGTTGGGACTGAGCAGGGGTGATGGGGCATGGGATGGAGAAGGGTCAGGTCACAGTTGGTGGGAGTGGAGCTAGTGGATCTAAACAAACACCAGGGGAGAACAGAACAAACTGCCATGAAGCTACAGCAGTAACACTGGTCCCTGTCCTTGCCTGAGGGCATGACAGTGCTCATCCCCACTTCGTCTGTTCATCTGCTGTGCCTTTACTACCCATAACATGGTTCTTCCCTTGCACGGCTCTCTCTTTAATGTGTATATTACATGCATAATAGGAGAAGTAACACACTTCAACTGGAAAAATAAGGGAAATATTTAGCATAAAAGGTTAATGAGGTTGACCTCTTTAAAATCTGAAAGAAGCTATACATTTTCAAAGCCTCATATACAACATTAAATAATGCTGACCATATTCTAGGACACAAAGAAAACCCCAGAAAATCCCAAAAAGTAGCAATAATACACACCTGACAATAATGGAATAAAACTAGAAAGCAATTTTTCAAAAAAAAGCCAAACAGACACAAAAGTTCCTTCTAGCTGAATTAAAAAGCACACTATTAAATATATTTGGGGTTAAATTAGAAAAATGAAGTAAAATTGAACATAGTTAAAATGAATATATGATCTTTTAGAATATGTGGGATATATGTAAGGAAGTTTTCAGAGTGAAATTTTAAATCAGTAAATGGATATGGTAATACAAATTTAAAAAGAAATTAATTAGCTCTGGCCAGTGTTGCTCAGTCAGTTGGAGCATCATCCTGTGAACCAAGAGGTTGTGGGTTTGATTCCCTGTCAGGGTACATGCCTGGGTTGCGGGTTCAGCCCCCAGCTGGGATGCTTGCAGGAGGCAAATGATGGATGTTTCTCTCTCACATCAATGTTTCTCTCCTTCTTTCTTTTTTTCTTTCCCTCCCTTCTCCTCTCTCCAGAAGCAATAAGCATGTTCTAGGGTGAAGATTATAAATAAAAAAAAAATTAATTAAACAGCCAGATAAAAAACTAGAAAAAGAATAGCAAGGTAAACAAGAAAGCAACAGGGTGGAATTAATAAAGATAAAAAGGAAATTAATGAGTCAATTAAACATTTCTTTTCTTTGGAAAAAATGAATAATCAAGAAAAATGGAGGAAGCACAAATATTCAAATATTTGAAGTTATATTAAAGCAGGAGAGGGATAACGATCAAAACAGAGGAAATTAAATTTTAAGGTAATATAGGCACAATTATATGCAAGTGGATTTGAAAATATTCATGAAATGTATCATTTTTCAGAAAAAATAAGTTTACTGCAGAAAGTCTAACTAGAGTAATTATCAGAGAATACAGAAAGTAATAAAAGAATTTCTCAAGAAGAAATGCAGGGTCAGATAGCTCCTAGTTAACAAGGCTACTTTAATTATTTCAAGGAATAGCAAAAGAAGAAAAGTCCCAAAATTTCATTCCATCAAGTAAGTATAACATGGCTTATAAAATATTAAAAGATTACTTTGGAAAATTCAGAGAAGGAAAACTCTGACTCCAAAAAACCTCCGCTGCCTTGCGGCATACCTCTTCAGGGGAAAGGCTAAGGGAGTAAACCCCGACAGAAAATCCGGAGCCGGAGTCCCTAAGGCGGTTTGACGTTGTAGTCAACACCGGCAACTCCTGCGGCGCACCTGAAGCCAAGCTGTATTGACTCCGTCTTTCCCTTGGACCCTTCAGCTGCGAAGAGAGGGGGTGTCTGCTGCATGGGCAACAGCAGACCCTCCATATCACCCTGCCCAGGCTCTGTAGCTTCGGCTTCACTGGAGAGGACGCTCCAGCGTCATCGCAAGATGTCGATTCGACACGGGAGGAGACAGATACCGTGTCACTCCCGAGTCGGACTGCACAGCCATTCTCGGCGGTGCAGATAGACTCTTAAGAAGCTACACCATCGTCTCTCGAGACGGACGGCTGCCAACAACAACAACTTTGGAAAATTATTGATCATTTCACTTAAGAATATTGAGACAGAAATATGAAATAAAATACTTTAAAAAAACCAATGTTTTATTAAAACATAAAGCATACATGATGACAAAGTGTGATTTATTTCAGAAACCCAAGAGTGGCTCAGTATCAAAAACTGCACTGATATAATATTTCATATTAGTAGAGCTAAGGAGAAAAATCATTTGGCCATCTCTGACGACAAGGACAAGTCACTTGACAAAGTACAACACCTCTTTGTTTCAAACAAATAATAAAATAAGAATTGATGGGTGGTTTCTTAACATTATTTTACACACACACACACACACACACACACACGTTAGTTCAAAAATCCTGCACCTGTTTACAGGGAACACAGCTGACTAGAATGAGGTGTAACTTAACAAAGGATGCTCGGTGTGTCTGCTTGCATGTGTGTGTTGGAGGTAAGAGCAGAGATAAATAGACATGGAGACTTTGGATATGAAGAGGTAAACTAACCCCAGCTGCAGATGATTTGATTGTATATCTAAGGATCCCAAAAGAGTGCATGGAAAAACTACTCCAAAAAATGGATATATGTGAGAAATCTACAAAATAGCTGGTTATAAGGTCACAGTATCAGTAGCCTTCATGCCTGTAGTCCAGTGAGAAGGTCTATTGAAACACACACACATCTATGGAACAACGCTCGGTGCACACACACATACAAACTCAAGTTTACATTAAATTAGAAAGGGGACCAATATTAGTCTTAGGCAAGTCATTTGTCAGTAGTCAAAATGTGGTCCCTTGAAAAAGAAAATTCATTATAAACAAAAGGACTCTTGTTTAATGACTCTAACGCTGTGAGGGTGGTTTCCTGGGGTTACTCTTGGCAGACACAGAACAGAGCAGGTAAGAAGGTCTTGAGGATTCGTTTAAGGCCAACACCTCAATGACTGTATTTCTAAGACAGTTCGTACCCACCGTACATGTAAAACAAGACTTGGTTTTATCTGGCTTCCAAAGAGCCTTGGGCTGGAACAGCATCATGGGCTCTTCCCGTTCCTCCCAATTTCTAGCGCACAACTTTAATTAACAGTATTTCCTCCCATAATGGAACATGAAAGGACAATATATTATCTTCAGTGACTTCTCATTTTAGGGTATTATTCACCACCATAAATAATGCATTAGGATATTAATGATGCATAATAGTTGTGATATTCCAGATGAATTGCCCTTCTTATTCAAGTGAGAATTTTTCAATAATAAAAATGTCAGTATAAGATATATGATGGATGATATGAATCACTTTAAAAATAAATTTTATGAAACATTTAAAACAGCAGATACTTGTTTCTCAGTATGTTTCCCCTAACAATTAATTGAAGTAATAAAACATAAATATTTCCAATTATTTTGTTCTGTTTACTTTTTGGTGATTTTTAAAGAATTTTGGGGGAGCAATAGGAAGGATAAAGAAAGACTAGTGTGATTGGGAAAAAAACATAAATGATCAATAACCATATTTGTTTTTCAAAATCCTTGTGCTTTAGTTAGTATAATTATTCCTTTGCCAATACTTTAAGAGGAAAACAGAGTGCGTGGTAGGTGTGGCAGAAAGGAAATATCCAAATGGTGAATGAATGTCCAGTGTGTAGAGGATAAATGATTGCATACTTAAAGTTCTGGTAGAACAGAAGAGTCATAAGAAAATGTCCAACAAACTCTGACAGATTATTATATTAGCCAGAATGGAACTGTGTCATTAAATTATAATTATGTTTTGTAGAAATAATTCTTCCCAGTGTTTTAAACCTGCTGATGCTGCTGCCTTGTCAGGCAAGGCTGGTGCCACAACGGGACAAGGATGACACAATTGGAATCCCCAGAGTAGGAAGCGTTCCGTGGAATACCAGAACACTACGTCTTCCGTACACTGTCTTATGAGCTGAAGACACATTCTTAGAATATTTTAAAGATTTAAAAGAATTCACATTGTCATGAAAGATGAGCTTCAGATTTCCCATTTTGTTTCCTTGATGTGACATAAAAATTTAAAACACTGAAATTGAAAACTGAAAAACAGTGTAATCTGAAATCTGATTATAAGGTAGATGGAGCCAGGTGGAAGAAGGCATACCTGGAATTTACCAGGTTTACCTCAAACACTGTGGAAAGACTGGCAGGCGTGTTAATCCATGTCATTTGCCTTCCTCTGCTGGGCAAAGTGTGCAGCAGAGTTCTGTTGCCTCCTGCTCAGACCCCACCAGTGGCCGGGGAGTCCGCAGGCTGGGCAGGTGAGGGCGCATTGCACTCTGGGAAATGTAGTCCTCACCAAGAAGTGCTGCAGGCACATGAGGGGGCCAGGCGTTGGCATTGCTGAAGAGCAAGTGGAACCTGTGACTGTGACTCTGGAATATTACTGTGATGATAGAGAGCAGCTCCAGGTGTAGGAGAGGTGACACCACCAGTTCGATGCTTAGACTGAACTAAGTGGGTGCCCGTGAGCTCCCAGCCGTGTACTGGGGCCTGTGCCCCCTCTTGCTTCCCAGCCTGAGGGTGGGATTCCCTCTCACTGAGTGCACACGGCTGCAGCCCAGGCTGGTCTGCACAGGGGTGGGCAGCACACTCCTCCTGCAAAATGCCAAGCAGTAAATACTTAAGGCTTCTTGGGCCATGTGTTTTTTGACATTGACATTGACATTGATGTGAAAACAGCCAGACGGTACGCAAACCAGTGAGCATGGCTCTGTCCCCAAAACTGTGTTTATGGACACTGAAATTTGAATTTGTGACTTGATGTGTCATAAAATTTCATTCTTCTTGTGATTTTTCTTCACCCATTAAAAAGTGTAACAGCCACTTCTAGCTTGTGGGCTGTGCAGAACTAGGCAGGGGACCAGATGGTAGGGTGTGTCTGTCCCTGTAAAACACATAGAAAGTGTTACATTCTTCAAGGAGCGGCCAGAGCACGCACTGTAGGCCTGCCTGTGGGTTCGGTGGCTGGAGCTGTTCGGGAAGTGCAAGGGAGGGGGAGGCATGGCGTTTGGTTGGGGCCCCTCGACAGATGGTCAGGAATCAGTCAATGAATGGGTTTGATATATGAATGAATGAGAGTGTAAATGGGTAAAATAATATAGATAAACAAGGACATGATGTGGAAGGCAGCACTTTGTGAGGAGGATGGAGACAGAGGAACTGGAGAAGCGTTTGCCCATCACTGGGGATGCCCAGCTGTCCTGCTGGGGGCAGGGCAGGCCCTCACCTGCCAGGGAGCCTGCACAGGTGTAATTGCAAGGGAGAGAGGGCTACTGAAAGCTTTAGAACAGTGGATGGCGTTGCTTCATGTTCCACTAGCAAAGAGAAGCAAAGCTGGACACTGGTTTAAGTTGTCAGGACAGATTTTAATCTGCAAAAGGGAGGAGAGTTCAGAGTGACCTGAACTCCACTTTGATTTGTACACAGGGGACTGAGTGTTATGAAGGGAGAGTGAGGGGATGCGGGGGTGGGTTGGGGTGGCAAGGAGCAGGGGCCCTGCAGAGCCAGGAAGTGAGAAGTCAGCAAGGGTTGGTCCCTGTGAGTGTGGCTAGGTCAGTGGCAGCCACGGAAGTTAGGAGTTATCCTCCTGGGAGACGGGGACAGAGGCCCCACCTTCCAGATAATGACATTTCAAAGGATTGATTTCAGGTCCTTGAGAAAGACCCTCCTGAGTTGTGGGAGGTACAGGTACATCTCAAAGGGACAGAGAAGGATTCACGATGGTAAGGCCTCTTTAGAAAAATGGTCTAAGAAAGGATGGTCAGAGGTCTGTCATCTGGTGTTGGCTAAACAAACACTAAATTCTCTTGGCAGCCTTGAACTTTCTTAGACAGCTACTCTTGGGGGTGCTGGGGTCATCCCAGGGATGTGGCCTTGAGCTGTTAGAAACTCTGTTAGTGTTTGTTCACGTCTTTTAATGTGACGGGGAGAGGATGGACAAAATCACTGCTGTTGAGTTTGTAACTTTTACAAACTGCGGTGGAGGCCTCTAGAGCGGAGTGTTTAGAGCGCCTGGCTGGGGTTTGGGCAAGAAGCAGGGCTTCCTCATTACTCACTGATTTACACGTTTGGACGTGAGTAGGCTTCCCTGGAGGGATGAAAGCCTCTCTGATTGACACGACTGCAGGCAGACGCCCGTGAGTGTGCTCTGCTCTCTCTCCCCCTTGCATAGCCGTCCCTGGTGGAAACCTGTTCGTGCTTGAGGCAGCTGTCCATGAGCCTCCTTGGTGAAGCCCCCTGTGTTTCTGTGCACCCCCCTTCTCCCTGCAAAGCAGCTGCATCTCCCTAGCTTTTGCTTTCCCCCTCCCTCCCTCCACTTCTCTGTCAAGGAAAATGAATTTTTACACAGTGCTTCTTGGTGCTGAATCGCCTGTCCCTTTATGTTTACTTTTTGAAATTTTGATGAAATAATAGTCATGGGACCACCTGCAGGCAGAGACAGCATCTTCTTCATCTGGTATCTCAGGTACAAGATACATGTTTTTTTTTTTTTTTTTTTTTAGATTTTATTTATTTTTAGAGAGACGGGGAGGGATGGAGAAAGAGAGGGAGCGAAGCATCAACGTGTGGTTGCCTCTTGCACGCCCTGAACTAGGGACCTGGCCCACAACCCAGGCTTGTGCCCTGACTGGGAATCGAACCAGTGACCCTTTGGTGCCCAGGCCAGCGCTCAATCCACTGAGCCACACCAGCCAGGGCACGTGATACATTTTTGAAGGAAGTAGATAATCAATAAATGTTAGGTGATTTTAACTGATTTTCCTTCTCTGGATATTACTTAATATTGATGTGTCTAGTTTGTCAGTTAACCAATTCATTTGGCTTAAAAAAAAATCCTGTTTTATTCTCTAAAGACTGCACAGTGTTCCTGCTTCAAGGAATTAATTTAATGTCTTTAATGTTACTGGAATAAATATTCATATTTGTGACTATAATAATTTTATATCCATGGATAGCAGTCTTGGAACGCTGAATTTTCAGTTATAATCCATTTACTACTTTATGTAAAGGATATATTATGTTAGTATGCGCATACATAATTTAAAGTTTCACACGCTTTACTGAAAAATAATTAAAAACTATAAATAATTGTTGACAAAGTTGATGCAGGATAAAATGCTCAGATTTTTTTGCCACCATAGCTCTCTCCTTGTAGAAGTATTGTTTTACAGTAGATAATAAAGAACTTTATATTTCTATTTATTTTGTTTAAATTAAATTATTGATCAGGCAGCATTACTTAAGAAATGCTTAACATGCATTTTACTACTAAAAATCTTTTTTGACAAACTGAAAATCAAGCTCACACTGGAGAGAAAAGGAACACGAGGTAGCCAGAGGACAAAGCCAGCAGCACGTCGGCAGTGCTCATGGGAGGGGCCGTCTCAAAGAAGGGCTGGGCAGGGCCCCCAGGAGGGGGCAGCTCGGGGCTTCAGAGCCCGGCTGGACCAGAGGTGGGCTCTGGAGTAGGTGCGGAGGTTGCACTTGAAAGAGTCAAGGAGGAGGGAGTGGCCAGGATGGGCTAAAGCTGCGACCGAGGACAGTGCCAGGAGAAGGCGGGCTCGTCCGAGTCAGGCCAGGAGGGGAGAGCGCTGTTGGTGGGAACGGAATGACGGACAGCAGCATGTGCAGCAGGGGTGTGAGGCGGGGAGTGGGACCAGTAAAGGGACATGTTGGAATGGCCTTTGGCGAACTCACAGAGTCGCTTCCACATGTGAGAATGAAAGACATTTCGTGAAGGAGGTAAACAGCACCTGAAAAGATCATTAGTTATCAGGGCAATGCATGTTAAAACCACAATGAAGTAAATACACTGCTCATCTGCTAAAGTGCCTGAAATTAAAGACTCATAAGCCCAAGTGTTGACAACGCCAAGGACAGCCGCACTCCCGTAATGCCGATGGCAGTGCGCAACGGGCAGTCACTCTGGAACACAGTTGCCTGCAAGGTTAAGCATTAGCTTATGACACAATGCCCCGGCCCGCTCCCAGGTATTCATCCACGAGTTATTTACCTGTGTTTCTGTACAAAGTCTTGTTCGCATGTTTGGAGCAGTTTTACTCATGATAGGCTGAAACTGGCAAGAACTCAAATTTCCATCAGTTGATAAAGGCACACTATTTACCAGTAAAGAGCATGAACTATTAACCTGTGCAACAGCTGAGATGCGACTCAAGAACCCTGAGTGAAGTGACAGGAGCCAGGCACTGCCAGACTACTTGCTGAGGGAGTCCCTTCCTAAGAAATTGTAGAAAGACAAAGTTCCAGCAACAAGAGCCGGTCAGTGGCAGGAGAAGGAGGTGAGTATTTATGGCAGAGATAAGCAAACATTTTCATTCCGTAAAGTAGAAGGGGATGTTCTATTTTATGATTGTGTTAAAACTTATTAAGTTGTATATGCATTAGTGGTGAGTTTTATAGCACTAAATTATGTATAAATAAAGCTAATTAAAAAATCCCAAATCCAAATGACTAAGCAGAAAAAATAAATGTTTTACAACATTAAATGAAAGACTTCTGGATATCAACAAATACTATAAAATAAAAAAAAACAAACCTCAGATTGGGAGAAGACATTTATAACATAAAATTTTTTAGCCTAAAAAATTGGCAAAATGTTACTATCCAAACTCTATAAGAACTACCAACAAATAAGGAAGAAAGAACATTCAAGTATAACAATGTTTAGAAGATTGGAAGAAGTGTTCAGAGGAAACTCAATGGCTTCCGAATATTCAGAAAGATGCTCTACATCGTTAGTAATAAGGGATGTGCAACTTAAAGTCACAATCTAATTCTCATGCAGGGATTGGCCAAGGCTGGCAAATACGTCAGTGTCAAACGGTGGCAAAGATATGGACCAGTGAAGATTTTCATTCATTCCTGTTAGGACTGTAAATTGATGCACCATTTTGGAGAGCAATATGATTATATCTAATACTGTTTTAGATGTAATATCGGGGACCTAGCAAATTAACTCCAAGAACTATCCCTGGCCTCCAACTCTTGCACTTGGGTTCATAAAAATATATACATACATATTCATTTCAATAGTTTTGTAATAGCAAAAACAAAGAACACACTGCTACATGCCTATTGGAATTGTGAAATCCAAAACTCTGACAATACCAAATGCGGGCGACGATGTGAAGCAACAGGAATTCTGTTCATTGTTGCTGAGAATATGAAATTATGTGGTCATTTTGGAAGACAGTTTAATGTTTTCTTACAAAACTAAACATACTCTTACCATACAATCCAGCAATTGTGTCCAAGGTATTTAACCAAATGAGTTGAAAATTTAGAGTCATGCAAAATGCATGCAGATGTTTACAGAAGCTTAATTGATAAGGCCATCAGGATGCCCTTCAGCAGGTGATGGATAAATAAACTTGGGTTTATCCAGACAGTGGAATATTATTCAGGGATAAAAAGAAATGAGCTACTAAGCCATGAAAAGACATGGAGAAAACTTAAATGCAATTACCAAGAGAAAGAAACCAATCTGTAAAGGTGAGATACTATATAATTTCAACTCTAGGACATTTTGGAAAAGGCAAAACTATGGAAACAGTAAAAAGATCAGTGGGTGCCAGGTTTTGGGGGAAGGAAGTGATGAATAAATGGAGCACAGGACTTTTAAGGTAGCGAAAATACTCTTATGATATTATAGTGGAGGATACATGTCATTATATGTTTATCAAAGCCCATAGAATGCACAACGCTAGGAGTGACTCTAATGTAAAAGATGGGCTTTGGGTGATTAGATGTGTGAGTGTAGGTTTGCTGACTATAACACATGTCCCATCTGGTGTGAGGACACTGTGTGTATGTGTAGTGGTGTGGGGTGGGGAGGGGTGGATATTTGGAAACTCTATACTTTTGGTTTCATTTTGCTGTGAACCTAAAACTGCTCTAAAAAATAAAGTCTGTTAAAAATATACAAACTGAAGATCCTAAATATTTTCAGTGGGAAAACTGGTAATTACATTGTAGTAGATTCAAACAATGTTATACCGCACATAGTGAAACTATAATCATACATATCAAAGAGAATACATTCTAAGAACATAATGCTGAGCAAAAATAAAAAATTAAAATACAGATGGACATATACAGTGTGATGACATTTATGTCATATTACAATATGAACAATTGTGGAGTTAATATTAGAATATAGAAATATACATAAAATTCTGAAAAAATACACTTGAATAGTAAACACTAAATTCAGCAGAATGGTTACTAGCTCTTCAGGGGAATGAGCAGAATGGAATCAGGGCTGTTTACAACATGCCTTTTAGTTCATGAACCTCAACTGTGTATGCAATAATTTATGTTTTAGATGGGTGTGAAACATGGGTGTTTATTATGTACTTTCACACTATTTTATATTTCTAAGTTTCCCTTTAGAATACAGCTATGGAAAGTGATGCTTGATTTGTAACCAGACACCTTTAAAACAAACAGTAAACACTCAAGGAATTCATCTGGGAAGTTTTGATGATGTGAATAATAATTTTTTATCTTGTTGGATTTACATTTTTCAAGGTTATGCCTTAAAAGCCTGCAGCGGAAGTGGCTTTACTGGAAATTATTGTAATTCAGGGTGTAGTGTTGGGGTAAGATGATCAGCTTGGTGAGCAGGACACGGGAATGAGGAGAGCTCAGCATGTTGCTGCTCCGGGAGGGACAGGACGGCAGCTGGAACACAACCGGCTGCGGCTGGCAATTACTGTTCAGGCCACTGGTAACTGAAGTTCACAACATGCCTTTTAGTTCATGAACCTCAATTTGCATAAAAGGTGGTCACGATACAGCCAGCCTCCCATCCTTACAGAGGTGTTGGCTGTGCAGGGCATTCCTTTCCCATTTTCCCAGACTTAGCCTCTCAGTGTTTTAAAGCGCACTGCTCTAGGTAGCGACCTGAAGGGAAACTGATTTGCCATCCTGGGTTCATCCAGATAGGCAAAGGTATGCTTTTATTAGAAAAAATATGAACCCCAAAATTTCAGTGACTTTCTGTTTTCACCTACATGCTACATGTCCAACGCTGGTTAGGGGGCTCTGCTGCAGATTGTCACTCAGGAATCCCCAGGGACAGATGCTCCACATCTGGAGTGGCTTTAACCACCATGGCTGGGGAGGAAGAGAGTATGAAGAACTAAACTCCTCTTTGGTCCCAGGGAGGCAGATGTTGTCTCTCTTACAGCCACTTGCTCAGAGCTGATGGTCTGAACTGACTGCGGGGAACTGGGAAGTTTGAGGGGTCACATGTCTGGCATGTCATCAGTATGTGCTTCTGCCACGTGGGCTGAAACTGCCATTTAGAAGGACACAAGCAAAAGAAGCCGCATTGAGTAAAGGGCGGGACACAATACAAAATGAACAAGGTGAGTCCCAGTGACTTTCTCAAAGTCATAGAGATAGTCGCAGTGTTGGGGCAAGATTGTCAAAGAATCCAAACTGTCAGTGTGAGTGGCCAATGTGGTGTCCTGGGAGAGTCTCCGGAGTTCTGCAGGTCAATTATTGAGACTAATAAGGTCACTTAGCAAATTTGCTGGGATTATAGGATTGATATATAATAACATTTCTATATTCTTGCAATGAAAATTTAATAGAAAAACATGACTCACAATAACACCAGAAACATTAAGACATATGGAACCAAATGTAACAAAGGATGTATGAGACCTTTGGTGAAAATGTCAGTTTTCTTGATAGACCTGAGGGAAAAACAGAATTAAAAAGAGTGTATTCTTTAAGCAAACACATATATAATAATAGGAAATGTAAAAACTGGTTATACACAAGTATCTGCAAAGTTGTTGATGATTTGTAGAGAATGAGACCCTCATTATAGAGGATGCATTGTTAGGCCAGTGCTTTGAAAAGGGAAACAGCGTTTTAGGATGTGTTAACCTGAACATAATGTTTCAGGACTGTGTAATCCTCTAGTTGCTAGCATTATGTCTATCAAAAAGTTTTAGAGGACAATAGAATGATAAAAATAATAGAAAATAGGTTCTATAAATAGATCCCATGAAAACACAGTACAGTTTTGAGTTTGTCTTGTTTGACAAAGAGAATCAACTTACTAGCATTAAAAATTCCAAAGTAGTATTTATACCCATGTGACGCTTGGAAGAATGGTGGCCTGTTTCTCAGCATCTGCGACTGTAGTGTGTGGGAGGGAATCGTCCTTACTTCATGGCATCATTATAATGATTATATGAAATAAATAAAAAGTGCTTCGAACACTGTTCTTTGTAAATGCAACCAGTGGTTTTTACTGTTTAGTATTATTTCTATTATTATTAATTAAGGTGCTGATCTGTTGTTTTCCATTACTACAGAAGATTAAACTTGAATAATTTCTATAAATGAGTTTGGATAAAAGTACAGATGAGTTGTTATTAAAGCTAATTAAGAACCAAGATAACCTATAAATGATGTTGTAGATATTACATTTTTATAGGTAACAGTGTTTGTCTGGGACAGTTTGAAAATTTACTGGTTTTAGTTAAAAAGGAGGTCTCTCAAATTTAATATGTGTTCTGTGAATTTTCAAAGTGTGACTTAATTAATTCAACAAATATTTATTGAGCATTTAGTAAGTTTTAGGTCCCAGGGTCAAGTGGCGATTAGTACATGATCCCTGCTGCTGCTGAGTTTTCATGTTTGATAAGGAGACAGGAAGTAACCGAGTATTTACTCATCAGGAGTGCATCCATGACCCAGTACAAGATGCTAAGAAGCAGAAAAAAAGAAGGAACTCCTACCTTTTGTGACATCATGGATGGAACCGGAGAGTTTTATACTTACTGAAATAAGCCAGGTGGTGAAAGACAAACACCATATCACCGCACCAAATACAGGAACCTAATGAACAAAACAAACAAGTGAGCAAAACCTAACCAGAGGCATGGAAACAAGGAACAGACTGACAGTGACCAGAGGGGAGCGGAAAGGAGGAGAAGGAACGAAAGAAGGGGAAGAGCTTAGTCCGGGAACTAGTATAAATGACCCATGGACATGGATAACAGAGTGGGGACTGACTGTGGGAGGGGAGGAGGTGAGTGGGGCAGGGGAGAGCAATGGGGAAAAACGGGACAACTGTAATAGAATAACAATACATTAATAAAAAAAAAAGTAAAAAAAATGCTAAGAATCTATAAGAAGGTCACCTCACTCCACCATAGGGTGCTGGGGAAAGTGATGCCTAAGTCAAACCCAGAAAAATAAGTGGGGTTGTTTTTGGGAAGAACTTGAAGTTTAATAAACCATGACTCTACAGAAATCATATTTATTAAAGCCACATGGTGGGTGGGACAGCCCCTGAGAAGGGAACAAAACCTTGATGGATTTGAGTTATCTTTGGGCAAACACAGAAATATAGTAACAGACCTCTTACAAATGCAGAGCTTATCTGCTATGTGAGATGCACTTTTAAGGTTTATTTAAGTCAGTTTTCTAAGGATAATTAAACACTCTTCAAAGGATTTTTGAATGGAATCAACTTTTGAGATATGTTTTTAAAAATACTGACTTTTTATATCCATTGACTGTATTATATTTTATTATTACTTACTCAGGGAATTAACTGCTTGCATTCAATGTCTTCCATTGTTATTTCTAATGAATAACATGAAATTAGTAATAAACTAATAAGCAATACATTAAAGGGTTTAAAATCGATGTTAAGTTAATACATGGCATGATGATAGCTTCTCTTATGTATCTAAACATAAGAAATGGTGAGCCCTGTGTGCTCAGATTAGCATTTCATGTTTCTGTCCATTTTTGGTCTAGAGACACTCTTCAAGAAATTTTCCATCAGTGCTAGTAAGAATAGTATTAGCAATTTCCAGGCCTGTCAGAGTAAAGTATAGAGACTTTTAGGAAAATCTTTAATACTTTCTTAATATTGCTGAGTAAAGAGAAGAGCAAGTTGAGTTAAAATATAAAAATCATTTTCCTTAGTTTGATGAAATTGATGGCCCATTAATGTTTAAAGTATGTAATGATCTGATGATCAGAAAAGCTTCTTTTTTAAGTAAGTTATGTAAAGACAGTATATGTTGGTATTGCTTGGAGTGGGAGGCACATAGAATTTGTATTATGAATTCATTAATGAAATAGAATTTCTTAAAAGATGGAGGCCCCTTTTAACATCAGGAAACTTCTAAGACTTGAACATTATAGTAATATATTTGGTATCTATTGGAAAAGTGGAACGTGACTAGAAAATTACTGTGAATTCAGAAACATTACTACATATTTAAATACAATGTTTTATTTGATTAATCTAAATAATTTAAAATAGTATATGCAATTATAACTATGTGTTTGTGGATATATACACACACATGCAAGCATATACATACATTTTCAAGATATATTAACTAATCAGTGCTTCTGGGATGTGGGGTTCTTCCATGGCTTCCTTCTTATAACCCATAAGCCCACCCCCAGGTTTGCAACCACTGAGTTAAGTGCTGGAACTTTCAAGAAGCATGGTTTACCTGGGGCACTAAGTCTTCATGGGACGAGTTAGTGAAATACTGTTGAGTGAGGATTTTTTGTTTTGGACAGAGGAGGAGGGCCATAATAAAATGCTATTTTAGAAACTGGACTTACAATGTTTAGAACCAAAATGGTTGAAAAAGCCAGAAGGAGGATGAGTGTCACTGTTCTCCTAAGTATGATGTCATGAAAAGTCTGATTTGTGTTGGTGTGAAAGGGAAGGAACCCGGAAAATTTGGAGAGAACGCCGCAGCAGGCCTGGACAGCACATGAACTGTGCTGTTTCGGGTCACGTGGATTCAGGGTGTGTAGGGGAGCTGCATTTCTAGGAATCATTGGAAATACACCAGTTTAGAAGGTATAATTAATATCATGTAAGATTTGGACACAGTATCACTTCTAGAAACATTTTAAATATTGTAATGTAATATTTTAATTTTCTTTACTGGCTAAAATTCTAACAAAATTGTCTAAATTTAGTAAGTTTAATTGAGCTTTTTATGTGCTAACTTTTTTACAAAGGAAAAAAATTGCCATGCAGTTCGTAGAGTTTAGTTTATGTTTAAATAAATTGTTTATATCCATTCATTCAATAAGCACTTTATTGAGTGCCTACTATGTGCTAAGCAATGCCCAAAGTCATGGGGTTAAGGCAGCGATTGAGACAGAAGACAGAAAATAAATAATTTAGTTAAACATGATGCAGAGGACGTTGAGGTAAGCTGGCAGTAAGTGATGGGATGTCTTTGTTAGACTGGTTTGGTCACAGAGGCCTCTGATTGCTGAGGAACTGTAGGAACCAGCCATTGGACGCGTAGAGGAAGCAGCCTTGTGGGCAGAGAGAAGAGATGACGCGGAGACTCCAAGGTGAGAAGGAACACTGACTGTTCGCAAGACACATGAGGCCAGTGTGGTTGGAGCCTGACAGGTGCAGTGGAAAAGTGACATGAGGTGAGAGTAGGAAGATAGGCAGGGGGCCAAGTCGCCAAGGGCTTTGCAAGCCAGGACAGGAGGTTTGGTTTTTATGTTAAGGTCAGTGGGAAGCAGTTGGATGGTTGTTAGCCAGTGTGTTCTGTGACCGGTGTTTCTGAATTACTGTACTGGCTGCTCTATGGAGAGGGAATTCGAGGAGACCAGGGAGGACAGAAGCCTGGACTGGGTGCTGCTACCGGCGCTGCACGTGGTTAGATTGAGAATCTTTGTTGAGTTGGACTGAGAGGTGGGGGAGAAAGAGGAATCACAGGGTTTTGGATTCGAGTGTGTCACTGGGATGAGGAAGACTGGTAGCTGGCCTGGAGAAAGGAAGACATTAATATGAAGAGGTCCACCTTGTCCTGGGTACGTGATATCCAAGTAGAGACGTCACATAAGCAGCTTAATGTCAGCCTGGAGGACGAAGGACAGATCAGGTTTGACAATGTGGATCTGAGAGCCATTAGGTTAAATTATGCTACTTAGAACCATAGGTTTAGAGAGTCATCCAGAGGGTTATGTAGTTAGAGGAGAGAAAGTGTCAGGTCAAGCACTTACAACCTTTAGAGCTGGATCACAGTAGAAGGACTCAGCAAAGAAGACAGGTATTTTTTTTTTAACCTCTAAGAATATCAACATCTTTCTCCAAATCTTATTATCTAATATACTGGAAGAAGGCCCTATGGGTTTAATAATGCAAAAAGCCATAGGGAACTAAAATGTAAATACTGTGTATAGTTGAATTTTAATGGTAACTATATTTTGTCACTGCAGAAATTGAAAAGTACATGAAGAATACAAAAAATAATACTTTTGGAAATTATTTAACAGATGAATGTATTTGGAAAAAGTCAGGAGTGTAAAAGGAACAAAACAGCTGTCAAAAATACAAATGGTGAAAGCAAAGGTATAATTATAATCATATAGCCTATGTGGGAGAAGAAAGAAAAATGAAACTAATAGAAAACTCCATCCCAGAAACAGAAACACTGACAGGGAGAAGATCGATGCATAAAGAAGAAGAGGGGTGAGAAGAAAAGAAGAGGAAACCCTTGGGCTGATCCATGGACTCAGATCGTTGGAGGGCGAGTCTGTGGGTAATCTGTTCTCTACCCCAACCTGCGGGGACGCGTCAGGCCCGGGTTCTTCAGCGTGTTTGACACAGAGCAATGACTTCCATAAAAGTTAAAATCATCTCCCGCCAGTTGTATAATTGCCTTCCTACCAAAAAATAGGTAAGGGTGGTGTGAAAGACTTCAGCGGAATTCTAAGACTCAGGAAGAATAACTATTTCAAACCATTTAAAAGGATTTTTAGTAGAATCACATCTATTAGGTGTATAAAGTGATGGCTTGATTCAGAATAAGTTTGAAGCAATGTAGCTTACTCATAAATACCCACAATAACTGAAATTTGGAAGTTTCTAAGTTTTTGAAAACTGTTCTGGAACTCACATTGAGACTTTCACTGTGAAATAGTATTCATAATATATGGGAGCATTTGAATATAGGTTTAGTGATGGGCTTCTTTTAAAAGTTTAAGCTGTCTATGCATATATATATATATATTTAAATCCTCACCCAAGGGTATATTTATTGAGAGATCGGTTGCCTCCCGTATGCGCTCCAACCAGGAATCAAACCTGCAACCTTTTGGTGTATGGGATGATACTCCAAGCAATTGAGCGACTGGCCAGGGCTCTTCATATATTTTATTATATATTAGGAAGATAGTCCTGATGAATTCGGATCATTACTACCTTCAGGAGCAAGCTGCACCAGGTCCTGACCCAGGCCGGTTTCTCTGTCTGGTATCCATCCGTTCATCACTTGACCCTGCACGCATTCTCATTTGTCAACCCTGCCATGTCTGGATGCAGGACAGGGCTTGTTGCTGGCTCAGGAAGTCAGAAGGCGGGCGGACTCTGATCATCTAAGGAAGGCCTGTGAGGACCCGCAGTCCTTTGAACCGACATTGACAATCAGGAATATGTGCCTTTCTCATCAGATTAACAGTGTTCTGTGACCAAAAGACACCCCCTTTCTTCGCCCCAAAAGGAAGAACCATTGTTCTAGGCTCTACAGATATAAAGTGGGACTGGAAGACACTGTTCTTTTTGGTTTTGTCTTCAGACTCTCCTGGTCTCCTTAGGTAACCAGAATTCCTAACCCTGGCTTCCTTACCTTGCTTCTGTTCGCCCTGGGGCTTCCATCAGCCCCAAGAGACCACTGGAGCAACATAACAGGGGGAATGAGGTTTAGTTTTTCATATTTTTGCAAGATCCACTATTGCCTTGTTTTTGTGTTATATGTGTCTCTGATAAACAACTCAACATTTATGTAAATATTCTCAAAATTTTTTTATTGGTGAGAATCATGAACACTTGCCACAAATTTTTGGAGTTTTGTTTTTTGATGCATATATCAGCACAGGTTTTGCTCTAAACTCAGTTAGTCTTAGCTTAACTCTTTAAAAGACTATGGGTTTGTCTATTCCCTCCTCTTTATTCTGCTGGTGGAATTAAGAGTTATCATTGATTAGAGTGTTTTTACTCTGATGTGGCTCCCAGAAGGTGACCTTCTGCTTGAGATAAAGGAGCTAGGGATGAAACTTGGTGGATTTGAGTATAGAAGAAAAAAGCTACAAGATGTGAATCATAGAGGGCTAATAATAAAGGGAAGGAATACAAAATAAGATCATCAGCTTGGGGGTCTTTGAACATTCAGCTTCTCTCAGTAGAAATTGTCAGCACCATGACGACCTTCTGCTGTGCCCGACGTCGGGCCCTGAGATACTTTCTCACCTCTGTTAGTTTGAAGTCATAAACAGGACTGGCTGGACATAGGGTCTCCCTGAGTGGGGAGTCATGCCGTCTACCCATAAAAGGTTGTATACTTTGACATGTGTGCTAGGTTTTTGGCAGAGGTTGTGAAGTTTTATATCCTCCTGGGGCCCTTCAGGAGAAAGTTTCACAGCACATGTGGCACCATGATACCGTGAACCGAACTGAAGGGTTATAATTATGCCCGGGGCCCCGGACCCTGGGTTCACAGTGAGTGTTACGCGGCTTGGATGGAGAGCACAGACCAGGGTTTCACCTCGGAGAATGTGTGGAAGATCATTTTGCCTGAAGTGCCAGGTCTCCTTTTTGTTTCTTGCGTTGAAGAACATGGCAGGTTCATGGCGTTCCCTCTGCATGGTGTTGCTCTGACTCTGAGGATCCAGGGTTAGGCCAGGGTCCTCCCTCACGGTAGCACTTCATTTGTTGTGGCTTCAACATGGACGAGCCATGACGGGAGGTTTACTGAGGATCGTTGAGCAGATGCATTAGGTGATATATGGAGAGGGGACATTTGAGTGATCTCATCCCTATTGTTTTGGTTAAAGGGGTTTTAAGTTATAAGTAACAGAGTTATGAACTCCTAATGGAGTTCTCTGTCTGGTTGGGAATCTGGTTAATTTGTTAATATTTTTCCTCCTTTTTTTCCCTCACCTGAGGACATTTTTCATTGCTTTGAGAGAGGAAAGGACAGAGAGAGAGAAAGAGAGAGACAGATAGACAGACTGACAGGTTGCCTCCTGTACGTACCCTGACTGGGGATTGAACCTGCAACCTTTTGGTCTATGGGATGATGCTCCAACCAACTGAGCCACACTGGCCAGGGCTTTCCTCTTCGATTACTGTTACAGTCATCTGATTTTCTGAATTTCCTTAATCTATTCCAGCAATTTTCAACTAGTGTGCCTGCCACAAGAATTTTTACAAAATGTAATTCCTGATTATTTAGCCAGAGGCAATGGCCTCTTTTCCTTAGCTTGTCAAATAAAAAAATGACAACAGCCAACACAACAATAGACATTCGGTGTGAATGAATCAAAGTTATACCTATCTTTTTGTCAGATTGGCAAAAAATATATTTTATGGTGTGCCACAGGATTTGAGTATTAGTTTATGTGTGTCATGAGATGAAAAAGGTTGGAAATCATTGATCTGCTCACACGGCTATTTGCGGTCCAACTCACATGTAGTAGGGACATGTTACTTTTGGTGCTTGCTTGAACTCCTAGTTTTAAGATGGGAGGGGCCCACATGATACCCTCGTTGCAAAGTATTGAGCAAAGCCCTGCTCCCTGTAGGCTTTGCAGGGATCACGTATGTTTGCTGACTGTCGCGAATTGCTGGCAATGCACAAGACCAAGTGAGATCTTCAGTGCTGAGACAGAACAGTGTGCTCCTGCTTCTCCTGATAACTCCCCTGCAGTCTGTTATCTGAGTGCCATGATGATGGTGGAGAATGCGTCAGTGCCCGCAGGGGCCCCATGAGCCCAGCTTGACTCCTCACTGTGAGAACATCAGGGCAGCCGGGAGCCCTGTTGCCGCCCCCTGCCAGGCAGGCCGAGGTATGAGCCGCACTGTAAGGGTCTCACAGTAACTGAAGTGAACTTAGTGGAGAAGCAGATCTGCTGCAGTGTTTGTGCGGCTGAATCACCCAGGACTCTGGTCCCCAAGGGCAGGGAGTGGGTGTGCTGTTGATGCTACAGGAAACATAACTGTTTGTGACATGTGGCTTTGATGGAAATGTGTGTTAACTTTGTAGTGACCAGTCAATTGCCATGTACTCTTAAACATGGATAAACTAGATCAAGGAATGAACAGGTTTAAAAAATTATAATCACATACTGAATATTCTACTCAGAGACTGAAAAAATACCTGTGCTGTTCTTTACGTTACATTCACGGGAGAGCTTTGTCAGTTGGATACACTCCTCTCATTTCTGCAGAACTCCAGCTTGCAAGTATTTGTTATTAGAACATGTAGCTTCTTGTGTTTTCTTGAGAGTTATACATACTGTTTTTGTCATGCTATCTGTTAAACTATTGAAGGCAAGAAAGCTATGATGAGCATATTGCAGAAACTCCATTGAATGTGGATGGTAGAGAGGATATCAACATTTAATGTTTTAAAGAATGTGTAATCCCAATAATCCCAGAGCTTTCCTAATAGTTGATATGCATTTAAAAAGCAAGGCAGTCCTCTTTATTAAAGAAAAAGCTTCCCGTTACAACTAAATTTTTTCTTATTTAGGATTGTCCCCCTAACATTGTTAAGCAGCACCGATTTCCTAGTAATGAGGTTCATGAAACAGTCCGATGACTTTTGTGTCTTCTCAATGACAAAAGACAAAGCAATATAGTTATTACTTCGGATAGATAGTTTGTCAGGAGGTACAAGGCACACGCTAGGACTGGTAGCCTCACCTGGTGGGGCCGACCCACCTCCAGATTTTACTTTGGCTTGAGTTTGGATCCCTTGCTGGTAATGCTGCCATCCCAGCCTTTGAAGCAGATCTCTGAACAGCACACTGGCTCCTGCCATTCTAACAAAGGCATAATTTAATTAACAAAATAATGTGGTAGACATATTATTGCAATATGTTTTTAGTTAATCTGTGAAATTTTTAGTGATAAGATAATTGATAATACAGGTGGTTCTCTACTTAAACATGATTTGACCTAAGATTTTTCGACTTGGCAGTGGTGTGAAAGTGAGGCTCATCCAGTCCTTGGAAGTGGGAGTTTTGATCTTTCCTGCATCAGGGACTTGCAGTTCAATACTTTCTTGTGATGCTGGCCAGTAGGGTGCATAGCCGCTCCCATCAGCCACGTGATCACAGGGGTCACCACAGAGACTCTACCGTGTGTTGTGTGCCAGTGTTTTTTTGCATACTGTGTCCTGAGCAAGTTTAAGATGGGCTTAGCCAAGCCATGATGTTCTGTAGCTGAGGTGAATTAAACGCATTTTCGACTTAATGATACTTTTAACTCATGATGGGTTTATTGGGGCTGTAACCTCATCATAAGTCGAGGAGCATCTGTGTATCTTTAAAAATACTAAGCCTCAAGCTTCTGCTAGAAAGCTGTTCTGTTATTTTACTAATTCATAAGCTTATCAGCTGTGAGACTAATACAAAATGAATTAAAAATAAAAAACTTGGATATATTTGACTTCCCTTTCCCACCAACTTAATAGCCTAACTTAGCATTTTTGTGTGACAGAGAATGAATGTGTCAGTGTGGCTCAACAGTTATGGTGCAGAGTACGAACAGGGGGTGATCACCTTTAACTAAGAGTCCCAGGAATTCGGTAACAGATGGCAGGCGAGGCCTAGAATACAAGTCTCACTGTCCTCACAATGCTGGATTAATTGTCTTGCTTACAAGTGTCCCTGGGTTCTGCAGGTGCTCCCCCTACCATGGATCGGTCAGCTAGGTGTCTTCTGCAGGATGTACCTACATTCTGCGTCAGTTGCTGTGGGAATAACAGGAAGGCTGTTAGGCTAACAGAGTGGAGTTGAAATTTAGCCAGGACCAGGCACTGAAGGCAGAAGGCCTGCATTTAAAATCCCAGCTCTGTCATTTATGTGTTTGTTTTCAGGTTTTTTTTCTTTCTTTCATGAACAACACTGCAGTAAATATCCACATACAAATATTTCTGGACACTGTTGAGTTATTTCCTTAGAATGAATTGTTAGACCAAGGCACATGTTTTTAGGACTTTGGTATTTACTGCCATGTTACTCTCTAGACAGTTGAAAATCCTGTGAGCTGTGTTTATGAGCGTCCGTTTTCCCATTTCCTGTCTCCTTCTGCATTTTAATTTGAAATAAGAAGAAGCCTGCTAATTTGAAAGGCCAAAGGTCTCTGTTTTTGGAAAAACTGAACTTCTTTGATTACTGATAAGGATGACCATTTATACACACACATGCACACACATTATCATATATATATTAAAATTTCCAGTTTTTTTAACATTACTTTAGTTATTGTTTTTGTTGTACTGAGTTTTAAAAATGTATTTAATAAAGCCTATCAATTTTGTTCTTCGTATTTCTACCTTTAGAGAGGGCTTCAGAAAGGTCTTTCATACCCCATAATTATAAAAATATATGACTATGTTTTCTTCTAGCACTGCCATAAAATCTTATGTTCAATCTTTATAGAATTAATTTTGATATAAAGCTTAGGAGTTTTGAATTGTATTTTTAAAAATAGGTGATATATTTACTAGTCCAGAATTCAAATGCGCAATGTGAATCTCCTTTGTACCCCTAACTCATATGAATATATCATTATATTAAAGTTCTGAGGAGTTCAATTCATTAATAATTTAAAAAATTTATATATAATCTTATGAGAATGGCTCTGTGGTTTTTCATTTAAATTTTATTTTAAAAGAAAAGCTAAAAAATTTAAGTGTTTATGATATAAAATATACAGATGTTCCTGTTGCTTACCTTTTCCTGCTAGTCACATGGATGACGATGGGCTTTGCATTGAGGTCAGAGGAAGCGCTTCCCTGCAGTTTTCAGATCCGAGGACTCAAGCACCGAACAGTCACAAAGGATGGGCTCTCCTTTACTTGGTCACCATATTGCCGGAGAATATGAACTCACAGGGCGAAATCCCCGTATCTTTTGTCCAGCCCTGTATTGCTGGTTATCAGATAATTCAGTAATCCCCACCACCGCAGCCGTGTTTTGTGTAAATCTCCTGTGAAGGGTGAGAGACATGTATTTAGAGGAAGTCTTGACTGAGGAGGGAGCGAGTGGTGTGGGGAGATGCAGGTGACAGCCCTCTAATCCTGTCTCAGCACCTGTCACCGGCCTCGCTTCCCGCTAGCGTTCTTTCTGAGTACAACGTAATCCTTTTATAAGCAGTAGGTACAGACTGACTGCACGGATGAGTCAGACATTAAAAGGAGTGTCATCTCCCCAACCTTGGCAGCCTTTATTCCTTACTTGGAAGGCGGCATGGTGTTGAGAAGCATCCCGGATCAGGGGCGGGACCCTGGCCTTGCTGCCATGCTTGTCCTGTTGTGGGCAAGTCCCTTCATCTCCTCACCTCCTTAGTTCTGAAGTGGCAGTAATAATTCCCTTCCACCCATTTAAATTGTTTTGAGCATCCTATAAGGCATGTGAAGTCCCTGAAAATACACAGAGAGCCGCATGGATGTGAGCTGCTGTGAAGGAAAGAGAAACCCCCACTCTGATTTCTCTGTGAGCTCAGTGCCCGGAGATGCATGTGCTTGGTGCAAAGGCTGCCTCTGAGTACGTGTCTGTGCGCCCAAGCTCACTTGGCTACTTGCTTATGCTGTCTTCGTTTCTAGGGGTGGGAATTGGGTCAAGTGTTCCAAATAAAAATGATGAGCGTTTTCTCTTGGTATTTATTTATATGTATATTACTCTTATAGGTAGATATAACCATTACAGAGCCATGCATTTTATGAAATGTATTTTACCAACAAAGCAAAGAGTATAGACTGTCAAAGGAAAACCCAGTTTTATTATTTGGCTTGTTGCATAGCAAATCATAAAACTTAAGACCTAGAAGTATCCCATATAGAATATACCTGTGGATCAATATGAGAATGACAAACAACCAAAGAGAAAAAATGAGAGGTACATATGAGTAGACACTTCACAGAAGAGGAGATACAAATGGATCATTATAATAGAAAAACACTATCACCTCTTTATTAGTTGGGAAAATAAAAATTAAAAACACAGTGAAGTATTTCACAGTTTCATTGTTGGTGAGAAAGTGGGGCAATAGAAATGTATACTGGAAAATGGTAATTATTTAGTAAACTTGAAGATATGCATACATTATAACTTAGAGTTTTCACTCTTAGGTACATATCCTAGTGAGTTTTTGGTATAAGGAAACATGTCTAAGAATATTTGTTGTCATATTACTAATAAGAAAAAATGAAATCAGTATCAGATTGACTAAATACAGTGAACTACAGTTATCCAGTAAATTACTCGATCACAGTGATTTTCAACCATTCTCATCTCATGGTGCACATAAGCTCATTGCTAAAATTCTGTGGTGCACCAAAAAACATATTATTTTTTGCTGATTTGACCAAAAAATAAATATAATTTGATCAAATTACAAAAAATAAGATAATTACCTACCCTTTTCACTCCAAAGTGACTTTAAAAAAAAATCAGATGCCTGTATTTGTACATAAAGATTTCTGGTACCAAGAGTTAACCAATCAGATGCAACCTTATTATGTGACATGACCAATAAGATGCAAGTCTATTAATTATATGACCTATGTATTTATGGCTCAAGACAGGGCATTGTGTGGGCTGTTGTCATTTTTTTATTGGACAGTCTAAGGGAAAAGAGGTCCATGCCCCTGACTAAGTCAGGTATGGCATGTTTTAAACACTTTGTGGCACACAGGTTGAAAAATGCAGCTCTGTAGTGGTAAAAATGAATGAAATACAGGTATTTGGATCAACATGAATGAATCTCAAAAATGTAATATTGCACCACCAAAAAGAAATTACAGTACAGCCTTTATGTTTATAATTATATAACGGGCAAAACCCAGCAAATTTAAATAATAATGTGTAGATATACATGAATTTGGGATAAATGTATAAAGAAAAGCAAGGAATGTTGTTTGGTGGAGGAACACAGGGACCTTCAGAATTACTCATAATGTTGTAATTTTTGTACCTGCTTGATGGATTCATGGGTGTTCATTTATTTAAAATATACATTTATTCACATACATTCTTTTGAATATATGACACTTTTTCAGTAAAACTGTGAGGGCCTAGAAAATGTTGGTTGGGGTTTCAGTCTGTAAACAGGCCAAAATCTAGAGAAAATGAGAGCAATGAATGAGTAATGCTCTCCTAGCTCCTGTTTCACGGACGCTGCACTGATGCCGGTTCGGGGCTTTACCCAGGACCGCACAGCAGCCGAGTATGTAGGTGAGGGAAGGAGTGACTCGCACTGAAACTGAGAAGAGAAACTTCAGTTATTTACTAAGACTGGGCTATTGAGCAGTCATACAGTAGCTGATAGGATTAGTGCCGTTTTAATGATTATCTGGTCATCTGTTTACCATGCTAAATATCAGCCCAATGAGGTCTTATATCCTATCACAAAATTTTAATTATACTCTAATTCATGTGCCTGTTAAATATACATTCTGTGATTTTATGCTTTTTAATTCTTAGGTTAGTCAGTGATTTAACAATGATAGTAATCTAACATTATTTTAAAATATTTGTGTATGAAGAACTTATGAAATATTCCATTTTTTCATTTTTTTATAATACAGAGTTTATGTGCATCCAAACATTTGAAGACATTTAAATAGATTTCTTTTTAAGTTAATGAAAATGGAGAATAATTATTCAACATTGTTCTTTTGGTTACACTTTATATGTTTAACACTTAAAATTCAGCCTTTTCTTTTGTGAGATAAACATCCTCCCTCCAGTGCTTTGACTTCTTCGAGTGTGTTTTTGTTTCCATGATTTAAATAGTTTTTGCTGCATTAAAAACTGCATTAGTAGCGTGTGGCCAGAGCAAGGAGGGTGGTCATGATGGATGCTGTTTAGAAAATGAACTTGAAGCTACTTTAGAAATGATTTTATCCCTCCGTCTATTCTTGAGGTAATTGGGGCATTGAAGTTATATAACTTCAAAGTTAGCCCTTAAATGGTAAAGTCAAGACTAAAATTTGGACCAAAATCTAGAACATCATTTCTTCTCTATCCATTCTACCTTAATGGGATGACTCATTATGATACAAATACACTGTTTAATCAGTGGAAAGATAATTTTAACCCTTACGAGATACATATCTATACCCTGACACTTTAGGAACTCTTATTTCTAAGAAAATGGCAATATCTTGATGAGTCATAGTCCATTTATTTTCTGTATTACATGTTCCCTACATAAGATATTAATATTTTGTCTATGGCATCTAGCCAGTATTTTCTTTTCTATCTTAAAAGCTTCAGAATGACATTATTACTGCTTTTTATAGGCACGAGTGTCTTGGAGACTCTAGGTATTGTATTATTTCACTTATTCTTTACATCGTTATGAAGAAACTGAAGATCAGAGAGTTTAGGTGATTTACGCAAGACCGCACAGCAGTTGAGTAGCAGCGTCAGAATTCTAACCCAGTTCTTTAAGACTACAACGTGGTAAACTGTCCTTAGCTTGGAGTAAGCAGTTGACTCAGTAATGAATTCATAGGTGTTCTTAGTCTGAAAAGCATCAAGGAATGCTGGTCTCGATTTTTATAGTCTAATGGTGAGAAAGTCACATGGAACAGAAGTAGAACTTCTATAATAATTATGAAATTACTATTATGAATATGTTTAGTACAATTTTAGCCTCTACTAAGTTCTGTTTAGAAAAAGTCCAGCCATTGTTAATATAATGAGAATGATTTAAATGACATTGATGTAACCTGGCAGACAAGGAGAGTGGACTGGCATGTGCATGCATGAACAACAATGACTTCACTGCACTAGTTAGTGGGGGTGGTAGGTGTCATTGAGTGAGCATGTGTACTGTGTGGCCATCACATTCAAAATGACTGAGTAGAGCAATGAATCTGCATCAAATTTTATGTTAAGCTTGAACATTACTCCCCACAAACTATTCGGATGATTCAGGAGGCTTTCAGGGACAATGCAATGAGTGCACCATAAATAGAAGTGTGGCCCAAATGCTTCAAAGATGGTTGAGAATCTGTTGAAAGTGATCCATGTTCTGCAAGGCCAGCACCAAGCAAAACACTTGACATGTTGAACATATGTGGGCTGCAGTCATCACATATTGGCAGTGGACAGTGCAAGAACTAGAAGCTGATCTGGGGATTCCAAGAACTGTGTCTGAGATTTTGATGCAAGATGTTGGCATGAAATGTGTTGTGGTGAAATTTGTTCCGCAGCTTCTGCTACCAGAGCAGAAGGAACACTGTGCTGCAGTTGCTAATGACTTGATTCAAACCACTGCCGATGAACCAGAGTTCCTCAAGAAGGTCGTAACTGGAGATCAATCGTGGGTCAATGGCTATGAGCCGGAAACGAAGGCCCAGTCACCCCAATGGAAGTCACCTGGCCCTTCACACCCGAAGAAGGGATGGCAGAGTCACAGCAAGATCAAGATCATGTGCTTTTTTGATTGGGAAGGTGCTGTCCATCACTAGTGTGCTCCTCCAGACCAAAATTCTTCATTGGTTGAGAGATGTAATGTAACGAAAACGGCCACAGCTGTGGGCAACTGGTGACTGGCAGCTTCATCAGGACAACCTGCCTGCTCATGCATCGCATCTTGTGCAGAGTTTTTTGGTGAAACATCAAATCACCCAGATGACCCAGCTCCTCTACAGCCCAGATTTGACGCCCTGTGACTTCTGGCTTTTCCCAAAACTAAAATCACCTTTGAAAAGGAAGAGATTTCAGACCATTGATGAGATTCAGGAAAATACAATGGGGCAGCTGATGGTGATTCCAACAAAGGATTTTGCAGAGTGTTTTGAACAGTGGAAGAGATGCTGGGAGAACTGTGGGAGGTCCCAAAGGGACTGAGGCATCATGGTCCTGTGTACAATGTTTCTTGTATTTTGTATCTTCTCCAATAAGTGCCTCTACTTTTCATAGTACATGGCTGGGTACTTTCTGGACAGACACTTTGTATATTGATTTACTTACTTTTTGAACTCAGTCATTTATCTCATTTATTAAGCTCTTTTGCATCTTGTCCCTGTTTTCCATATTAGTATTTGTCAGTCTCATGGCTCCTGAAACAGTGCGTTAATCCTGGAGCCCATACCATTCCGGTGTGTTTGTGCAGATCCTGGGGGCTCTTACTCCCAAAACTAAATGCAGTCTGCACCACACTTAAGGACATGAAGTTTGAATACCATGATTTGCAGTGTCCCTGAAAAATATTTAGAAGCTTCTTACTCTGTCTTCTTTAATAGTGGGACACCAAATGTCATATTTCCCTGAGAAAAATTTTATTCTTCTCATCATCAAACTGGCAAACATAATACTAGAAAACCATGCTGAGTATATACTATGCCAAGTAAATTGTTAGTTTAAATTCTCATACGTCAATCCCATGTGAGCTATTGAAGATGGTTGGTGTTACAGGTATATCATGAACTGAAAAAGTTGGAACAGTTTAATGCTTCAAGTCCGGGGTCTGTGGGACAGAGGAGGATGCTTGGCTGAGGTCCCTGGTACATCTGCTGCCCACTCATCTTCATGGCCTGGTGCTCGCAGGGCAATGAAGTTGGTTTGTGCGGCAGAGGAGCTCTGACAGAGATGGGATTCAGCAGCACCAGAACTTTCCCAGAGCCTTCATTCTCTCAGCGCCCGTGGGTGTGAACATCGGCTGTGGGTCACGGGGATGCAGCTGATGGAAACTGGGGTTAGCTCGTGGGAAATAGATGGGTGCTTATTTTAATGGGTGATTTTATTATTAAGTATCTCTGCTAGGATTAAAACTGTCATCAAGCATTGACCTACAGAAGAGTGTAATTTTATCACCAAATAACTCCTGGAAAGACACGGTGGCTCTCGCAGGTTAGTGACCTACAGGTGAATGCAATAGGTGTGTGTGAATGTGTTTAATTTTCTGTGATAGGTGATCTTGAAATAATGCAGCTGAATTCTGTGCAGATAATTGTGTTTTTTGAAATGTTCAACCGTATGAAGATTTTTTTCAGATTGCATAAATTAGAATTTTGTACCATTGTCAAAATATTATGGTTTGCACTACTTTAACATGTTTACCTTCAGAAATCATATCTAAATTATTTAAAATTCATTAGTTGATATTTAAAAATAATTTAAATATGTCTCTAGGGCATATTTACCAATATTTTTTCAGTGGTCTATTTGCAGTGGGATGATGCATATGACGTGTCACAAAATTGGCTTTCCTGTCATGGATGTGGAACACGAAGCACAAGCAGCACTATCAAGGATCTTCAGCAAGACACGTAACGAGTTGTGTGGAGAAATAGCAGTCTCCACAGCTTATGCAGGGGTGTGGAGACACGCTGTGTTACACACGTATGCACTGTATTTGGGCTTACAGCTGAAAGATGAGTGGGCACTGGGCGAATACAAAGGTGGAAAAAGGCAATATTTCTATGACAAGCAGAGAGTTATCTAATCGAGCCTAATTATAAAAAGCACTGAGTACAGGCTAGAAAATGAGCTTGGATCCAGACTCTGGGTACAGGTAGGGAACTGGGCCTTAATTAAAATTTTCTTCCTCTTTATTGATTCCACAGAGAGGGCAAGGGAGGGAGAAAGAGAGGGAGAGAATCATCGGTGTAAGAGAGGAACACGAATTGGTTGCTTCCTGCACATGTCCTGACAGGGGATTGAACCTCAACCCAGGCCTGTGCCCTGACCGGGAATCGAATCTGCAACCTGTGGTTTGCAGGATGACGCCCAACCAACTGAGCCATGCTGGCCCAGGGCTCAACCTTAATTTCTTAGACAGTCGTTTTCCTTTCAGCTTTTTTTAGGTTGTAATTAAAAAATAAAAATTGTATGCATTTAAGGTACAAAATGTGATTTTTTGGTATATATGTTTGTTGTGAAATGATTGCTAAATCAGGCTAATTAACATATCCATCACTTCACATAGTTACTTTTGTGGTGAGAACACTTAAGATCAATTCTCTCAGCAAATTTCAAGTATACAATACAGCATTATTAACTATAATTGCTATGCTATACATTAGATCTGTGATGATTTATTTTGTATAATTGGAAATCTGTGTCCCTAGATCAACTTTTCATCATTTCCCTTCCCTTGCCCCTAGCTTCTGTGAGTTTGACTGTTTTAGATCCCACATGTATGTGAGACCATGCCATATTTGTCCCTCCCAGTCCCACGTATTTCACATAATATAACGCCAAGTTCACTGATGTCACAACTATTAGCGCTTCCCTCCTTTTTAAGGTGAATATTCCCCCCTCCCTGCATGACATTGTCTTTGAAACAGTGGGCTCACATTCTCAGTTTTCTTTGTGTGGTGTGCTTTTGTTGTTGTTCCTCTGTTATTTCTTTCTTTTGCGTAAGGTGGTCCGTGTGTTGTTTCGACACCTCTTTTTATTCATCCTATCTGGGGAGGTTGTGCTTCTTGGGTGTGTAAACCAATGTTATTTCTTAAAATCTGGGCATTATCAGCCATTATTTTTTCAAGAATATTTCCTGGCCTTTGTCTTCTCTCCTGTTTTTCTAGGGTTCCTGTTACGTATACACTTGATGTTGTCCCCAGGCTTCTGAGTCCCTGTCACTGTTTTCACGCTTTTTCTCTTCGTCCTTCCAATGGAATAATTTCTCCCGATGGGTGTTTAAGTTCACTGATGTTTTCCCTCTTCTCATCTACCATCTTCTGTTGAGCCACTCCATCATATTTTTTATTTACATATAACACAGAATTTCCATTTGGTTCTCTTTCTTTAATTCATGTATCCTTTTGAGAATTTGTATTTGTTGATTCATTATCGTACTTTCCTTTAGTTCTTAAAACATGGTTTCCTTTAGTTCTTTATCTCATATGTTATGTAAACATGTTCAGAGGCTGTTTCGAAGCCTTTGTCTACTGATTGCAGCATCTGAGACACCCAGGGACAGATTTTCTCCACTATGTTTCCCTTAATATTGGTTACACTTCCCTGTTTTTGTTTTTTTGCTTAGGTTTTTTGCCTGTGCTTTAATTTTTGTTAAAACTAGACTTTTTAGAGACTCTATTGTAGGAACTCTGATTTCTGATGTTGCCCCCCCCTGAGGCTGTTGTTGCTGGTTTTGTTTCTTTTCCTTTGACTGGTGGCTTGCCTGGGCAGAGCCTGTGAAAAGTCTGCCTGTGATGTGTGACCACCGAAGTTCCTGCTGCTGCGCTTAGATGTTTTCATTCTCGTTTTTCTTTTAGCCTGGCTTCCTGGAGGCAGCCCTGTTTCTGCACTTCTTAGGCTAAGGCAGGGATTGCCCAGAGGCTGTGCTCTGATGCTGGCGCAGGAAGGCGCTGCTCTCTGTGAGTGGCCCTGCGTGTGGGTGGAGGAGGCGCATGAAGTTCGGACACTTGAAATCTGCCCTGGTTTTCTTTCTGCTGGGTCCCTTGCGTCTCTCTTGGCGCCTGCTGCGTTAGGGTCAGCCAGGCGTGGGAGCAGGTCGAGAGTACTCAGCATGCTGCAGCCTCACTCGGGAATGTACTGGATCGGGCAGGAAAGCTGTCAGACCTCCTCGGAAAGTGTCACTTGCAAAGACAGAGTGGCGTCCTGGCACCTGCCTGTTCCATGAGGCAGCACAGCTGGTGGCCCTCAGCCGGCTACGCTGCAGGTGGCAGCAGCCTTGGGAGAATGCACAGACCCTCACTGCTCTTTCTGAAGTTTAGTGGTTTTCAAGCATTAAAATTTGTCATTTTTTTAAAATGCATTTGATTAAGTCCCAAAGCACCAAAGGGTTATTTTTTATTCATTTTATAAAGCTTGCTTTGTAAAGAGGATTTGCCAGCCTCCTCAGTTGGACATAAGGAAAAGACCCTTAATTTCCTTTAAAATTATAGCTCTTTTTACTCTTTTCTGAATTGATCCTTCAACATAAAAGATGTCACGCTGTGGCGCAAATTCATCATGTAGCAAAGAGATAGCCCTTTTCCTAAAATAGCCTTTCATTACTCTGTGTTAATATAGCCCCTGAGGAGACAGAGCATATGTCAGGACACAGAGTAATTATGTGCTCTCTTAGAACACAGACTGAGTGCATATTCTGTTAAAAAACAGGCTGAGTGTTACAACAGAGACTAGGTGCATACTCTGTTAGAATGCAGGACAAGCGCATGTTCTGTTAGAACACAGGCTGAGGTGCGTGCTCTGTTAGAACAAGACCAAGTGTGTATTCTATTAAAACCCAGACCGAGTGTGTATCCTGTTAGAACAGAGACTGAGTGTGCACTCTGGTAAAGCATGGATTGAGTGTGTATTCTGTTAGAACTCAGATTCAATGACCGTGTTCTGTTAGAGCACGTATTGAGTGCATGCTCTGTTAGAACACAGGCTGTGTGCTATGGTAGAACACAGACTGAGTGTGTGCTATGTTAGAACGAGACTGAGTGAGTATTCTGTTAGAACTCTGAGTCGTACTCTGTTAGAACAAGAATGAGTGCACATTTTGTTGGAACACTGACTCAGTGGGTATTATATTAGAACACAGGCTGAGTAGGTATTTTGTTAGATTACAGACTGAGTGCATATTCTGTCAGAACACAGACTGAGTCCAGGCACTGTTAGAACAGAGGCCAGTTACACGCTCTGTTAGAACTCAGACAGAGTGTGTACTATGTGAGAACAAGAATGAGTGGATATTCTGTGAGAACACAGACCAAGTGCATATTCTGTTAGAACATAAACTTAGTGGGTATTCTCTTAGAACATAGACCGAGTGTGTATTCTGTTAGAACCGAGAGTGAGTGTGCATTGTGTTAGGACGTAGGCTGAGTGTGTGCTATATTAGAACAAGACTGAGGGGGTATTCTTCAAAACACAGACTGAGTGCATACTCTGTAGAAAACAGGCTGAATGAATATTGTGTTAGAACACACACCGAGGGCGTATTCTGTTAGAACACAGATTGAGTGGGTATCGTCAGAACACAGGCTGAGTGCATGCTCTGTAGAACACAGGATAAATGTGTGCTATGATAGAACAAAGGCTGAGTGTGAGCTGTTAGAAGACTTGCTGGACATTCTCTTAGAACACAGACTGAGTGCATGTTCTGTTACAACACAGACTGAGTATGTGCTCTGTTTGGACAATACTGAGTGCGCATTTTATTGGAGCACTGACAGTGAGCATTGTATTAGAACACAGGCTGAGAGTGTACTCTCTTAGAAAATAAACTGGGTGGATATTCTGGTAGGGACACTGACTGTATTCTGTTAGAACACAGGCCAAGTGTGTATTTTGTTAGAACGTGGGTGAGTGTGTATTCTGTTAGAACACAGACTGAGTGCATATTGTTTTAGAACATAAACTGAGTGGGTATTCTTTTAGAACACAGAATGCATGTGTGTTCTGTTAGAAATAGACTGTGTGTTCTGTTAGAACACAGGCTGAGTATTTTGTTAGAAAATATACTTTGTATTCCTATAGAGCACACACTGAGTGGGTATTCTGTTAGAACCCAGGTTGAGTCCATGTTCTGTAGAACACAGGCTATGTGTGTGCTATGTTAGAACAAAGGCTGAGTTGGTGCTGCTACAACAAGCCTTACTGGGTGTTCTGTTAGAACACAGACTGAGTGCATGTTCTGTTATGACACAGACTGAGTATGTGCCATGCTAGGACAGTACTGAGTGCACATTTTGTTGGTACACCTACTGAGTGCATATTGTGTCCGAACACAGGCTAAGTGTGTGCTATATTAGAACACAGACTGAGTAGGTATTCTGTTAGAATACAGACTGAGTGCGTATTCTCTTAACATAGCCTGAGTGTGTGCTGTGTTAGAACAAGGCTGACTGGGCATTCTGTTGGAACACAGACCAAGTGCATATTCTGTAGAAAATGGGTGAGTTCATATACTGTTAGAAGAAATACTGAGTGTGTATTCTGTTACAACACAGACAGAGAGGGTATCCCTTTAGAACACAGACTGTATATTCTGTTAGAACACAGACTGAGTGCATATTATGTTAGAACCCAGAGTGAGTATGAATTCTTAGAACACATGCTAAGTGTTGCTATGTTAGTATAAGACTGAGGGAAATTCTTCAAAACACAGACTGAGTATGCATTGAAATAGAACACAGACTGAGTTTGTGGTATGTTAGAACAAGTGCGTATTCTGTAGAAACATGCTTAGTTTATATTGTTTTAGAACACACACTGAGTGCATATTCTATTAGACCACAGATGAGGTGGTATTTGGTTAGAATACCGGCTGAGTGTGTATTGTGTTAGTACACAGACTGAGTGGGTATTCTGTTTGAACAGAAGCTTAGTGAATGTTTTTTAGAACACAGACTGTGTGCTATGTGAGAACAAGACTGAGTTGATATTCTGATAGAACTCACACTGAGTGGTATTCTGTTAGAACACAGGCTGATTTGGTATTCTGTTAGAGCAGAGGAGCAGAGGGGTTCTGTTAGAATGCCAGCTAAGTGCGTGCTATGCTAGAACACAGACTGTAGGCGTACTCTGTTAGGACAAATCTGAGCGCCCATTTTTTTGAACACTGACTATGCATGCATTGTGTTAGAACACAGACTGAGCAGATATTCCTTAGAACACAGACCAAGCACATATTCTGTAGAAAGTAGGTTGAGTGCATACAGTGTTAGAATACACACTGAATGGGTATCTTGTTAGAACACAGACTGAGTGCATATTATGTTGGAACAGACTGAGTATTCTGATAGAACACCGGCTGAGTGTGTATTCTCTTAGGACACTGACCGAGAGCATATTCTGTAGAAACAAGCCTGAACACACATGTCATTAGAACACACACTGAGTGCGTATTCTTTTTTTTTAAAATTATTTTTGAGTTTTTAAAAAAGATTTTATTGATTTACTTTTAGAGAAAGGGGAAGGGAGGGAGAAAGAGAAGGAGGAAAACATTGATGTGTGAGAGAAACATTGATTGGTTGCCTCTCACACACTCCCAACTGGGGACCTGACCCACAACCCAAGCATGTGTCCTGACTAGGAATCAAACCAGTGACCTTTTGGTTCGCAGGCTGTGTTCAATCCACTGAGCCACACCAGCCAGGGAAGAGTGTGTATTCTTATAGTATACAGACCGAGTGGGTCCCCTGTTAGAACACCGGCTGAGTATGTGCTATGTTAGAACAAGACTGAATGGGTATTCTCTTAGAACACTGACTGAGTGCATATTCTATTAGAGAACAGGCTGAGTGCATATTCTGTTAGAATACAGGCTGAGTGCATATTCTGTTAGAGCACAGACTAAGTTGGTATTCATTTAGAACACAGACTGAGTCTGTATTCTGTTAGACACTGACTGGGTGTGTATTCTCTTAGAAACGAGCTGAGTGTATATTGTGCTGAACACAGATGGAGTACATATTCTTAGAACACATGCTGAGTGTGTGCTCTGTCAGAGCACAGACTGAGTATTAGAACGCAAACTTAGTGTGTACTCAGTTTGAACTTAGACTGGGTGTGTGCCCTGTTAGAACAAGACTGAGCGGGCATTATGTTAAAATACAGATTGAGTGTGTATACTGTTAGAACGCAGACTGTGTGCTGGGTTAGAACTCAGACTGAGCATGTGCCCTGTTAGAACAAGACTGAGTGGATATTCAGTTAGAAAAGAGATTGAGTGGATATTCTGTTAGAACAGACTGAGTGCATTTTCTGTGATAACAGAGACTGGGTGCATGCTCTGTTAGAACAAGTTTTAATGCATATTCTTTTAGAACACAGACTGAGTGCATGTTCTGTTAGAACCAGGCTGACTGTGTGCTCTGTTAGAATGAGACCAAGTGCATTCTCTGTTATCTTCTGCTGTAGGTTTGTCCTTTGTGTGGATTAATTGTATTCTGGAGAAATCCAGTCACCTCGTGTTATTTAGGATTGAGTCTCCCAAATACACCTTCAGTTTCAGTTGTATATAACATGACTGGCTGGGCCTTATGACCTTTAGTACCCACCATGACTTAGCATTCTAATTTCACTGTATAACTCTCATCAAGTTCTGAACTGGAAAATGTTGTATCTTCCACCGAAGTGGTGACTTTCACCTGCAGACAGCAAGGGAAAGATTTTTTATCCCAACACATCAACAGGCACCCTCAAGAAGCAGGATTATTTCAACATCTCATTATACTTCTGCTCCTGTAGCACTGACCCCAAACCCAGAGGACTCATGCCAGGTTATGTGCTTCTGAAATGTCCCTTAAGTCGAAGTCATGGAATTTGGGGGATTCGTGAGTCTGATTCTGTGTGTAAGCAATTTTAGAGCATACAGACTGTCTCATTTGGGTTTAATTTATCAATCATGAATATTAGCTCAAGTGGATTAGGAAATGAAAAGATATAAACACAGCTGAGAAGCAGGCTGATATTGCTTTGTGGGAGGCAGTATGGAATGGTTTGTAGGCTAAGTATATATGCCTCTTAATAGTTTCTGGCTTAGATCAAGTTATTAAATTTTCTGATTTGCCATTTACTCATTTCTAAAGTGGGGGTAATAAAATGTAGGGGCCGATGAAAATTGAAACCTAGTGATATAACCCTGGCCATTGTGACTGAGTTGGTTGGGTGTCATCCTGCAAACCAAAAGGTCATGGGTTTGATTCCCAGTCAGGGCATATGTCTAGGTTATGGGTTCAGTCCCTGGTCCCAGTGCATACGATATTCCTTTCTCACCTCGATGTTTCTCTCTCTTCTTTCTCCTTCTCTCCCCTGCTCTTGTAAATAAATAAATAAGTGAATGAATGAATATTTGAAAAAAGTGATATAGCCATTATTATATATATAATTGTGTCTCATGGTTTTGTTTGTTTTTACATTTTTTTAAATTGTGTAGAAATTTTATTCTAGCACAATTTCTAGTAAAAATTCCAGGGTGTTGAATGTCTGTCTGAGCCTACTTGGAGTTCCAGATTTGGAGTTCCAAGTGATGCTGCTGACTCTATTCCAGTGATTTTTCTTTTTGAGACAGATACCGAGTGGCTAACTTTGCTCTTCCCATTTGAAATTAATTTAGGTGATGCCCTGACTGGTGTGGCTCAGTAGGTTGGGCATCACCCCACGGACTTAAAAGGTCACAAGTTCAATTCAGGTCAGGGCAGGCGCCTGGGTTGCGGGTTTGGTGTCAGATTGGGGCGCGTGTGAGAGGCAACTGATTGATGTTTGTCTTATACATCGATGTTTCTCTCCTCTTTCTCTCTTCCTTCCCCTTTCTCTAAAAATATTTAAAAAAATTAATTTAGATGAAATTACCCAGCTTATTTTCACAGGATGAGACTCCTTTAAACAGTGAGATTATTGGTCTGTATATGGTTTTGCCTGATAAATCTGCACTGTTCTACATAGTCAGTTGAATTTGAATACATCACCTGAATGCCTACAAACCTGATTTGGAAGCCTTAGTTCTTGTTTTCACTTTTTTCTTCTTCTAACTTTCTGTGAAGCTCTAGAGAAGTCTGACTGCTGGTTACTCTCATCTACAGATTTGTGTGAATTGTTCCCCCTTCTTTAAGCAGAATACGAGACAAGGGACTATGGTTATTGTGGCAAAGGTCACATGGCAGATGGTTAGGTTGACCTAGTTATGGTAAAAATTATTTTTGTCCCAAGTGCTTCCAGGCATTGAACTTAGGCATAGATTCTACCTAAGATCTTTTTTCACAAAAGGCCCTGGAGACAATGCTGGCCGCCCTCAGGAGTGGTCACAGGAGGCTCTCCCGAGCTTGGCCACAGCCTGTGGGCCACTGGACTCCTGTGGGGACAAAGGCCGACATGCCACTCATTCTGATTATTTTTGTCTTAGTATCATTGCATACTTGCTATCATGGCAGTGTGGTTACTATATGCGTAATAACATGCATGGATTTCGCTAATGCTTAAAAAACTCTCTTCCAAGTAGAGTGAAACTTGGCCTCCAAGTACGTTGTGCTTTCTTGCGCTGCAGCGGCAGTCCCAGTGTTCCCACGACTTTATTTGATCTTCTGCTTTGTTTGCCTACTTACCCGTGTGGTTACACAAAGAGCCCTAGGCTCTGAATTTAGTCATGAGACTCCCTAGCTCTTTAACAGTAGATATGTGAACTGGAATCCCCTCTTCCCAGGACATCATTGCAACATACTTATATGCTAGAAATTATGTGTTTTAAATATAAATTAAGTAGGCTCTTACTTAGATTCTGGAGAGCTGGTTGGGTAAGGTTTGGCTGAGATTGTTTGACTTAGCGATGTTTGGAAGCAGGAGGTCCATTCGATAAACCATTGGTAGCATGTGACTTTTAAGCTATCGGCATAGTAGCCAGTCAGAGGAAGACAAATACCGTACGATCTCACATGGGGCTGTCTGACAGCTGTCAGAGGGGAGGGGAGTGGGGGGACTGGATGACAGAAGGCAAGGGATTAAGCAGAAGAACAAATATGTATGACCCATAGACACAGTCAACAATGCAGTGATGGCCAGTGTGAAGGAGGGCGGGTGGGGGCTGGATGGAGGTGGCGGGTGGGAAAAATGGGGACATCTGTAATAGTGTCAACATTAAATTTAAAAAATAAAATAAAAAGGAAGATATCTGTATATTATCTTGACCTTTAGCTCATAGCAGAAGTCTCTCCTCTGGTTTCGTTTTGAGTGTTTTGCTTTCAAAATACTATAGAATTGTGTTCTCATCCCCAATGGCTTCCACTCAAGATGGGTGTGAACAGATTTGACCCGGACAATAATCCTGCTGTGATGTGAGAATGAGAGAGGTAACACCTGGTGGGACGACAGGCCATTGTACGTCTAGACTTGCATTGACACATTCAAGTCATCTGAATGGTAAAATAATTATGAAACAATAAGATAGCTTTTATATCTACTTAATGTTATGTTTAAAGGACATTGCATTACAGAAGATGGCAGAATAAACACTGAGGGAATTGTATGAAACCCTGATTCACTCAGGGTTTTCATAATTAACTGCTCAATTGGCACAGCTGTGGCCATTTGGAGTGGCAATGCCCCGCTAATTACCAGTCCCTTCAGCCTGCTCAGGTAGCCTCCCACACCTGGGCTTGTGGTGTCAGGAATGCCAAGTGGAGTGACTTGAGTCTCTCCCAGAGACGCAAAGGCTTTGCACCTGGGGAAATCCAGCCAGGTCAGTTTAACCTGTTATGATTACATTTAGCTTGTCTTTCATAAAGCTCATCTGAAAGAATTAATTGGTACAGAATGAATATTTCATTCTCCAAGGCAGTGTTGTGGTAAGCTTTGGTGCAGAGTGGGATGAAGGGAGAAGTGTGTGAAAAGAAAAACTAGCTAGGACTGTGAAGCCCCATGGAAAAGTGTGAAGGGGCGGTAAGGACCACACGTCCAGACCGGGGACATGGGGAAGCGTTGTCACTGGAGAATTGAAGAAATATGAAGAGGAAAACATGAACTAGGACTTTTCTTGTGTCCTGCCTGACATTTCCTTTCTATAGCATTTCATGGAGTCAGTGGATACACCACAATTTTATGGGGATGGGAGAATATGTAAACATTTTAAACATTTCCCATCTGGTAGGTGAAATTTTGCCTGGTTCATGTTTCTAGGTGGCAACTTGAAACAACAACTTGATCTTTTGGAGAAGATACAGTTTGGCATCTGCGTGGCTTAGGAGAACTTGACCTTCCGTGGTCACCGTGCTGCGCCAGAGGTCACTGAGCAGATGGTAGCTGAGCAGAAACAAATCTGCCTCAACCCTAGACCATCTGCTGCCTTCTGAAGTATGCTGTCTTCACGGTGCTGGAGAGAAGAGCAGTTTTTCTCTTAGTTTGTGTCTCTGACTCTGAGCTTCCAATGTGAATTACGCTCTTCTTAAATTAGGGAGGTAAAATTTTATTATTGGCATTTCCCAGCTTCCAGTACGTTGATTTTTTTCTTTGAGCCTCAGAATGATTTCTTGAAGTATGATAAGTATTTTTTCATTGAACAGATGGGGAAGCTCGGACTGGCTCACCTGCGATCCCTGGCTAGTTATGTACTGAGCCTGACTCCTGTGTCCTCTGCCACAGTGACCTGCCTGTTTCTGTATCCTGTCAAACCACCAAGATTTAGTACCTCATTAATTTTCAAAATACTATTTTGAGATATCTCTGTATTACCTGAAAGGTTATTTGGAGCACTATAGAAAGGTGTCTGACTTATTTCACTTAGCATAATGCCCTCAAGGTCCATTCATGTTGTTGCAAACAATAATATATTATTCTTTTTTATGGCCAAGTAGTACTCCATTGTGTAAATGTACCACAGTTTCTTTATCCATTCATCTACCGATGGGCACTTAGGCTGCTCCCATATCTTGGCGATTGTAAATAACACTGCAGTGAACATTGGGTGTACTTATCTTTCCAAATTAGTTCCATAAGTGGAACAGAGAAGGACAAATACCATATGATTTCATTTATATATAGAATCTGAAAAACAAAATAAATGAACAAACAAAACAGAAACAAACTTATAGATACAGAGAATAAATTGATGGTTGCCAGATGAAATGGAGGAGGGTTGGAAGGATGGGTGAAAAGTTGAGGGGGTTAAAAATTACACATTGCTAGTTATAAAATAGTCACAGAGACATAATGTACTGCATAGTGAATATAGTCAATAATGCTATAATGACTGTGTGGTGCCAGATGGGGACTAGATTTATCAGGGTGATCACTTTGTAAATTGTATAAATGTAATCGCTAGGTTGTGCGCCTGAAACTAACATAATGTATGTCAACAGTAATTGAAAAAAAGGCAATATAGGAGGGAAATTAGCTTTTCTTCCTATTAGAAACCTAGGATTACTAAAACAAAAATTCAGAGATCTGTCAACTGCCTGTGTCCCTATGTGCACATTTGCTTCCTTTTCCTGAAATAGATGGCATCACAGTTGGAGATCAACCCATCTCACTTTGAGCTCTGTCGTCTGTAGGGCGCTGTATCCGGGTGGTGGTAGTGGCATGGGGTGCGGTCTGCAGAATGCAGTGCTGGTGACAGAAGACTTGAACAGTTTTCAGGAGGGGTGTGGTACACCTAGATTCTCTAGCAGTCAGGAGGAGAGAATGAGATACAGATCTACTAACAGAAAATGATCTTTGATGTATGGTAGTAAATTTTGAAACATTGTACCTTGCACAAAGCAAGCCCATTAACGGGAGAAGCCAGCGTACATTCTTTTACAAGTCCTGTACACAAATCTGTGAGTGCAGAGCAGAAGGCCTGAAGGAGGCCCCTCCCAAAGCTTGCCCCACTCCCGTGGCCATGCCTGAGAGGTAGAGTGAGCGCACAGCTGACCTTGAGCAGCGTGGGTTTGACCTGCCAGGGCCACCTACACGCAGGTTTTCTTCATCTCGAGAACAGATGGTGTTAACTCACGGTATCAATAAATCTATTTACTGTAAATGCATTTTCTCTTCATAATGATTTTTAACAACCTTTTCTCTAGCTTACTTTATTGTAAGAACACAGAATATAATGCAGAATAACATAGAAAATGCATTAATCATAAGGCTTTTATGTTACTGTATGGCTTCCAGTAAGCAGTAGGTCATTAGTAGCTAAGTTTTGGGAGAGTCAAACTTATATGCAGATTTTTGCCTCCTCCCCCACTGTGTTAAGAGAGCACTTTCAAATTTGCAGTATTGCTTGAATATTGAACAAGGAAAACATTTTTCTATATGATTTTCATTCATGTGTGACTTAAACATATGAACTTGTTTCTGTAGCTGGAGCCCTGCAGATGGGTGTTTCAGGCAGAGCAGGAGCAGTACCACCAGCAAGGGCATCGGGTGTTGGCAGGGAGGGGTCCGTTGGTGTGCAGCTTTTACACAGTGATGACCAGGGAGGTGCTGTGCTGTGGCTTATGTCGTCCCCCATGACTGGGTGCGGGCAGTTAAGGTAATGGCAGTCTTCAGTAGGTTTTTAAGTGAGTTAGACAGATACATCCATGGCAGCCAAATGGTTGGACGGAAACCTCAGCTGCAAGCCTGATTTCCCGCGACACTCAGTGCCTGCAAAGCCAGATGCCTGGTGGTTATTCTTGAGAATTTTCCCGCTTGTGATTAGACCATGGTTGTCAGGCATGGGAGACCAGTGACCAGTTTGTATTTTAAAATGAAGAAAAGGCACATAAAGCTTAAGGTTTGTTACCTTTGCCAGAGGTAACATCTCATGTCGTTTATCCTGATAAAATTGATATTTTATATAAAAAGCAGAATTAATGCCTGCCTGTGTTCTTTACTATTCTGGGCAGCCTAGATCGAAGCTCAGGCAGACTGAGTGGCTTCGTGATTTAATTTTGCATCAGGAAGGATGTTACCTGTCATGTGTCGTGCCGTGTTGCAGCTCCTGGTCTTATGTTCTCAAGCAGCCCATTTAATATGCCCCTCCTGGAAAGCAGGCTTCTCACGGGGCCCTGTGAGTGGGGGGAGCACACTGTTTGTAAGGCTGAGCAAGTCTTTCAAACTAGCTCTACACACTGAGTTCTCACTAATAATAATTGAGTAAAGAAAGTGAAGATTAAGGAGGAGATGATAACTTGCACGTGCTGTTGAAGCTGAGCTCCCCTGACGTAGGTTTATAGACTGTAGCACTTTATCTGTTGTGCATGTTAGTGCTCGTTTTGGTTTCCGTTTTGGGGTTATTTAGTTGATCTTTGGTTAACGAATGCGACCCTTTATTTCCCACTGATTCAACTTTATTTTGGGGATGTGATAACAAAGAGAGCCTTGCTGTAAATACTATGGTATGGTATACTATAAAAATTTCATGGTTATTTGAAGAAATATGCACCTAAATTAAGGAATACTTATAGCAGTTTACTTTAAAAGGTGACAAGTTATGGTAATGACTCGGTTGCTTAAAATAACCAGACCATGTTTCTTCAGAGCAGAGCAAACAGATAACAACACTGCAACACTAATTTGTATTTTTCAAGTTTTCCTGAAATAAGTAAACAGTGTTGTTTTACTGCCCCAGCTTTCCTCTAGCGTGTTTGTGTATTCGGAGGGGCTACGGGAGCAGAGACAGTGATAAAGAAGGGTCAGGAGAAAACGGGTGGAGGGACAAACCGTTGCCACACGAGACAGGATTGCCTTTGTGCGTTTTCTGTTCCTTTATTCCTGCTAACACCCACCAGCTGGAACGACACCTGTAACAGGCATGGCGCTCCCTGGCAAAATAAAACGAGCTTGGCAGGATTCATTGCAGGTGAATGAGGTTTTCAGGGATCTTTTAAATAAATGTAAGAAGTTACAGAGATCCAGACCTTAATGTTTAGAGCGGAGTTTAGCACAAAACAATATAAATGCACTCAGTCTGTAAACTTTTAAATGTTTCCAGAAAGTGCCTTTTCTTGAAAATACTAGAACATTTTGGATGTTATGAACAGGTGCATAATTATTGATTTGTGGTCTCAAACACTACTCCAAAATAGAATCCACGTAAGAATCAATTCTGAGAAGTGAGCAGTGCTTTATAAATGCCATAAATGGAGAGAAATGACAACATTCGAAACTAGCTAACGGGTATGGCTTGCTTACGTTGCATTCTTGTTACACACCAGACACTGATTAGTGCTTACAGTGTCTCCTTTATTTTTACAACAACCCTATAAAATGCTACAATCATTACCCTGTTTTTTGGGGGGAAGGAAACTGAAAATTAGAAATGTTAACAGCTAGTAACTAGTGAGGCGATTAGTTCATGGACTCCAAGCTCTTAACTGCTATCCTATACTGATCCTCAAGGAACTGATGGGCGCTGGTCTGAAGTCAGCCCCTTGGTGGGCGGGACATGACTCTTCCAGACTCCGGAGAGCCAACGGGTACAGATTCAGACACTTTGAAAATAGCGATCCTTGGAGTATTTATACCACGGAAATGGGCAGATGCCACAAACCAAGGCAATGGTTTTTAGAGACTTGATTGACTAGCACCACAACTTAAGAATGAATGAAATAAATACATCCATAACAGTTTTATTTCCAGTAGCATTTGTCTTGATCTGAGAAATTGTAATTGGTATAGTTTGAACTGAGAAAACTAAATTCAAAGAAATTTATTCCTAAATTTCACAGTAGAAGAAAGCCCCTTTCCTCCCTTCTGGTCATTTATCTGAGGACTTTGGAAAGAAAGCCCTTGTCTGGCCGGCTGGCTGGGCTGAGTGCAGGGGTAAATTCAGTGAGTGGACCCAGGTTTGAGAGAGGTTGGACAGGGAGCACAGAGGACCCTGATGGGAGGACCGAGGAACCCAGAAAAGGGAAGTTCATTCAAAACAAAACAAACCCTGGGCTCCAGGAAGCTGTGTGGGGGATGAGGAAGCTTAGTGGCCTGACTACAAGCTTCTTTCATCCATAATTTTTGTTTTAATATTGGAACCCTGATACTTAATCTTTCCTTGGAACACTAAAGTTTATCTTATCTCTGCCGATAAGAATCATTGTAATGGTAGTGTTTCAACTGAATACATACCTAACTATTATAAATTGTCATTTTGATGCATTGCATCAGTTTCTCAAATTTATACTCCTAATGCTCTTTTTATGAAGACACACTCTGGCTTGAATTTTGTGTTTAGCATATTTATAGTGTTCTTCTACTATGAAAATCCTCCTTTGAGCATTTTCCATACCCTGTTGGTCACTTACCAGGTCCTGCTTATCTGAAACCAAATCGGATACTAATGTATTTGATCCCTGTGGGTAGAATTCTCTCTAACTTGCCAATCAAGTCTTATCCAGTCTCCTTCCCTCCTTGGTACTTAACCTTTTGGGATTTTCAGCATTTGGGGTTATTGATTGGAGTGGAGGTTTAAGGGAAGGAAAGATAAGGGAAGAAGAATGAAGGGGACAATAAAGCAACACACATGCAGAACAGAAATGCAATGACCACACCCCAAGTTAGAGGCCAAATGTAGCTTACTTGAGTGAAACAAAGTAATTGCTGTCTTTGTGGATAGGAAAAGCCAGTGTAAATGATTAGTTTTACATCGGTTCAATTTTATATTTGTTTAATTTCAATATTAATTTGAGGCAAGCATTTTTCTGTTCTTTTTCATTTTTATCAGCTGACTGCTTCAAAGGTGAGAAATGAGTGCTGGAGAGTTAGAATTAATCCTGGCTTGAAAATGTCAGTAATTGTGACTTTGGAAAAATAATCTAATTTCTCTGTTTTCTTGTCTACACAGTGATGATAATAATCCTTACCATAGATGACCATAGGGATTATTGGTAAAGCTCTGAGTGCAATGCCTGTCAGATTAGCACTAAAATGGCAGCTATCGTTACCCATAAATTAAAAATGGATTAAATGTGAGCAGTATAGACAATGTATAAGGGATGATTTGGGAGCTCATATTTGAGAATTGGAAAATACTCTTACTTTTTGTATGAAAAGAACTAGAATAGCATAAGTTATATTCAGTTTGAATGCTTAATGATGGTGATGGTGATGAAGATAGATGATAGTGGTGATGGTGATGGTGGTGGTGAAGGTGTGATGGTGATAATGATGGCGGCTTTCCCTCTTCCCACACAGAATGTGCCCCCAGACCTCTCCATCTGCACTTTTGTGCTGGAACAGTCCCTCTCCGTCCGGGCCCTGCAGGAGATGCTGGCGAACACGGTGGAGAAGTCAGAAGGGGCAAGTACTTAATTTATGTACTTATTTATGAATTATTTTAAAGAACTCGGCTACTATATGAATGATTTATTTCACAGATATTGGATATTTTATTTTTGCTGAAATAAGTCTTGCCTTTTACTTGTGATTTCCTTGAGTTTGACTTTCTGCTTGATCTAGCAGACCTGTGATGTCTTAAAGAACTTTAAATAAAAGTCTAACCTCAAGGTGATCCATGTCATTTAACCTCATTCTTATTTTCTTCAGTTTAAAACAAGATCTTTCTTTGAGCTTTTGTGTGTTTCTTACATCTTCAGAGCTGTGGTTGTTACTATTTTAACTACCTGCTTTATGCATGGATACTTGTCATTAATCTTTATTTAATTTTCAAAGGCCTCTAGCCATGTACTGTGTTCTAAGCTTCTTTATGGCAAGTAAAATTTCAGGGCACTCATACATTTCATTTTATTTTTATTTGTTAAAGATTTATTGATTGATTTTTATGGAGAGAAGGGAAGAGTGAGAGCGAGAGCAAGCGAACGAGAGAGAGAGAGCGAGAGATGGGTTTGTTGTTTCACTTACTTATGCACTCACTGGCTGCTGACCAGGGATCGAGCCAACAGCTCGGGTCAGTGCTCTAACCAACTGAGCTACCCGGCCAGGGCCTGGCACTCATATATGTTAAGTAATGAAATTACGGTGATATAGCTTTAGTCTACTGTAATTTTCCAAACAGCTAATTATTTTCTTCTGCAAATTGAAATTCTTATCCTGTGTCTTAGTGCAGACAATGTTCTTTGAAAGATTATTTGGTAATTTAAATTATTTCCCGTGCTGTGACTTGCTATGACTAATTTCTGGATTACTATTCATTCTTAGTCAATTCTTTAAAGTTGAGAATTATGCAGGAGGATGAATGGTCAGACTTTTTTTTTGGGGGGGGGTGCGATAATTACTGCAGGGTATGGTTTAATAAACTATACTATTTCCAGGCATGAAACTGACCTTTTTTTGCCATTATTGTTTTGCGCATTGCTGTTGTTTTGTTAGTCATTGTTCTGATCTTGATAAGTGAAGAGATTTAAATACAATAATACACTTTTCAACAGAAAATGAGAAATTATGTTGTAATGTATTTTCATTAGTCTACTTTTTAAAAATTTTAGTGTCCTATAGCTTAGGCTCTTAATTGATTTGTGCATTAATTCTAAATTAATTTAAAAATTTTATAGTATACTACTAAGTATGGAGGAGAAACCTTAGTGATTTTTATTTGATAGTAGACTACAAGCTATTTTATAAAATATCCTAGTGTGTTATGTGTATTTTAATTTCCCAAGTTTATTTTTGGTTAGAACAAAGTTTGAAATTACTGTATTAAACTATATAAAGTTAAAAATTAATCTTTAATTCAAAGCTTTTGGAGTAGGCTTAAATTAAAGAAGAGTAAAATATTTCTCAGTTCGACTGTTTGATTCTACCTGGAATAACCCCTCCTGCTTTTTAAACATTACTCATGCATTTCAGCTTGGAAGTTAAAATCTGTATTTGCAAAGAAAAATCATTTCTTTTTTTAGCATGAACAGCTAGGGAAGTGTATATTGTCATTTCACTTGTCTTTGTAGATACCAACTTATGACTAACTTGCCATAAATTTAATTTTGATATCTCTAAGCAGCTTTTTCTAAATTTGAACTTTTGAAAAGATGCTTTATCTCCCCAACATCATGGCTTTGGACTAGGCAAGTTCTAAATTTTCTGTGTATATAAATGGTATTGGGAGGACTTCCGGCAAAGATGGTGGCATAGATAGACATGCTGCATATCCCTCCACAACTAATAAGGAATACAACTACCTCAAAGCTGGAGACAACCAGAACTTCCAGAAAATCAAGGTGCTTCGAAGCCCAACAAACAAAGACATAAAGAAGAAATACTCATCCAGACAGGTACAACAGTTCTACCTAAGACACAGAAGCAAGCACAGGAGGTGGTCAAGTTGAGGAGACAAAGAAGTATGGCCCCAAAGAGGGAACACATCAAGGTTCCAGTGGGAGAACTAAGTGATGAGGAGATAACCAACCTAACAGATGCAGAGTTCAAAACACTGTGATAACAATGTTCATAGGCTTGATAGATATGCTTGAGTGTGGCAAATGCATAAGGGAAGAAGTGAAGGCTATGCTAAATGAAACAAATGAAAATCCACACAAAACCAATGGTGAAGGGAAGGAAACTGGGGTTCACATCAATGATTTAGGACATAAGGAAGAAATAAACAGTCAACCAGAACAGAATGAAAAAACAAGAATTAAAAAAAATGAGGAGAGGCTTAGGAACCTCTGGGACAACTTTAAATGTACCAACATACGAGTCATATGGGTGCCAGAAGGAGAAGAGGAAGAGCAAGAAATTGAAAACTGATGTGAAAAAATAATGAAGGAAGATGTCCCTAATTTGGTGAAGGAAATAGATGTTCAAGTCCAGGAAGCACAGAGAGTCCCAAACAAGCTAGACCCAAGGAGGACCACACCAAGACACATCATAATTAAAATGCCAAAGGTTAAAGATAAAGAGAGAATCTTAAAAGCAGCAAGAGGAAAGAAAAGAGTTACTTACAAAGGGGTCCCTATAAGACTATCAGCTGATTTCTCAAAAGAAACTTTGCAGGCAAGAAGGGACTGGCAAGAAGTATTCAAAGTGATGAGAAATAAGGACCTACAATCAAGATTACTCTATCCAGCAAAGCTATCATTTAGAATGGAAGGGCAAATAAAGGGCTTCCCAGACAAGGCAGAGCTAAAGGAGTTCATCATCACCAAGCCATTATTATATGAAATGTTAAAGGGACTTATTTAAGAAAAAGAAGATCAAAACTGTGAGCATTAAAATAAAACAAACTCCCAACTATCAACAACAGAACCTAAAAAACAAAAACAAAACAAAAACAAACTAAGGAAAAACCAGAATAGAAGCGGAATCATAGGTATGGAGAGCATTTGGAGGGTTATCAGCTGGGATGGGGGAGGGGAAGAAATGGGGAAATGGTGCAGGGATTAAGAAACATAATTGGTAGGTATGAAATAGACAAGGGGAAATTAAGAATAATATAGGAAAGGGTGAAGCCAAAGAGTTTATATGCATGACCCATGGACATGAACTAAGGGGGGTAGGATTGCTGGAGGGAAGGCGGGTTACTGGGCATAGGGGAGCAAAGGGAAAAGAAATTGGGACAGCTGTAACGGTATAATCAGTAAAATATATTTAAATAAAAAGTGTTGGAAATACTGTTTTAAAATTTATGCTTTAAAATATTAGCAAACTTTTCTGGACACGCCCCTCCCCAATGTTTTTATTTAGCTCAGTTTTATTTTGAGTAGCCCAGCATAGCTACTGCAAGACATTAATTGGAAAATAGCAATTGAGAGAAACCTGCTACAGAAAAAGAATGTATTTTATTGAGCTGAATTTCACTTTTAGACTGCTAGGGATACTAGATTTTGGGGAAAGAAAGACTCTCTCTTAGACCAGGGAAGTTTTGATTACACCCAGAAATGATATTTAAAATATTTAACAAATAGATTGGCACAAGCATCAATTAACGAGAGTGGATCTCTGTCAGCAACAATGCTAGACACAAGTCCCAGAGAGATTATTGGGTAATGTAAGTGATTTGAGGGCACCCAGGAGAGGCCTGGGGTGGTCAGGCTTAGGGACACTTGAGACTTGGAGCCACAACTGTTTACCAGGGGTGACAGATGCTTTCTCCTCTAGCAATGATCTTAGTTATTAAAGTGCAAAAGGCTAAGCAGCGTATCTGATTACATGTGGTCAGTGGGTGCTGATGTGTCTTTGGACTCCACAGGGATCCGCATCCCCATTCCTGGCGCCTCTCCTTAGAATTCATTATGGGAATGTGTGGCAAGTATTTTTTTCAATTAGGTTGTCATCTCCAGTTTAGTAAATTATATGCTGTAGATTTGCTTAAAGGACCACTTTTACTGGCATGAAATATGTCAGCAGGGTGATGCCAGTTTTCATGAAGTCATTTCTTCCCTTGTAAGCTAACAGTGTATCAAAAACGTTCTTACAGTTTCCCAGATGGGAAGGGGTTTAGGGGACTGACTGGGTGAAAAAGGTGAAGGGATTGAGTACAAACGAGCAGTTAAAAATAGCCATGGGATGTGAAGTACAGCATAGAGAACATAGTCCATAATGTTGTAATAATCATGCATGGTGGCAGATGGGTACTGGACTTACATAAACGTCTAACCACCATGCTAGTACAGCTGAAACTAGTATAATATGGAGTATCAAATGTAATTGAAAAAAATTAAAATTGATACCAAAAACCCCCTATGTATCAGCTGATTCCCTCTTTCACAATCAGCTTTTTCTATGAAACCTTTTTATTTTTTAAAAATTGGTCTTTCTAAGTTCTTTATATAATTAAATAAATTCAGTAGTACTGATACTATTTAATGTCCAAATGCTGTCTGTGCACCTAGTGACACTAACTTGTGTGATGATGATAAGGAAAACATTTTCATCTAGAACCATGCCGTTTCGTGGTTAAGTATCATTTTGCTCATATTCTTGGGTCCCGCTGAATAAATGCTTGGTTTTCGTTAGACTCCAGGAAACCTAGCAGGGAATTCCCACCATCATTTGTGCCAAAACGATCAAGAAAATTATTGATAACAGAAGGAGATGAGATGAAATAGGTAAAAACATTACCTGACATATTATTTTAATCCCATAGAGTTGCTGTTTGTGACTATTAGTAAAATACATTTTTGTGGCACAAGAAGCATTCTGAAGGATTTCATCTGAATGGATTTCTAAAAAGTACAGTACTCCCTCTCTATATCGCAGTTCACTTATCACAGCCTCACTGTATCGCAGGATTTTTAAAAATATTATATTTAATTATTTATCGTGGATTTTTCACTACATCGCGGGATTTTGTGGTACTGTATACGTATGTTGTTAAAGTTATGTAGGTTTAAGAGTGTGGAATATGTTTAAGAACATAAGTAGCATTTATAAAAGTGTGGAAAAGGTTAATAAGGGAGTGGGAAAGGCTAATAAGGGACTGGGAATGGTTTATAAGTGTGTGAGAAGGGTTTATAAAACCTTAAAATATATATAAATACTACAATAAATGTAAGGTTCCTACTTCGCAGATTTTCACCTATCTTGGGGTGTGGGGTGTCTAGAACTTAATACCCGCGATAAATGAGGGATCACTGTATCTGTTTAATTAAAGAAGTGTGTTAAGACAGGGATTTAGATCTGACATATAGATAATCCCATTGAATGTCACTTAGCTTTTATTCTTATTCAAAGCATATCAGTGTTTAGTAGGCCAAGACCTGTGTATCTTCATCTCAGTAGCCGCTCACAGAGCCTTCCCAGTCCTGAGAGTGGAGATGCACACACGGGGCAGGAGGGAGGACGGGATGTTGGAGCCGTGCCTGTCTTTGCGGCTGCATCTTGTTCTGGCTCCTGCACATGCACACAATTTGTGTCTGTTACTCCTTCCGTCCACCTGGGTTCACATGGCCGTGGGTGACTTACCTGCTTCCGCACCCAGGTCTGTCTGTCCCATGTCATTCTTCAGAGTTACTTGCACACTGCTTGCTGATAGAGCATAGGGCTAGCAAGCCAGGCTCTGAGGTTTTAGAGGACCGTTCTAAAATACCAGCCCTGCATTGTGTGCTTTGTCGAAGGTAGGTCTTCATTGTCAGGTTCAGTGATTATTAAATGATGGCATATATAGCATATTTTGCACACATTTAGCAGTGGCTCTTGTTATTATGTCACTCACTATTACATACTCTGTACCTATGTGTTCCCTTGGCCGGGCTGTTACGAACCCTGACTGCCTCTCCCCAGCCTCTGCAGTTTCCTTCTCCGCGACCTTGGCTGGGCCAGCCCTTCCTCCCCCAGCTCTGGCACATGGTTCTGCCAGTTTAATGATGACACAATTATGTTAAAACACAGAGTCAGCAATAGCATTTGCTTATTTGGGTGTTCTTGTTAGAAAGTTTAATAACTTAGGTGATCTTATGCTCTGGCTCTTTATTTTAATTTGCAAACATTCCCAGTGGAGGCTTTCTCCATATACTTTTATTTCTTAAATGTCTGCTTTAATTTCAGGGTTCCAGGGTTCTGTTTCATAGGAGCACAGAGATGAAGTGAGAAGAGACATAGTGTGGTGGGAAGAACTTTGGTTTTTTGAAAATTCTTACTTTGTCAAATAGTATTTTTAACAATTATTTTTTGTGGAAAAGGCATTGTTTTTGTTTAATGCCATGAGTATATTGAGTGGCTTACTTGAATATTCCATTTAGGAGTGTATATTTTAAATGATAACATTGACTATCCTTTCTGTCTTTGGTTTAGTTGTTTCTGAGAGAATTGTAGGACGTGTTCTTTTTGACTTTGGCTTGTGCCCACTGGCCTTTGGTCTCTTGAGAGTATTACACCTTGAAGCAAGAAAAACACCTAAAATTAAACTAATACTTGCCCCTTATATCTTTCTCTTTGGTGGGGCAGTGGGTTGAAATTTATAATTTATGTGAGTGTGATTGGTATCATTATTTAACTTATGCCAGATGTTTTCCTTATTATTATAGGTAATTGGTAGTTTGCTATAATTTAAATTATGAAAAATGCCTCAAAATCTGTAACATTCAGAATGTAATATTATAAATGTTATGAATAAAATTATTTAGTTACAATAATTGATTTATTTAATGCAAATCATGTATTTGGGCATTTATAAGATATGCTCTACAAGGCTCTGTGGATAGAAAAATTAATAATAAGTGAGTTTTGTCATTAATAAGTTCATAGTGGAACGCAGGTAAAGAAAAACATTGCAGTACAATTTCATGTGTTTGTCATATGAGTGTGTGCAATTATAGTGTTTGCATGAGGAAGGAATGGGTGGGTGGGACTTGTTTTCCTTTGAATTTTCTACAATAATTTTAATAATTTCTATAATAATTCTGTAATAATTTGTAAGGCAAGTTGAATTATTTGAACTATTAATATAAAAATTATTTAAAAGTTTTCTTCAAGGAATACTATGACCTCATCAGGTTATTCTTTAGAATTCTACTAGAACACAGTACTTGCCAGGAAGATAGTGCATTACACGTCCTGAGTTATTTTTTAAATGATTTTTATGTTTTAATTTACTAAAATTGTTTATTATTTTATATGAAATTTTTGGAATGTTTCATATTTATAAATGATGTGTATATTCTTTCTTGTAATTAAAGGTACAGAATACTGCAGTGACTTGGTTATTAATAGAGAAACACATCAAATACAGACAAGTCCAATTTTTATGAAAAATAAAATTGTAGAATGTGGAGTATGATTAATACAGTTGTGCTGTTCTTCTAATAAAGCCCCTGCACTCTGAGAGTATTCAAAAATGCATAAGAAGCAACCAGCTAAATTTAATGGTAAATGAATTATTTATAAATACATTTTTAAAAACATTGAGACACCATAAATGAGTTTCTTAAAGACACATTTATCAAACATTGAAGCACCAATTTCAAGCAAGTAATTACATTGAAGATAATTGTATACAAATGTGAGAGCAGAAGATGAAGTTCAAGATCTGGGCTGTATTTCATCGGGAATAAGCACATGGATTCTGGAGCCAATGCCTTAAGCAAACTCGGTTCCTGGGGACCTTAGACAAGCTGTTCAATCCTTATCTGGCTCCATTTTCTCCTTTGTAAACTGGGAGAGGCGATAGCTTCCCCACTGCAGCTTTGCTGTGGATTTAACGGGTAGCGATGACTCAGGCGTGCGGGACAGTCCTGTGCACACAGGGCCACGTCAGCCATGTCACTCTCAGGACGGTGACTTTTCTCTGGGTTTGCCTCAACAGCTCTGTCCAGCCTGCCTTTTCTGGAGACAACACCTATAAACTTTGGACTAAATATTAAATTAAAAACAAAACAAACAACAAAACTCCTAATTAGCTGAAGGCCCTAGAGAGTTCAACAAAACCAGGCAGTTTCTGGAGAAGAAACTCTTGGAAAACGGAATTGGTACAGATGAGTTCCTAATTTAAGACTTTTGGCCTAAAGGTGGCCTGAAATGAGTGCTATGTGGTAGCTAAAACTCCAAAAGGACGTGCAGTCTCTCTGGAGATAAACTCCAGGGCCTTCGGAAAGGGAAGGAGAAATCTTAGAAAAGAGAAATCTAGAGAGGGGAGTATGGAATCTGTGCCTAAACCCTGCCTAAGTCTCTGGCTGATACTTAAACCCGTGTGTGTGTGTGTGTGTGTGTGTGTGTGTGTGTGTGTGTGTGTGTGTTGGTGGGGGGAACACGTCTGTTCAGTGTGTGTGTGTGTTGGTGGTGGGGACACATCTGTTCAGTCATTGTCACTGAGGACAACTCTGAACCAAGATTTGTGCAGGTTCTAGTTTGTGTCCCACCCAGTTAACTGCCTGTTAGAGCAAATCCATCACTATTCTCCAGAGGTTGTACAGCAGAATCCGGAATCGCGACAGTACCACACACACAACAGGCAGCGATCCAAGAAACGTGCAACCGTGACCCAGTGTGCAGAGAAAAGGCTCCAGGAACTCACCTGAGATGATCCTGCCAGCCTGGGACTTAAAGCAGTTATAACGATGATAAATGAAAAAAAGCGAAGTCTGTTTACAGTAATCCGAAATATTCAAATAACTCAACATAGAAAAATGATTTAAAGGAACAAAATTGTAGACCTGAAAGCTGGATTCTCTGACAGGATCATGCAGAAGTGGCGGGACCCCCATCCATGGCCTCTAAGGCCTCTGCTGGGAGCTCTCTGCTATGAGTGACCTGTGGTGAGAGGGTAAGAGCAGTGGCAGAGCCTGGGGGTGTCACTGCTTAACGTGGTGGGAAGAAGGGGGACTGAGGGGGCACCCAGAGGAGACAGTCTGAGAGCTCAGAGGAGACCAGAGAGCATAGTCAAGGAAGCTACCTGCGTTAAATTTATTTTATTTATTTTTTGCTCACCCAAGGACATTTTTTTCATTGATTTCAGAGCAAGAGAAAGAAAAGAGAGAAACAGAAAAACATCAATGTGAAAGAAACATTGGCCTTCTCGTCTGTGCCCCACAGCCTGAGTATGTGCCCTGATCAGAAATCGGATTTGTGACCTTTCAGTCTGCTGGAAGTTGCTCCAACCTGCGGAGCCACACCAGCCAGGGCAATGCTATAAGTTTACTATCTTACTCTTCCTGAGGTCAGAAATCTAAACTCCATCTCACTGGGTCAGAGTCAAGGTGGCAGAAGAACTGCATTTCTTCCAGGCTCTTGGGGAGACTGCGTTCCTGGCCTTTTCTGGGTCACATTATTGGCTCACTCCAATCTGCCATCTTGAAAGCCAGCAACACACGATCATGCAACATATTCACAGTTCTGGGGATCGCGATGTGGGAGGCTGTGGGTGCCACTAATTGGCTCATTACTCTGTGGAGGTGCAGAGTTTCAGGGAGATGTTATTGACAAGATCAAATAAAAATCAGAGAAATCTAGTTCAATAAGGACTGAAAAGTGTACTCGGTTTGACAGGAGCCTGTTTTTTCTGTAAGCCTATCAATATTAATGTTAGTCTATCTTCTATATACAATTCATACAGTCACACACATTTTGCATTTCAAAGACTTTATTCTCTGGAGAGTTTTTGTTATTTATTGGTAGTTCCAAAAGTGGATCTGAATATTTCTGCTCTACCCTTATTTTTTGGGGGGGTGTTTTGGCTTATGTCCAGGGCATTGCATCTGAAAGACTCACTTGTCCAAGCGCTTGGGAAGACCGGCCAAGGATCCAGAATTCAAAGAGCTAATGTTGTATCCACCTGGTTGAGTTTATATAGATTGTTTTCCCTTCATTAAAGTGAACTGGGGTCGTGTGAAGGAGAGAGGAAGCTTGCCAAACCTTGCTTGGGGTTTCCATAAATAGACTGTGTTCTGAACTTTATTAAAGGTAAGTCTCTCAGCTGGCTGGATTAATGACTCCCTGGAAGAGAGTGAAGGTTACTTAACACTTGATGTTATTCATCCATTTTCAATATGAGCCTGCTCTGCACACCCCCTGTCTCCATTTAAATACAGAATTAAATGGTTGGTGGGTAAAACAATGACTGCGCTTTTCAGTACTGTCAGGACAGGGAATATTTGCCTCTGAAGAGACCAGACTGAAGACTAAAAGAGCGATTGTTCAATAAAGAAAAATAATACCATCCTCACAGGCTTCACTTGTGTTTCAGCAAAATGCCTGCCTGGGATAAGTAGGGTCGCTCAATTAGTCAGTCAGTCATTCAGTCTTTATTTATTTGTTTGATTCATGATATTGGTAAAAGCAATTAGTGTCCACCATGCAGCCAATATAAAAATGTACTAAAATTTCAATTAAAATTCCAGAACTATTTCATTCTTTTGTTCTCATAGCAATAATGTAGGAAAGCATAAATGGAAAATACCTTCCGCAAAACCTTCCTGTCCCCCAATGATCACCACAGCTAAAAGATTGATTTGTATTCATCTAGAACATTATACATAAAAAGCGTTTTGAAACCGGAGGGCAACAGAGGCCGGGGCTGGTGCTGCCTGTCACCGCTCAGCCAGGAAGCAGAGGCAGGGGTTGGATTATAATCGTGCTTTCACGACTAGCAGAGGCTAGCAGTCTGAGAAGGTGTGGGCTAACACCCTAACACCTGCCCTGCCTCGAGCTTGCAGAGGCAGGTTGACGTAGGGGGAATGTGTGAGACCGGGAGGGGACAGTTCTAGGAGGAGCACAGGTGTGCACACTTGCTGCTGCTCCTGGGAGGGGCAGCGGGCCCGGGAGTCATGCAGCTTCTCCCCCAGCTCATGCACTTTGTGCCGGTGGGGTCCCTCTGTTGCCCTTTGGCATTAGCATCTCCCTCTTCCCTGACACCTGCGGTTCATGGCCAGCGAGGCTGTGCGTTCCCTGGTCATGGAGGAGAGGTATAGACCTGTGGCTCTCAAGTGTCCTTGATTAGGGGAGACAAGGTCTTGTGATTCACCCGCTGGCTCTGAGTTGCTCAGACTGTGTGGCCTTGTTTAATTTTCTTGTCTCAGTTGCCCCCTCCCACTTGCCCAGCTGTGTTCCTAGCCGCTTACTATCCTGTCTCAGTTTTACATAGTGACAGCAATTATAGACTGTTGTGCTCTGAGATTCTTTACTGCTCTACTGTGTTCTTGCTGTTGGCGTGGGTCTTCTCCCTCTTGCTTCCCTCACAATTACAACGTGGCTGCTGCAGTTTCAGGGACGAAATCCAAATTAAAACCATCCGTCCGCACGGAAAGGAGCTGACTTCCTTCCTTTTGTTCCCCGGTTCGGCCTCCCCTCGTGCCCCCTGCCAGAGTCACGCCTGAGTTATTTGCTGGTGGGGAGATGGGCCGCCACACTGATGCAGAGCCTGGGGAGGGAGAGGGCAGGGCACCGCTACAAAACCAGGTTCTTTTTTTGAAGAAGAAAGATGGTTATATGTGTAAATGAGTGTTGGATAATTTCTAACACCCTTTGCTGCGATACAAAGCAGACGTGGAGTTAACATTGTTATGCCTCACTGGAAATATTGATTCAGACTGGGGATCCGCCAGGTTCTTGTGCCAATCTAGGTCTAGCAAGTTCAATCCTTATCTGGGAAAAGCGATTAAAGTCTGTGCTCGGTTGTCCCCACAGCCGGGAAATGGAAAACCTGTGTCCTTTCGTCACCCGCCTGATTCATTCCAAAGCAGGAGACTGAGTCACTGTCGTGAATTCTGGGCTGGAGACTCAGATGAGTAAGAGTGCATCCTTGCTCTTGAGGAGTTAGCAGTGTTACTGTGAACAGGAAAGGCAAATGAGTCGTCGTAATGGGGTGAAACAGGCATTGATAGCTCAACGAGAGTGCAGAGGAGGGCGCTCTGATTACGCCATCAACTGCTCATTACGCGCCCCTCCTCCTCAGAGGCACACGTCCCTCCCCAGATGGGTGGTGTCCTCTCCAGGCCCAGACTGTGAGAAGTCCCTTCGTGTTGTGGGCTGTGTGCTGCTACTGGCCGTTCATACTGAAATCTCAGTTCTCAAATAGGCCCCGTCACTTGACACGTCACGCCAAGAGGCCGGGTTCCAGTTCCCTGGCTGTTCAGGGGCCCGGGCCGGGCAGGGGCGTGGCTTTGGGAATGGAGTATGATGCTAATAAATGAATCCATTTCCTGACTTGACAGGGCTGTTAGCCAGCACTGTGCCCAAAGCCTCTGCACATAACTATGTACCTGCCCTTCACTGAAATTGGTGCGTGATTTACAAGGTAAAGGTGACAGTAATCTCCTAAGGGGCTTACAGCTAAAAATAATCCCTGAGAAACACTGTTTATCTACCAGGTACGTGAATGTGGACATTTTGTCTGTGGTTGAAATATCCATCTTCCAATTTACTGCCTTTTTGTCTCAAGAAAGACTACTTCCTACTCTGAAGCTGTGGATACGACACATTTCTATATATTTGCTGTGTTTTCCAGAGAATCCAGCATAAAACTCAATAAGGAGGCCGATGTAATCAAATGTAATTTGATCACATGGTGCAGTTATGCCTATTTAGATTATGAATCTTGAATGGATTATTTTATTTAATGAGTGTCATTCAATTTAGACATCTTTGGATTTTTTGTGTTTATAATTAAACAGTATTTTTAAGTATAAATATATGATAGTAAATGAATCAGATGGTAAATTTATGTGACAAACTATTCGTGAATGTACCAGTGATATAAAGAGAGTCATGATTTATTGAGACAGGTATCTACTTTTTTAAGCTGTTTTTTTGTTGTTAATTTAAGAGAGGGAGAGAAACATCAATGTGTGGTTGCCTCTCGTATGCCCTCAGCCAGGGACCTGGCCTGCAACCTGGCACATGCCCTGACTGGGAATCGAACTGGCGACCTCTAGGCTCATAGGCCAGTGCTCAATCCACTGAGCCACTCCAGCCAGGGCTACTTTTTATGCTCTTAAAGTTCTCACTTGATCGCCTTAAAACCTTCTAGTATAGCCTGAGAGCGTACTTCTGTCCTTCGCCGATCTATGCCAAGTGCCGCTCCCCAACCCTTAACAGCGCTCTCTGTTACCATGCTTGAGTTTTCTCCAAGGCACTTACTACCTTCTGACATGCATTTCTGCGTTTATTTTTATTCTTATGTTTTTAACAGACTGCCTGTCCCCAGGAGAGTGTGCACCCCATGAGGCAGGGTGTCGAGTCTGTGCTCACTTGCTGTCCCACCAACACGCAGGATCATGCATGCATAGCGGGAGCAGATATTCAGTAGATATCGGCCAACTTGAGGGACTATAAGAGAATTTATAAACCAAAAGTGAAGGGTCTGAAAAGTTCCAAAAGCTCTGTTTCCGAACATAAGGTAGAACTTTGCGTGTTAAGGGAAGCTCTCTTTCCCCTTGCTTGCCTACTTGGGGAAGAAGGGAAATGGGAAGATCAGCTTTCGGAGGGAGGTGACCGTACGTTCTAGTTTGCCTGGCACTGGCCAGGTCAGCCTCTTAAGTCCCGGCCTAGTTGCCGTGGGTTCATCCTCCTGCTGCCAGTGCCCTGGTCCGATGGGAAGTTAGATGGCCGTCTCCAGCCGTGGGCCTTTGTGAATCACACAGAAGTCCTAAAGCCTTAAAATACAGAGAATGTGCACACATACAAGATCTTCCACGGGGCTGCAGCTGCGAAGACTTAGAAGCAGCGCCAGGGCTCCTTGACGTGTAGCCACAGGCCCTCAGGTGCTGTACTCTTTTGCAGCTGATCTTAGAGCTGGGTGACCTGAGGCTCTGAGAGCCATGTGGTCATGCGGACAGGCAGCATGAGGCCAGCACTGCGGGGCACCAGGTATGTCCATGTGGCTTCTGGGAGCGTGGTGAAGCCATTACTGCCAAAAGCCACACAGCGCTGAGTTCGTTACTGAGACGGGACACCTTAGACCTGCCCTTGAACCCTCGGCCAAGTGCAGACAGCACAACCCGCAGGGCACACAGGGCGGCTTCACGCTCTCATTACCCACGGATTTCCATTGTTACTGAAAGCATGGTGTTAAAGGAGAAAAGCGTCCCAGTGAGTTTAGATGGGGGGTGGGGGGGAGATATGACAGGGAAGCTGCAGCAGAGAGCAGAAGGAACAAGGGTAAACCAGCAACATCGGACACTTTGGAAGCTGGCGTTGCTGCCATTGTTCAGTCTGCAGTACAAGGTGAGCCACTGCCCTGGACTAAATGTGTGAAGCTTCATGTGGGGTAAATGGCGAGGGAGCCTGAGGAGCCAGGTGCTTCTTCCAGGGCAGGACAGGCGTGGACATGTGCATTGTGTATACAAACGAAAACAAGAATCAAAACAGAATTCCAGGGTCAAAGATAAAAACTGGGATTATTCACACACTCATGGCCTGGAGATACACACACACACACACACACACACACACACACACACACACATTTGCTAATTGTTTACAGAACAGAAGTATTAGTGTTATTATGAGTAGGGAAATGAATTATGTCATATATTTTATTCACGGATAGAGTTCCTATACTTCCAGAATGGATTTGAGGTGGGTGCTACATGGATATTTAAATTGAGCAGATTTGCATGTATTTTTCCCTTATGGAGTCTTTGGTCCCCGAAAAATGATTCAGGCATTGCTTAGGAAGATCTGTGCGGCGGGGTGGACTCAGCCAGGGCTCAGATCCCTCTCGTGTCCTGTCCAGTGATCACGTCTTCCTTCCTTCCAGGCCTTTAACTTGCCTATGACTGTTGCACAACCATCTCCTGAACAGCCTGTTTAATGGTGCCACATGACCTCAGTTTTGATGAAGGGATTTAAGGCTTTCGTGTTTTCATGTCCAGCCGTGGTTAGTTCTTCATACTGTCCATTCTCCATCCTAAGCGGACTCCCTGAATATGCTCTCTTTTCCCAGACACGTACTCTCCTGTTCTCACCGCGTGACTCCTCACTTAGAATTCGGGGCCTCCCAGAAGTTCATCCATCCTTCTGTGCGCATGTCCACAGGGCTGTCTTCCTCAACAGCTCCCATAATCTTCCCCAGCTGGGGTTGTGTTTCCACTCATGGAAGCCCATGATGCTGCTTTTAAAATTTTTCTAATGCTTCTCTCATTTTATGTTATGTAAAAATGATCTTATGTGTATTATATTCAACTTCTTTACTTTAGAATGTTTTTTAATATCTGAAAATGTTTTTATTTCACTGATTTTTAGAGCAGTTTCAGGTTTATAGAAAATTATTTTGAGAGTCCCCACGCACTCCCTTCCTGTTATTAATATCATGCATTAATGTGCTACACCTGTTACATTGCTGAGCCCCGGCTGACCTTCCCACTCCAAGTCCATGGTTTGTTTGCATGAAGGTTCACTCACTGTGCTGTATGTTTGGTAGTCCTGACGGATGCACAGTGTCATGTGTCTGCCATCACTGCAGCCCACAGAGTATGTCATTGTCCAAAATGTCCCCTGTGCTCCACCTGTTCATGCCTCCGACCTCAGCCATCCCTGGCGGACCACTGGTCTCTACTCTTTCCACAGTGTTCCTTCTTCTAGAATGTCATACAGTTGGGGTCACACAGTATGTAGCCTTTTCAGACTAGCTTCTTTCACATCGCAACATGCACTTAAGGGTTCTGTATGTCTTTGCCTAGCTTGATAGCTGATTTCTTTTTATTGCTAATATTCCATGGTCTGGATGGGCAACAGCTTGTTTATCCATTCACCTACTCAAGGACATCTTGGTTGCTTCCAAGTTTTGCCAATTATTAATTAAGCTGCTGTAAACTCCTGTGCTGGTTTTAATGAAGATAGAAATACCACTCCGTGGTATTTACCCTCTTTTTGTATTGACTGCTGGATCGTATGTTGAGAGTATGTTTGTTTCTGTAAGAGACTGCCACACTGTCTTCCAAAGTGTCTGTACCCTGTTGCATTCTCATCAGCAATGAATGGGAGTCCCTGTTGCTTTGTATCCTTGTCAGCCTTTGGTGTTGTCACCTTTTGGAATTTAGCCATTTTAATAGGGGTGTGGTAGTATCTTATTGTTGTAATTTGCATTTCCCTAATCACATATGTTGTGGAGCATCTTTTCAGATGTTTATTTGCCATCTGTATATCTTCGTTGGTGAGATGTCTATTCAGATATTTTGGTGAGTGTTCAATTGGGTTATTTTCCTATTGTCGAGTTTTAAGAGTTCTTTGCATTTTCTGGACACCAGTCCTTTATCAGATCTGTGTTTTATAAAGTGTTTCTCCCAGTTGTGGCTTATCTTATCATTCAAATAACAGTGTCTTTCCCAGCGCAGAAGATTTCATTTTAATAAATCCTAACTTACTAATTTTTCTCTCATGGATCATCATTTTGGTGTTGTACTTAAAAAGTCATCACCAACCCAAGGTCACCTAGATTTTATCCTGTGTTATCTTTTAGGAGTTTTATATCTTTGTGTGTTCCTATAAGTCTGTGATCCATTTTGAGTTAATTTTTGGGGAGGGTTGAGATTTGTGTCTAGATTCATTTTCTTTGAAGCGGATGTTCAGTTTTAGCACCATTTGGTGACAAAGACTATTTTTTTCCGTTGAATTACTTTTGCTCCTTTGTTAGTTGGCTGTATTTGTGCCTTTCTCTGGGCTCTGTTCTGCTCCATTATCTAGTTGTCTTATTTTTCTCCAATGCCAAATGTCTTGATTACTAAGCTTTGTAGTGAGTCATGATGGTGAGTAGTGTTGGTCCTCCTGCTTTCCTCCTTTTTCTGGGTCATCTGCCTCCTGGTATAAAGTTAGAATAAGTTTGTCAATATCCACAAGATAATGTGTTGGGATTTTGATTGGGATTGCATCGCATTGTTTTGTGAAAATTACTGTCTTGCCCTGGCCGGTGTGGTTCAGTGGGTTGGAGCATCATCCTGTTCGATTGCTGGTCAAGACATGTGCCTGGGTGCTGGGTTCATCCCCAGTCAGGGTCCAAATGAGGACGGTCACTGGCTGGGGAACGTATGAGACACCTGATAGATGTTTCTCTCTCACATCAATGTTTCTCTCCCTTTCTCTCTCCCTCCCTTCCTCTATCTGGAATCAATAAGCATGTCCTCAGGAGATGATAAAAATAAAAATAAAATGAAATTACAGTCTTCCTCTTTGCACCCATCATGTTTTAAAATAGGAAGTAGATCTGAAATTTATTTGACCTTATTATATGAAGTTTATTATTATTCCTAGTAGATCCATGCAGAGTTAATTTAAGATTAGATTTGAGTTGATTTTTTTCCCCCAACAGCCAAGTAATAGCCCTGTCACAACCCAGGAGAGTGGTTCCCAGCCTCTCTAGCCACACGCTCAGTGTGGACAGTCTCAGATGTTACTCTGAGCTAAACAGCGTCACACGTGCTGTCTGTAATCGTGCCCAACAGCACTGATCAGTCACTGTGCTAGACAAGTTTTAATGTTTCATAGGGCTAGTTTCACCTCATCGCTTCTCCCCCTCACAAATTATCCATTCTCTTTTTGACTATTTTCCCCAAATGTATTTACTTGCTGTATAATCAAAAATTAATTTTGATGAGAGCCGATGTAGACGAGAACTACTATGTGATTTGCTAACTACTCATCCATCTCAATTTGTTAATATTAAAGCTTATGCAAGAGCCATTTAAACGTATTGTGTGCTTAGAGAAAGGAGGTATTGGTCAGTTTAAGTTAGAAAGTGTATTAATGTTCCTGAGGATTGGGACAAATTCAGAGAGCAAATTAAAAAGTGTTCAGGAACTGTTCCTATTTTAAAATAGGAATAATTTAGGAAGCAGTAGCTCTTCTACTATCTAGTTTAAATTTTAAAAGAAAAATTTTAAACTTCTGAATGAAAATTCTAAATGCTTTCCTTGAGTTGAGTCAAGTGTGTTGTGTGAGAGATTGCCAAGTTTTCTTTGGCTTTTTATTTTTGTTAACATCGATCCACCTATCCCAAGAGGTATACCTAAATAATTTACTGTATTGTGTACACCTGTTTTATTGTTGGATAAATCCAAGAAATGTAAGGGTTTTGTCTGATTAATACCAAAATCAGAATAAAGTCAGGAAATTGGGCTTAAGTATAATTCAGTGAATTACTGGACTGACTTTCGTAACTTCCATTGCTTAAATTTATTGTGTCTTTTCCCCCCCACAAAAACCATTTGTGATGTCATGTAGTTTAAAATACAAATCACATTCTCTATTGTATGGAGAGTGGCTTTGTTTTTTTTCTTACTTATAATTTCCCCAGCATTAATAACGCATCTCTTTGTCCTAATTTAATACTTTGTATTTTCCATGTTTAAATCACTTCCTTCTGGAAGCAATTATGTAGATATGTCAGTTTGAGGTCCAGTGAATTCTTAATTTTGTTATTTTAAAAATACATAAAATGAAAAGAAAATAGAAGTAAAGAAAAAGAAGGAAAACCCCTTGCTAGCCAACGTGACCAGCAGTTACACAAGAGAAAGCCGGTGATGGGTGTGTCGCACAACGCCTCTTACGGTGGGCGCTTGGGAGTGGTAGGTTCTTTGCCCATCCCTGTCAAGGGATAACCCCATGCGTGCCTGTCAACACGTAACTGACACATCTCAATGCCAGCATTTCATGTAAGTGCATAATGCAGGTTTCTTTAAATTCCATGTTAAATGACATTAATAGTTGGTTCTTTGAAAAGTCTAATAAAAGTGATGACCCTGTAGAAGACTGAACAGGATGAAAAGGAGAGAATATAAAATTAACAATATTAGGAATGAAAAAGAGGAAATCATTGCAGAACTTTTAGACAATCAGTAAATAGAGGCTATATTGAATAACTTTATTCCAATGAATTTAAAATTTCCTAGACCAATACAGTTTTAGCTTTATTAGTATATGGAGTTTATTATTATATTTAGAAAAGTATAATTTATAAACCTTCATACAATAAGTGGGAAATTTGAATTGTCTTATACTATTAGAGGCATTGAATTGGTAAGTAAAAGCATTATCACACACACAAAAAAAAACTTCACTGATTAATTCAACCAAATATTTAAGGAAACAGTAATACCAACCCTTCAGAGCACCCTCACCTAATTTTATGAGGCCAACATAACCCTGATCCTAAACCATGGCAAAGACTTTGCAAGAAAAAAATGTCACAGACTAATATCTGCCTGGGTCATAGATGCAGAAATCTTCCACAAGTTACTAGCAGATCAAATCCATGGACATTTAAACTCATAAAGTATTACAATCAAGTTGGGGTTCAAACCTCCATTAATGTAGTTACAAAGTCAATTAATATCTTTCACTATATTAAGAGAAAAGTGATATATTTTAATAGATGGTTTAAAACAGTTTAAAAATAAAACATTATAAAACTAATACACTTTTTTCCTTTTTTAAAAGTATATTTTACTGATTATGTTGTTAGAGTAGTTTCAATTTTTTTTCCCCTTTTGCTCCCCTCTGCCCAGTACCTCCCTTCCCTCCAGCAATCGCCCCCCTTAGTTCATGTCCGTGGATCATGCATATACATTCTTTGGCTTCACCCTTTCCTATATTATTCTTAACTTCCCCCTGTCTATTTTGTATTTACCAGTTATGCTTCTTAATCCCTGCACCATTTCCTCATTTCTCCCCTTTTTCCCTCCCAGCTGTTTTCCCTCCAAATGATCCCCATACCTATGATTCTTTTCCTATTCTAGTTTGCTTAGTTGAACTTTGTTCTCCTTTTTTAGATTCAGTTTTTGATAGGTTTGACTTTGTTGTCATTTTAATGTTCATAGTTTTTAATCTTCTTTTTCTTAAGTCCCTTTGACATTTCATATAATAATAGCTTGGTGATGATGAACTCCTTTAGCTTTACCTTGTCTGGGAAACACTTTATCTGCCCTTCCATTCTAAATGATAGCTTTGCTGGATAAAGTAAACTTGGTTGTAAGTCCTTGCTTTTCATAATTTTGAATACACTTTGCCAGTCCCTTCTAGCCTGCAAAGTTCCTTTTGAGAAATCAGCTGATAGTCTTATAGGCACCCCTTTGTAGGTAACTCTCTTTTTTTCTTGCTACTTTTAAGATTCTCTCTTTATCTTTAACCTTTGGCATTTTAATTATGATGTGTCTTGGTGTGGTCCTTTTTGGATCTACCTTGTTTGGTACTCTCTGTGCTTCCTGGACTTGAACATCTCTTTCCTTCACCACATATGGGGAGTTTTCCTTCATTATTTTCTCACATAAGTTTTCAATTTTTTGCTCTTCCTCTTCTCCTTCTGGCACCCCTATGGTTTGAATGTTGGCATGTTTAAAGTCATTCCAGAGGTTTCTAAGCCTCTCATTTTTTTTCAGTTCTTGTTTTTTCATTCTGTGCTGGTTGACTGTTGTTTTCTTCTTATGTTCCAAATCATTGACTTGAACCCCAGTTTCCTTACTTTACCAATGCTTTTGTGTGGATTTTCCTTTGTTTCATTTAGCATGTCTTCACTTCTTCCCTTATGTATTTGCTGTACTTAAACATAACAGTCAAGCCTGTGAGCATCGTTATCACTAGTGTTTTGAACTCTGTGTCTGTTAGGTTGGCTATCTCCTCATTTGTTAGGTTGGCTGTCTCCTTGTTGCTTAGTTCTCCCACTGGAACCTTGACCCATTCCCCTTTTTGGGCCATACTTCTCTGTCTCCTCATCTTGACAGGCTCCTGTGTTTGTTTGCCTCTGTGTCTTAGGTAGCTGTTGCACCTGTTATGTTGTAAGGGACAGAGCCTTAGGTATTCGTCAATACAGGGCGACCTGTTTCACCACGTTGTGGCACTGTATGTGGGGGAAGAGTCTGAGAGGGAACAATGTCACTTGCTCAGCACTCGCCCATTTTCCAGGCACTTGTCCCACTTTGTATGGGACTGGCACCTTTCTAGTTGTTGCCCTGGCTGTCGTTCCCAGAGTGGGTGGGTCTATGGATGTTTCAGGACTGTGGGGGCCCTTCAAACAAGTGGACTCCTCTGAGAGACCTGCTGTTTCTTCCTCTACCCCAGCCCCCACTGGTTTGCACAGTCAGAAGCAATGAGGCTTTATTTTCTCCGGCACTGGAACCGTGAGCTGCGTGATCTGGTCTGGTGCTGGGAGTGCTCCGCAGCTGTCCTTCCTGACCTTTAAAAATCTGTGACTGCGCTTTCTGGCAGCCTGCTGTTGCCACCACTGCTGCTGCCACCGCACTGCATCCTCTCTGGCCTGGTTCCGCCCCTCCTACCTGTCTGGATGAGTATTTCTTTTTTATATCTTTGCTTGTTGGACTTCCATGCAGCTTGATTTTCTGGAGCTTCTGGTTGTTTCTAGTTTTGAGGTAATTGTGTTCCTTCTTGGTTGTGGAGGGAGATGCAGCGTGTCTGTCTAGGCTGCCATCATGGCCAGAAGTCCCCAAATTAATACATTTTTAATGCAAGGGAACTTCTTTAACCTGATAGAAACAGTGGTAAGTCTTTGAAATCCTGAATAACTTCAGCTCAGTGTTCCATAAAGGTGGTGAAAGTGTCACTGTGAGGATTAAGTAGTGAATTTAGCGAAGTCACTGCTGAATACAAATTTTTAGTTACATTTGTATATATTAGCAAAAAAAATTGCAAAGTAAAATTTTCTAAATGAACTCATGTTAGTATCATTGTACATTAGTATAATAAAAATTAAAGAAGATCACAAACGACAAAGGAAAGGAATACGCCCTGTTCCCTGCCTGGAAGGCAGAGAGGACTGTGAAGACTGCAGTTCTGCACACCAGTCTGTAGACCGGAGCAAAGCCAATCAGAATCTCGGCAGGGTTTCCTTCTGTGTGAGTGAAAGTTGACGAGTTGATTCTAAACATTGTAGGAAACTAAGAGGGTCAATATTAGCAAATGCAATGCTGAAGAAAAGAACACAGCTGAGGCCTTTGACTACCAGGTATCAGGACTTATTTTGATGTTATAACAATTAAGAGAGTAATACATTAGCATAAATGTAGAAAAATAGGCCAGAATAGACTAGAGTTCATAAACAGGCCCAGACATTAGTGATGTGATTTATGACGCAGGCAGTGCACAGTCGTGTGGGGAAAGGACAGTCTTGTAAGGCTGCTACATCAGTTGAGTTGCTAGATGAGGGGAAAAAAGAGTCAATACCAGATAGGTTACAGCTCTCAGGTGATCAGTAAAATAATACATTTTCTACAAAATAATGTCAGGATCTCTTCCTGATAGAAAACACCAGGCACGAGGCAAAAGATTGATAAATTCTATCATAATTAAGAATGTCTGTCATTGGAGTTACCAATAAGAGACTGAAAAGACACAGACTGGGAGTAGAACACTTGAAAAATATGAATAATTGTGACAAATCAGCAAGAAAAACGATAGGAAACCTAATAGGAGAAAATGGATAGAAGACTTGAACAAAATACTTCCCAAGAGCAGAGACTGAAATAGCTACAAGTGTATGAAATGGTGCTTTGTCCTTGAAGCCATCAGCAAAAGGCACATGAGGACTGTGGTAAGGTTTTGTCACTCACCAGAGGAGCCGGAATTAAAAAGACTAGTAACACCAAGTAGGTAAGATGCTGATGAGAGTATAAATTTATACCACCACTTTTGGCAGTATCTGCTAGAGCTAAATATTTATAAATCCATCACCAAGTAATTCCATTCCTGGCATATATCCAACAGAAATATATTTATGTATTCTCTGAAAGGTGTGTGCAGGAATGTGCCCTAGAGAATTATTTGTAATAGCCTCAAGCAGGAAACAAATGAATTGCGATAGGCTGGTCCAATGAAGAAGGGGATGATGCATTAATTCCTATTACGTGTGGCCACACAGTGGGTCTTACCAGTGGGATGTCAGATAAAGAACCTAGATAAAAAGAGAATATAGTTTATATTTCTAAAACCAAAAACGGAAGAACTGATTAATGGTGATGAGTCACGGTTACCTTCGGGGAAGGCATGAAGGCAGCATTCAGATCTTGGTGCTAATTAATGAATTTGTTTACTCAGTAAAATTTTAGCAGGCCATGAAGATGTGCAGTGGAGAATTATTTATAGGATAGAGTGCTTTTTTTTCCCTTTAATTTATTATTTTTAAAAATTTAACAGTGGAGTACTGGATTGTAGGCATGCATTAAATTTTAATTACTTGTGTATGCCTTGATATTAAAAACTTTACAGTCATGATGGATGTTTTCGTGTTGTGATGTAATTATGTGGAAATGTTTCTATGCAAAATACTAGACATGCTGTTTGAACAGTGAAGCAAAATAACATCTTCGGTGTTATGAGTCTCCAGGTGCATTTTCCATTCTCTTATCTTGATGATAACACATTGTGTCAGGGGGCATTTACCATAAAATAGGCTGCTGAGCAATTCCAAATTAAATGTAGACTAGAACTGTGAAACGAACGAGGAAAGGATGATGTAGCTCGGGTTTTGTGTACATGGGGGCGGCTTAGGAGGGAATGGGGCTTGGAAGTCGGAGACCAGCTATCGGTGCCAGCCTCCATCATTGGTAGCCGTGTGACCTTTCCTTGGTTGTGAAAGATTTGTGTCTTCATGTCGTTTGTTTCCTCGCTTGTAAAGCTCAGACAGTAAGACTGCACGTAAAGCATTTAGCTCAAAGCCTGGCCCAGAGTAACTGCTTAATATGTGACCTGTGGATGTAATAAGCAATTTGGAAGAAGCAACCACACTTCTTTTTCTCTTTTAGGTTACGGACTACTTCATGTTTATGTGCCCTAAATTTATTAATTAAAATATGAATTCAAAAATAGAGGTGTCATATGAATGTTCCACCTTTCACATGATAATAAAATTTAGACTTAATTACTTTTGTATTGTACTCTTATGTTTTCTATGTCGAATCAAGTTAGTATTTAAAAGAATATTTTGTTTTTCTTAATGGAAAATTTATTTTTATTTGCAAAATGAGGTTGCCCTTTTTTCAACCTAATATAAAATATTTAAATTTTCTACAGATGTTAAAATGTTTTCTTGATTAATGGGATAAATACATTTAAAAAAAATCTCACATAGTTGGATAATAAATTATTGAAATAAATATTCATTTGTGTTATATACTTTATGGATTTGGTAACTGCTTAAACTCTAGAATTGGTCAAGTTTATGATGAATTTTATACAGAATTCCCCTTCCTCCATTAGCTCCATATAAATCATTATCCTTTTTGCTGTTTGCAGGCATTTGATTAAATGATTCTTGTTAACATTTTCATAAGAGATGTGTCATGAAATCACTCTGTATCACTTACGCGTAATTATAGCTTCATTGCATGTTAGCTGGTCTTCTCATTCTGTGGACCGTTTTTCTTGTCTTGTATGTTTAGCCCAGAGTTCGCCCAGCACAAACTGTTGCTAAGTCTTTTTGGGGGCATTTTCATTTTGAGTCTGTTATATTATTGTTGCTTTCTTAAGAAACTGCTTTCCTTTTGTAATATAGATTATTAAAGAGCTTCTATTACTTATATTAGTGACATGAGTCTTGATTACAAGTTCTCTTTCTGCTAGAAAAATCTCACAACACTTTATCTTTGAACTGATGCAAGTTTGTGTGTATGTGTGGGTGTGAGTGAATGTTTGATATTTAGAAGTAAAAATAATGACAGGATAATATAATGTCTTTGTTAATCATTGAAATCTTATCTAAAAGTATGGCATATCCTGTTTTCCTGATAAATATGAGCAAGAAATTATTTCATATTTCCTTGAGTTTTTTTTTTTTTTTTTTTTTTTTGGTTACGGGGAGAGAGTAAATAATAAATATAAGAATTTGTCCTTTTGAAGGCAGGAAAGTGAATGATAACTGCACTACACTAGGCATCATTAAATTTATTCCCTTTGTTCCAATATTTAAAGATAGAGATTCATCACTCTAATAGATCAGTATTTAAAATGAAGACTTGAACTTTATACAACAGCTAAATATATTAAAAATTATAGTGAAAACCAGGCTTTTTCATTCAGCAAATTGGTTGGGGGTTGACTTAGAACAGGTTTTCCTGAGGACTAAATAAGTTACTAATGAAGCCAAATGCTCTGTCATACGTATCCCATTGAACCTAATATACAAGCCCACTGTATATTTTAGTTGACATTTTAATGTCATTTCACATTTTAAAAATAATCAGTCTGTATGATGCATTTCCCCCCCAGCTGCTTCCAGGAGCTTGCTTCTCGCTTACTGAGGCTGGAGATTCTTAGTGATGGCCCAAGATTTCCACCAACGCACGCCCTTTGTTATATTGTGATTTTTTATATAATGCTACAGTATACAGATTGGTGTATGAGACATTTCATTTTTATTTCACAAGAGATTTGTAGTTAGATGTTGTATTTCTAAATTGACTTTTTTTATTAAACAGATTCTTAGAGGAAAATAGTGGTTCCTAAATCAGCAGGCCTGTTAGGTTTGAGAATTACATAAATACTCACATTTGCTTTTGACTATATTGGATTATTGTTATTTCCTGTACCTGGTGCACTTCCAGCCTAATGCCTTTTGATGTTCTGATTACTAATTAATTGATGTTTCTTTTTCAGGAGATTATGTATTATTAATTAAAGATTTGAACAGTGTTTCTTACCCTTTAGATCTGGGAGTAGATTTTGGTGCAGGGACCACAATTTCAATTTATTTAAGTGACAGTAATTGAAACGTTGCCCGATATTTGCTTGCTTGTTATTTATTTTGGCTTCTTTTTTCTACAGAAAGTTGATGTGGAAAAATGGGTATGTGTTTCCATGGATTTTCAAAGAAATCATGATCTGAACGTGTGTCCATCTGCCATTGCCTCTAATCTCTTTGGCTTCCTGGTGTCGCCTGCCCTATTATTTTTCAAAATAACTTCTGTGTTATAATGAAGAAGTATGAACAGGTCTCTGGTTAGAACCTTGTAAGTTTTTGGTTTGTTTCATCTGAATGGGGGGAAATTGAAACCTACTGCTTAACGCCTGTTTTTCCATGTACTATAGAGAAAGGCTGTTAAATGTATCTGTGAAATCTCGAAAAGTGAACGTGGTTGTCAGTAGCATGAGGGAAGACTGGGAGGCTAAGTTTGGGGACCAGCAGTGTGACAAATCCTGTGATGTAGTCGAGTTCAGTTACTACTACAGTTTTCCTCCTCTATTAAGAAGCCAGAGAGAGGTAGAGGGGAAGCGGCAGGTAGAAAGTCTCACCTGTCTCTCTGCTTGAAGGTAATAGAACAGCTTGCCCCCTGCCTGCTTCCCTGCTCTCTGGGCTGGGTTACCCAGGGTGGGACCTGTGGCCTCTCTCATGGTCGGGCAGTGAAATGCCCCAGTCACTTCAAGTCACACAGTCTCATTTCAATAATTAAAATGCCCAATCCTGTGTAATAGGAGACTCTGAATTTAAGTCAAGTTAACTTGTCTTGTAGCGGAGGCCTTTCCAGGCAGGAGGTCTGTGGTGGGGAGAGGGGTGGGGTACAGAGCGGCTTTCCCTGACCCCCTTCCTTCAGCCCTCTTCCTGCCTGAGACCCAACCCTTTCAGGGCACTAGGACCCTGGGAGCAGAGGAATTGATGGAAGTGTCACTCACCTGGTCTGTCAAGTGTTTTAAGCTGACTTTCTCTGTGGACACTTGGGAGGTGTTGGGGGAGCTCCGGGTCCGTGGTGACCATATATTCATCCTGGGTCTCTGGGCAGTGCTGAGGACATCTCGGGCAGGCTCTGTGCAGGGTCTTCTTGTGTCACGGGCCACTGCAGCCGGTGTCCTGCGCTGTCTGTAGCTATCAGGGACACCAGTCTGGGGTATCCCAGCTCCCAGGGACACAGGTGTCTCCCAGCCATGCCAGCTCACTTGGCTGGAGGTGAGGGCAGGCGGGGGAAGAAGCAGGACTCGCCTGTCAACACCTAGGAAACCATCTCTTTGCTCTCTGCTCTCTTCCAACCACGGCAGGTGGGGCAGCCACCCGTCGGCTCCTGTTGGCTGGTTGGGATGTGGCAGTGTTTGCCGTTGCCTGGTTCTGAGACAGGTGTCCCATTTTAACACCCTGTTACATTTGCTTGTCTACAGTGCATTTAACAACCCAGACAGACTTTTGGGAGCCTTATAAAACTTAACTACGTATAGAAATTCAGATGGCTTCTTTGTAAATTTTCTGATAGCGTAATTCTGGGTAACTTCATCAAGATTCAGTTAATCCATCTTAATAAACCTTTCTCTCTTTTTCTGCCGCCCCCCACCCCCACCCCACCAGTATCTTTTTGAACATCTTGAGGCTCTGTGTTTAATCCCGAGCCCATTGAGTCATCAGCTGCTGCTCTGCACACTCCAGGAGAGAATAACATTTGTGAGTCCTGGAGTCGGAAGCGATTTTCACTGTGATTTCCATCTCCCACCACCACAGCCCTTCAGTGCACCTAACCTGCAGCGCTGGCTTCTGACATGAGGCCTGGGACTGCAGGTCATGGGAGTGCGGGGGACAGCAAAGGGATGAGACACTGCGGTGTATAAAGCATTGACGATAGGCTCAATGATGTCTCTCACACATTCACTCACTCTCTTTAAAATTGCATTGATGCTGTTGTGGTTGTTAAAATACAAAATCCTTTCAAATGTTCCTAGCTCAAAAGTAGTTTTTAAAAAGTATGCATTTTCACATGCAACTATTATGTGAGGTCTGTGACATGCTTTCATGTTATTAAGGTTCATGCATGTTTGAAATGCTTTAAAGATACACAATAGAATCTTCTGTGCCCTGACACAGAGGACTTTTCCTATGTAGGCAATGATCTCGGTGTCCCCAGGTCCTTATTACCTATACATCCTCCGTGGGGAACAACTTACTGCTTCAGATTTAAAGGACGTCTCTGTTGAGACAAACTGGGACAGGGAGAAAGCTGTAGGTAGCACTCTTGTTCATGTTTTTAGCATTTGTGCAGCTCAGTGATTGACAAACATGTGTCACAGGGTTCAAGTCTGAGGATTTATAGTAGCTTATCAGATATGTTTTTTTCCTGTATTCTTTAAAAAAGATGTAATTAAGTATTACACTCAAAAGAAAAGACAGTCTAGTTAAACCCTATACAGAGTTGTTGACAGCTTGAAAAAGATAACAGTTGCTACCAATATGCCCCCCAAATATTGTGAATTCTCTTTAGCTCTGGCCAGGTATCTGAGCTGGTTAAAGCACTGTCCGGACATGCCAAGGTGGTGGGTGTGATCCCCGGTCAGGGCACATACAAGAAGCAACCAATGAATGCATACATAAGTGGAACAAAAAATCAATGTTTCTCTTTCTCTCTAAGAAAAATCAATTACAAAAAAACAATAAGAACAGACTACCCAACTTCTGGTCAAGATGGAGGCATAGGAAGACAAGATTTGCCTCCTCACCCAACCATAGAAAGAATTATAACCAGATCTCAAAAACAAATAACAACCTGAACCCTCAGAAAATTGAGCTATGTGGAAGTCCAATAACGAAGGCTTTAAAAAAGCCACATTCATCCAGATGGGCGGGAGGGGTGGAGCCATGGAGTCGTGGAGATGGGGCAGAGAGGCGGTGTGGCGTGCACAGGCGGTGGTGGCAGCACAAAACGGGTGGTTGCACATTCACATGTGTTGAGTAAAAATCGGGAGGGATCCCCTGGGAGTGAGCAATCCCAGGCCAGACCTCACAGCCCAGAGTTCCAGTACCAGGAAGATAAACCCCCATTACCTCTAGCTGTAAAAACCAGTAGGGGTTGGGGCAGCAGAAGAAACTGCCAGATTTTTGCAGCTTAAAAGGCCCTCATGGTCTTAGAACATATACAAACCTCAGGGCAGAAACGGGAAGGGTATTAGTTGCATATGGAAAGTGGGTGAAGTGACTGGAAATGGGACAAGTGCCAGGCATATTGCCAGAAGCCAGGCAGCGGCATTGTCCCCTCTCTGAACCCCCTACCACAAACAGAAGTGAAGTGGGCAGACCCGCCCTGGCAATTACCTAAGGCTCTGCCCCGCACGATTTATAGGTGGTGCCCTTGCTACACAGGCCACACTACTGACAGGGAGTCTAAGCAGCTCCACCCAATATACAGAAACAAACATGGGGAGGCTGCCAAACTGAGGAGGCAAAGAAACATGGCTCAAATGAAGGAACAGATCAAAACCCCAGAAAAATAACTAAACGAGACAGAGATAGCCAACCTGTTGGATGTAGAATTCAAAACTCTGGTGATCAGGATGCTCAGAGGACTCAGAGTATGGTAAAAAAGTAAAATAAAATAAAGGAAGAAATGAAGGTTACACAAAGTGAAATAAAGACAAATATACAGGGAACCAACAGTGACAGGAAGGAAGCGTGGATTCAAATCAATGATTTGGAACAAAAGGAAGAAATAAACATTCAACCAAAACAGAAAAAAGAAACAAGAATGCAAAAAACAAAAGAACAACAACAACAAAAACAAACAAAAAGAAAACAAAAAAGGAGAGGCTGGGACAACTTTAAATGTACCAACATCCAAATCATAGGGGTGCCTAAAGGAGAAGAGGAGGGACAAGAAATTGAAAACTTATTTGAAAAAATAATGAAAGAAAACTTCCCTTATTTGGCAAAGGAAATAGACATGCAAGTCCAGGAAGCACAGAGGGTCCCAGACAATTTGGACCCAAAGAAGATCACATCAAGACATGTCATAATTAAAATGCCAAAGATTAAAGATAAAGAGAGAATCTTAAAAGCATCAAGGGAAAAGTAGAGAGTTACCAACAAAGGGTTGCCTATAAGACTCTCAGCTGATTTCTCAAAAGAAACTTTGTAGGCAAGAAGGGACTGGCAAGGAGTATTCAATGTGATGAAAAGCAAGGACCTACAATCCAGCTAAGCTATCACTTAGAGTGGAAGGGCAGATGAAATGCTTCCCAGACAAGGTGAAGCTAAAGGAGTTCATCATCCCTAAGCCATTATTATATGAAATGTTAAAGAGACTTATTTAAGAAAAAAAAAAAAGATCAAAACTATGAACATTAAAATGAGAACAAACTCACAACTATCAACTGAATCTAAAAAATTAAAACAAAAACAAACCAAACAACCAGAACAGGAATAGAATCAGGTATAGGACTCATTTGGAGGGTTACCAGCTGGGAGGGTGAAGGGGGAGAAAGGGGGAAATGGTACAGGGACTAAGAAGCATAATCGGTTGGTACGAAATAGACAGGGGGAAGTTAAGAATAATATAGGAAAGGGTGAAGCCAAAGAACTTATATGCATGACCCATGGACATGAACTAAAGGGGGAATTGCTGGAGGGAAGGGGGTACTGGGTGGAGGGGAGCAAAGGGAAAAAATTGGGACAACTATGACAGCATAATCAGTAAAATATATTTAAACATTAAAAAAATTAAATGAAAAAGACTGCTGCATGCAGTGCTGGTCGTGAGTGGTAAGGGGTGTTGCCACGGCTGTCGTTACTTGTGCAATTGCTTGTTCAGGGGACAATTCAGAGGCTGGTGGCCTGGCTCCTTCTAGTTGCTTCTGGGCTGCCACCAACAATGTGTCTATCAACAGTGCAGCCTTGGTTATTTTCAGTGGGGAACCCTAAAAAATTAAGCATTTAAATGGGATACTTTTATCATAAGAGAAATACTTGTGGTTTTCCACAAATACATATCCAGATATACAGTTGTATATATTAGTATATGCTTGGAACTTGAAATTGTTAAGCATAAATTTCCTTTGACTCCTAAGATTGGTTGGTAGCATCATTAATTATCATTAATTTAAAATAGCCACCAACAAATCCAGGTCTTGGGTGGTAAAATAACTCCTTTTCTCAGCATAATGAAATTTAACAGATTATCCCCACTTAAGAGAAGTGATCAGTTGGAAGATTACGGAAAACCCTGGCATCCTGATGCATGGAGAGAAAAGATGACAAAAGAGGCTACAATTTGATGGATACTTTGTGTGCCAGGTTGGACGTTTTCTGTTAGGAGACCTGAGCCAGAATTTTGCCCTCATCTCCTGGATCGTCGTGTTTGATAATTCTCATAGTCCCAAAATGTATGTTTTGTTGCTTTGTTGTGAATTCCTTTTTTAAAAAATAGTTTTTGAGAAGATATCTCAGTAAAGGTCATTTAAAACTACGCTAAACCGCACCCTCATCCTGACCAGCCGTCACCCACACCATCCCCTCAGCTTTTTGCTCATCACGTTTCTAACCCTGACCGTGAAGCCCACTGCGCGCGGCTCTCCCCCACCTCGTTGTCCTAATACCTCTCCTTTTCACCCCGCGCCTCACCCGCGTGTTCGCCTAAACTCTCAGGCTCAGCCTGCCCTCCGTTCTAATCTCACACTTCCCCTTCGTTCTAGCGCAGCACTAACGGTCACACTCATGACCTGCACTTAACCGGAACTCTTACTCTTATTTTTACTCTTAAACTAACCCACCAAAAATTCTTCTAAGGCAAATCCTTATGCAGAGTAGTCATGTTTTTAAATGACTTGTCATTTCACAACACTGAAGGAACAGTTCAAGAATGTCAGGGTTGAACTGAAAGGCATAATTATGGTGGAGCTACTGTTTCTTTCTTTGTAGCAGTGGTAGGTGGAATATAGTTAGTGTCCAATGTTTGATTACACATTTCAAAGTATTGCTATTTGATTTTTCTGCTCGAGTCATTCGTATACGCTAAGACTCTGCTTGAGGTCCTCCAGCTCTACCAGGTCACGTGACGCACGCTTCTCTCTGTCACCCACCAGACTCCCAGGGCCACCTGTGCTTGAGTGAAAGCACAGAGCTTGCTTCTTTCTTGTTTTCATGTGAATGCTGCAGATTGGGGGGCTGCCCCCAGTTCTTGTTCACATCTGAGACTTCATCTGGCCTGTTGCTTTGTAAGCCACTAAACTACACGGGGACACCGAGTTACTGCCACTTGCAGTTTTAGCTTAAAAAACTAAAATTTCCCCTTTGTGTTTCTGTGTAAATGGATCATTCTCCCAGAGTTTCTTCAGAGACAGAAAGCTGGGTCAGAATCTCTGCTGAGTCCTGGGCTCTGCTTGTCTTTATGGTCTTTAGGATCATCCGTTTCTGTGTCTGCTGAAATTCTAGCTCTTAGCTAATAGAATTTTTAGGAGGGAGACAAAATAATTAATTCCTTTATTACACTTACTGTGAGCATAAAAATGATATTCTTTACACCTAAATTGAGGCTATTTTCTTTGATATTTAACTTTCTGCATGGGTTTTTTTTTTTTAAATCATGTCATCAACTTTTAAAGGATTTTTGTTCTTTTTATGTTGTCTTTTATCATACCCATGCACTGTTTATGTTAAGATTAAAATAATATATGTATCCTTTTTGATTCAGTGTTATCTTGCTTTCTTGCCCTTGAGTGACATCTTTTGAAAATCTCACAATAGCTTTGTTAATACCTAGCACTTAGGCTAACTTGACCAATAGGTAATTTATATAAAAAAATAATACCACAAATAATCCTTTCATGTTGTTGATGATCTTTTGAAAATAATGTGTGCCTTTTACGTCTGCTATTTTGTCTTCTTATATAGAAGGATATCTGAGTCTGTTAATTTTTAGTATTCATTGTTTTACTGTCCCTTATGACTGGCTCTGCCTACAGTTGTATACAATTTAGAAGTTCTGAATTCTCAGTAACTCCACATTCTTTTTTCTACTTAGTACAATTCTAAAGTAATTCAGCCTGGATGACTGACAAAGTCAGACTGAGAATATCTTTGAAAGAACAATTTCCAAAACCTGGTTCAATTTAATCTCACGAAGAAAGCATCTGTTATAAACCATGTTCTGTAGCAAAATTTTGGAGTTCTATTTTTCTTTGCATTAAGGGTTAAAAATGATTTCTCCTAATTCTTCATTTAGAGACCTCTGCATCACCAGCGATCATGCAAAAGCATGTGATTGTTCAGTTTCAACTTGGACAGTAATATCCTGAAATCACTTACCATTGGTATCAGTTACAGATGTGTACAAAAGCAGCCTGTATTTTCTAAGCTTAAGATGAAATGGTTCTTTACAATTTTTGCTTAAAATTATAATATTAAAAATGAAAAAGATCAGTCGCAATAGAATTGTCATTGAGTCATATGTGCATATGTTCTAGGGAACCAGCTGTGATGTCTATCAATGTCTAGGTCAGAAAACTTGCTATTTTCTGTGAAACTAGTGTGGTTACGTGTGTCTCTTCTCTCCGGGACTTAGATGAGTGTAATAACTAAATTTAGCCCTAAGTTTGGAAAAGTTATGTCGTGTTTTCTTCGTAGCTCTTTTTCATCTGTGGATGTCTCCTAGGAATAGGTCAAAGAAGCTTTATGGGCCTAAAGAAAAATGAAGGAATATATGCACATATTATGTTTTGTAGAAGAAAAAAGAGCTATTATAAATCATGAGAACAAGCTGTCATTTCAAGAGAAAAGTTTCTGTGATTCTTTTTTTTGAACTCACTTCTCACAACTGTAGTCTAGGGAACTGCTCAAGGTTATTTTCATTACGCCACGTTAGTTATAATCTACCTCGTGTCTAATCCACGGTTTTTACTAACATGAGTTGTGTTGCTGTTTGTATCACTGCATTTTTATTCAAAAGATGAAATGAAAATGTTTTGAAAGCATTTTCAGTGTATAATTTTAAGATTATATCTTTTGGGTTTTTTTTTATTTTTGGTGTTTGGATATGTTGTAAGTTGAATCATGCATTTAAATAGAGCAGCATGTTTTCACAGAAAAAGGAAGAACTGGTATAAAAACAAAGGAGTTTTGCTTGCTCCAGCTTTTATCTAGCCCGAAGTTGGTATTAAGTTTTGTTGTGACAACACAGTGAGTGTGATTTTGTATCTTTATTGTTCACATAACTCTGTTTAGGGATGTTATAAATAACAGATATTTTAAAATAATATATTTGAAATATATTATTTGATATATTATTGTTCTTTGAAATGATATATATTTAATATTTTCTCTCTTTTTTATGCCCCTGCAGAAATTCATGATGAAGGTAAGACATTGGATCATCTACTATATATGTTATGCTTTGTACATTTTAAGTTTGGTTTCATTACACTTCTCTTCATATTTCAGAGTTTTAGAAATTAAAGCAAACTTTGGAACTTTTAAATTTAAACGAGTCAATCACATTTAGATTTGTCAACTTACATAGCAGTTGACATCTTTGTGTCATATTGTAACATTATTTTTAAATTTTCTTTAATTTATTGGGATTACCTTGATTAATAAAATTATATAGGCTTCAGGTATACAATTCTATAATACATGATCTGTCTATTGTGGGTTCAGCACTCCAAGTCAAACCTCCTTCCATCACCATTTATCCCCCCTTTACTCTCGTCTACCTCCCTGGCCCCCTTCCCGCTGCTGTCTGCGTCAATAGCCAACGTTGAGAATTTTCCCAGTGAAGCGCTTGCTTTCATATCTCTCCATTCAGCATTTTCACGGTGGGGGTTATACTGGCTGTTTCGTGTTTAAGCACTCTTGCATGAATACAATAGAAGATTTGTACACTGGGAAATTAGAAGAGACACCAAGAAGCTACTAGAGAATTACTTGAGAAGTGACAATACTTTAACCCCTTTGCATTTTCAACCACTTAGGAAAATAGAAAGGTTTGAAAAGGAGACAGTCAAAAAGAGAATAAAACACACGAGCGTGTCATTGAAGGAAATACAGTGGAAGAGGAGGAGCAGGATGTCATTATTTGGGACAAAAAAATAGAAAGTTCTTGTTTCAGTTTTATGTGCCTACTGCTTTTCTCATAGAACATTCACAAAATTTAACTTTTGATCCCAAAAGTCAGGAAACAATGTATAGAGAAATTTATTCTATTTAATTAATAAAGTTCTTAATATAATTTTTAAAATTTCAAAAGATACCAACACTGAAAAGTATTAAATCAAAACTCTGGGGTAGATTTAAGAGGCTGCTCAGAGGAAAAGGAAGCAGTTCATTCACATCAGTCTGAGCTGCTGGGCTAAGCCTGTCATTCTGAGCTGGGAGTCCCAAGGGTGTGGACGCTGGGTCTGCGTTCACAGGAAGAAGCTGACAGTTTGGACCGGATTTCAGAGCAGAGCAGTACTTTGCAGCCATCCATCAGCAAGGACACAAAACACTTTCCAGATTTCAGGTGACTCCAGCTATTGTTTTTCAGCAGAAAACACTATTGTACTGGGAAGAAAGGACGGCAACACTCACTTAGACGTGTCGTGAAATGAGGCTTTTGGTTGGGAAACTGTTACAATCAGCAGCAACCCACAGATATGCCCTCTCTTTGCACATGTTTATAAAGAGCTAATGAAATTGGGTTTGAAAAAAGTCAGTCTTTTTGCTAAGTCTGCGTTTACTGTCCTGGCCAGGTGTCCCACCCTGTCCTGACCCCTTACCCTGGGCAGGAGGGTGGGTGCAGCACTTGCCGGAAACACAGGTTTCAGGCTCTTTCAGGGCAGCAGACTCATATAACAGTCAATGCAGGTAGAGAGACGATGCAGAATCTGTTCAAGCCGGCTGGTACGTCATACCTAAGACAGCGTAATTAGGCTCCGATTCCTTTCTCTGCAAGGCCAGAGCTAGTGATGGATTTTCGCACCTGTGTGGATCACCTGGAAAGCTTTGAGTGGGACTAAGTGAGGGTGTGTGCATTGAATTGTAAGCGTTTAAGCCACTTGAAAGGAAAAACGTGCTACATTTTATTTAGCTTTCACCTTTCAATCAGGATTTGCTTTGGGTTTCCTACCTGGACAGGTGTTGTTTAGCCTGCTAGAGCCGGACAGACGCCCCCTCGTGGCCGGAGCCCATTGCTGCTGTTGTCAGCCCTGCCACGGGCCCAGCCTGCACCCTCAGGGGACTCTTGGTTGAGACGCTTGCGAGAAAGCCCTCCCGGGCAGGGGCTGTCCAAGGTGTTCAGCTGGCTTCCACACATGTTCGGTTTGTGCTGAGGCAGGTTTCTCATGAATTATTAGACTCATCCTGGGAGCCTGTTGTCATTCGCTGGTAGAGGGGGCAGGGCAGTCGGAGTGTCCCCTGCTGTACCCGAACGCCAGGCTCAGCAGTCTGGCGCTGCTCCAGACGGCCCGCACTGTTCCCGTCGGTGCGGGAAGGTCCCTCTCAGGTGGTGGGAAGACGTACACCAGGAGATGGTTTCAGTACCCCAAGTATTGCCCTCAGTGTCAGTGTTTGATGGTAAACTTCAATATCAGAGCGCCACGCAAGACGTGCTCTAAGACGATTCCGTTCTGGTGGCGTAGTTCAGGTTTACCCACAGAAGTAAGCTTCTAAGACTTCATTCTTATGCCTCTAAGGTGGCGTGTTCTGCGCTAGCAGTCAAGGGTACGAAAACTTTGCCTTTGGAGTCTGATTTACTTTTTAAAATTTCTGTAATAATGAGGACCTGGAATTATGAGAAGTGTCTTACATTGATTAATGTAGCATTTTTGTACAGAAAAAAACGATTAGAAAAACAGAAAGCCTTAAAATACTTAGATGTTATATAGTTAGCAAAGTATTTTAATGTAATACTAGAGATGTTAATATGCAAATGTATAGTACAAACAATCTCTGCCGTGCAGATAGACTCTTAAGAAGCTACACCATCGTCTCTCGAGACGGACGGCTGCCGACGAGTACAAATATGTATTTAAAAAATGCAGAGCCAGAAAAAAACTCAAAATAAAAATACAGAACCATAATTTTCATGTGTATATAAGCCTCTTCAGTTGATTTCAGTCAGTACAATCTTGGTTTTATGTATTATTCTTTTTTGGCTGTTGCATTTTAAGCTTATGACAGTAAAATCTCGAACGTAGCTACAGTGGTCCCATTTGCCCCTCCTCACAGAGAAGGATAACGGATGAATACATTATGCCCTAGGACTGTCATTCCAAGTCAATGTAAATGTAGAGACATTTTCATCAAAACTGTCGCTTATAGTACGGGTCCACTAACTGGACCTTTTTGGCTAGATCCTGGAAAGCTGGTGGAGGGGTAATGCCTAATAACACTAAATTGGTATTTAAATAGTTTGTGGGAAACTTGAGGTGAGTTTTGTTTAGAATACATAGGGCATATTGCTTAGGTTTTGTTTTAATGTATTCTGGACTCTGAAATCTATTTATAGTTCATGAGTTTGTTTTTTAAGACTATTGTGTGACATTAACTTTTTCAGTCATCTTGAGTAATGGGACCAAATCCAACTTCATATCTGAAAACAGTTTTTAACTGCTGTTTTCAGAAAGTCAAAACTTACCTTTCATTAAATGATGCTTGACTCTGCAATGCCAGAAATATTTAGAGGGAGGAGTTTGAACAGCCCCTTAAGGTAGACCCCCAGCACAGACTCCCACTGTCAGAGTCCGCGGCAGTCCAGCAGACGCTGACGTCAGGCTCCTGGTTCTGCAGCCGGTCCACGCAGGACGGGGACAGCTCCCGGAGGACCTCACAGGCTCAGCCGGTCCCAGGAGGGCAGCAGGGGTGGTAGACTGACGCTGTGTTCTCAGGCGCAGGTAGGGCCAAGTCACGCACGGAAATGTAAGGACATGTGAGCTCCAGGTACCGCTTCTACTAAGAGGGCCTGATGATCCATTATAGGGTTGGAAGTGTTAGGAAATAGACAAAGAATTAGTTCTTAAACTTTCATTTTCTTTGCTGATAGCGTGCAAATAGTCTGAAGGAAATGACGTGGGGTTCAGTACGTATTTGTTGAATGAATGAATGAGACAAGAGAGACAGACTGTGAGCTTATTATCCATACCACTCTCGGCATCAGGTCCTGCGCTCTCAGACAGTAGACACCCATAAATCTTGTTTGAATGACTGAGAAAGAGCGTTTCTGTGGTGTGATATTTACTGAGGGTTAGCAGGACCAAAGTCTCAGCATTACTGTGGCCGGAAGGCTCATTTGTGTTATGTAAAATATAATTTCCTAATTCTCCTTTTTATTGGTGCCATTGAAGGCACTACTTTCTTTGCTCCTTTTTAAATTCCAAGTAGCAATTAACATGTTAACTTCCAAAATCGCCAAGATTTTTTCCCAAAGTATAATCTGGAAGGCAGGCCAGCTTCAGGCTGGCTGCCCCCTTGGGTTGATGGACTCTTACCTAGTTGGTCAGTGTGGTCCTGTGACCGTGTGCTTGCAGGTTTAGGTTTGGGTGGCGACAGGGAAATGGGCCCCGCTCCAGGGGACTCAGTTACTACCACTCTTGGTACAGCTGTCACCCAGCAGTGACGGTCATCTCCTCGCAGCGCTCAGGGGTGTCCGTAGCCCACCTGGAACAGGGTGCTGTAGAATCTTGAAGGAGTAACCCTGGAAGTGGTCACCATCTTCATAAAGTCCCAGAACTTCTGTGCATCAGAGGGAGTCCATAAATACAGAGCGAGGCAAAAGGAGGGTTACAGTTTTCTTACGGAAAATAATGCAATAATTAATAAGTATAATGCCAGAGTAAAGTCTTGAGTTTCGTGTTTTCATCCCATCCATCCTGTATTTATTCATTTAAGTTACAGCAAGGACTGGCCACAGTTAACAAGAAAATTGATACGATGTATCAACTCAATAAAATAAAACACAGGAAAGAACATCTTTGGATTCACCCCCCACCCCCAATGCTTCTGATAAATGTTGAATGAATTAAGTTACCCAGCTGGCTCAATTAGATTAATATTAAAAATGACAAATCAGAAAACAATACTGCGGCCCCATGACAGAGATCGCGTCACTTTGTGGACACAGTGACACAGTCAGTAACGACTCCGTGTGGGTTATGTGCGTACTTTCACCAGTTCTGTTAAAACTAAATCTAGCCCGATTAGCATTTAAGTGGTAAGGAATTCTCTAGTTAAAATCTCTAATTGTCTAATTGTGTAAAATCTATAGTTGGAAGAAAATTTAGACACTAAAATGTCTCTTCTTACCTTAACCACTTTTAATGTTTATTCATATGTTCACATAAACATATGAAGTGCGTGGGCAGAACTTTAGAGGGAATGGAGCACTTAATCCCTTTTGGTTAAATCTTCGTTTTAAAAAATCTTGTTGTGACTGCTGCGACTCTCAGATGTTAGGGAAATTCAGGTGGGTTTCGTAGCTTCAGAGCGCGGATCTCACGTGAGAAGTTAAACTCCTATCAAAGTATGCAAATCAGATAAGGTAAAGGAAATTGTTCTTGGCCACAATAAATGTATCCCAGAAAATAAAAGTACTTCCTAAAGAGGAGGGATATAATTTTAGAAAATAGATTTACCCCTTTTTCTCTCAGTATGTGAAAAAGTGATTTTCCTTTTGTTTAAAAGCAGTTTTTCTTACAATTTTAATAACTTTTCCTATCTATTTTAAAAATGGTTCTGAAGTCTTTCAAGCATAACATGGAAATAAAGTTATTTTAAGAAGTCATTTGGAACAATTGGGAGGGATATATTTTGGTTAAAAAAAAGGTATCATAGTATTGATGTTAAAGTAGCGATTCTGCACTTCCGGTGCGTATATGAGCCAATAGCATCAGTCTCATCCTTGAGACTCTGAAAGACCGCCTTCTCCTTCAGAACAAAGTGCGGGCTCCTTGGATAGCTTTCGGTGCCTCCTGTGATCTTACCCGGTTCCAGTTTCGTGGGTCCTGTCGGGTCTCTGCGACCCACCACTGCAGTCCAGGCCCCTTCCTCTCTCCCAGCACCCGGACGTGCGCCCCATGGCGCCTTGACTCGTCCTCCTCACCCAGCCTTTACGGGGCTCCGCACATGCCTCTCCCCTTCGCCAGCGGTCTACTGAGCGCTTTGTGCTGACAGCCCAGGGGCCTGTCCTTGAGGAGTTCACAGTCCGTCCAGAAGAGAAAGGCGCTTGAGGCGCAGAGTGACAAGGCTGCAGGTACCACGTGCACCTGGGGCGGCAGGAGCACAAGGGAGACCAGATGAGCTTCCTGCAGGAGGTGGCCTTGAGCCTGGGCTTCAAAGTGCAGTTTATAAGGTAGAAGAGACCACAGGGAGGGACCTCGTGCTACGGCAGTGGCAGGAAGGCAGAGTGGCGTGTTCAGGGCCGGGAGAGGGTGAGTGGTCAGAGCACGGGGTGTGGGGACGGGGCTAGAAAGGGTATGGACTGAATGTTCTCTGCGCGGCGACAGAAGTGCCATCGTCCCTGCCTGATGCAGACCCCGGTGCCGTGGGAGACACAGACGATAAAGCACTAGGAACCAACAATCACAAATCATGCTAAGTATTTACTGGAATCAGCTCAGTCTTCAGAACAAGGTCACCTGCTGGCCCCACGGAGCACAGCGCGTTGTTGTCTGTAACGGCTCCTAACTTCTGCTTGAGAGCACGGGAACTTTTAATTGCCTTCGCTGAGTTTACTGCTTCGTTTTTTCTTTCCTGATGATGCTTTTTCCTTCCTCCCCAGACAGCTCAAGGCGGCGGGCACCGGACGCTCCTCTACGGCCACGCCATCCTGCTGCGACACTCCTACAGCGGCATGGTGAGTGGCCCGGTCACCTCCCCGCCCCGTGTGGCGGCTGTGCGGTAACGAGGGGCATGTGGGTGGCCTTTAGCATCTGCATCCTGTTTATTTCCTCAGTTATAAGGTGAAGATCAGCTTAGCTGACCATTAGGTCCTGCAGTTCTCTCATGCTGTGGCTCCTGTTCTCAGCATCTCGCTTCTGATAGACGAGTTTTAGAAGTGCTGAGAGTGAAATAACAAGTTCTCACTTCTGATGCGGTTTTAGACTATTTATTTATTAAAGAATTAAATCATTTTTACTGAAAGATAAAACTCTCCCTCTAAGTCCCACCATCAATTTCCCACTAGCCTCTTTTCCTTCTTGACCAAATGTCCTTCGTCCCCCAGATCAGCGCCTCTTCTGCCGGGGCGTCCGCACTGCCCCCCGAGCGCCCCTCAGGCTGCTGACCCTACTACATATACACGTTACATGTACTTGTCACCTCTATTCTTTTATGTATAAAGCAGGTAGCATATATAACAGTTTTATTCTATTTTAAAACCTTTTTAAAATTACAAACAATATGTATTTATTCTATAAGATTTGGAAATTTCAGAAGAAATAATTTTTCATGATCACACTAATGAGAGAAAATGCTTGAAGACTTTTTAAAAAATTTCAATCTTTCTGTCCCTAATTTTTTTTACACTATTGAGATCATGCTGCATACTGAAATTTATATCCTGATTTTTTTCACATATTATCACAGGCCAGGTATTGCCCCTGTTATTTAAATTATCCATCAACCTGATTTTAGTGACTACATTATAGTCCAGTACCTGAAAGTATAAGGTAATTGATTATTTCTTTTAAAAAGGAGGTAATTCTCGTGTCGGCCTGCCTGCTGACCCTCTTCACGCCTGTAACTGCATCAGAAATTCCGTCCATTCATTGAGTCAGTATCGTTTAGCACCTACTGTGTGCTGGGCACTGTGCTAGGTGCCGGCTGCAGTGGTAAATAGACCACGTCCTTGCCCTCATGGGCCGTAACTGGCACGTGGTGGAGTGAGTAACTGCAGCCTCTGTGTGGCCTTGACGGGCGTGAGAGGAGGGGGTGTGTGTTCACAGGGACAGTGCCTCGTGTGGGGGAATAGCACAGAGGCTTCTAATACGGATCCCTTTATGTTGTTGCCTGGGACGTCAGTGTTGCAAAATTGTTGCTTTGTCTCGAATCAATTGAGACATTTAGTATGTTTAGAACCAAGTCCATCATCAGATGTAAGAGCATGTGGGCCCTGGAGACGTCTTTCCTATGACACTGGGAGCCAGTGCTTTACAATCAGGCACAGAAGTGGGTTCATGTCTTTACATCCCAGGGGACCCACCCCCACCTGACATGCCAGCATGTCTGTCCCTGGTCATTCATCTCCTGCCCCTCCCACTCACAGACCCTGCTGAGCTGGACCCTCTTGCACGGGAGGAACTGTCCCGTGATTCTGGGAGGTCGGGCGGCTTGGTCCCCGGCGTGTCCCCATGTGGTCTGCAGCCCCCCCCCCCCTTGCTGCTGCGCTTGGTGGGTGTAGACAGTAGTGTGTCTTGAGCTCATACAATGCATCTCTGCCCCCTCATAACTGTCATACTTAACGAGGTTTATGAGCTTAGGGTGGGGAGAGGCAGGTGGCCTGAAAATTAGCCTAAACTTGATGTCTAAGAATACAGAGTTAGGAAGACTTAAGGGAGCATGGGGAGAGTTAGGGAGATGATGGTGTTGCCTGAATGACTCTTGGAATTAGAAATAAATAAAAGACCACCCACGTGATAAAACCTCCCTTGGGAGGCACATGCTGCAGGCCCACGCTGGCTCTGGGTGAGTCTCAGAGAGTTAAACTTGGAAGGTGAAAGTGCAACCGGAGGGTAAACGTGACCCATTTCAGGTTTCTGCGAGGGAGAAGAGTTCTCTCAGGTCGGGGTCCGCTTCTGCTTGTCATCACGGGGGAAAGGGGTGCAGACACCTCGCCCTCATTTCTGCAGCTCCTGTGAGTGCGTAGCTGCCCCTCCTCCCTGTGGAAATGGGGGCTTTGCGCGGATTTGAATGGGAGACTGACAGCAGAGGCGGGCTGACCAGGTTCTGGCAGAATTTCACAGAGGGGCGGGGGGACCCTGGGTGGCAATGACAACCGCTGATTCTGTGTCCTTTAGTACCTGTGCTGCCTGTCCACCTCCCGGTCTTCCACTGACAAACTGGCCTTTGATGTCGGCTTGCAAGAGGACACCACAGGTGAGCCTGCGACAGTGGTCGAGCAGGGTCAGGGGTCGTGAGGCAGGGGTCAGAGGTCGGGAGACAGGATGACCGTTCCTGTGGATGGAGTCAGAAGAAATGAGCAGCACCTAAGGGGGCGTCAGTGCAAGGAGACGTGTGTGCTCTTTTTATTGCCCAGTTGTTTCTGCTGAATTCACTGGATGTTCAAACTAAACTTCAAACTTCTTTCTTCTGATGGATTTGATAGAAAAAACAGTACTTACTACATGCCTTACTGGCTGGGGACCGTATTACTGGGCACTGGTTAGTTTATGAAGTATTACTGCATATCTTTATCAACTTCCATCTTAAAAACATTTTTAAGTCTAAAACTATAACATACTCCGTGTCAACATTCAAACACAGGGCTTCGAGCTACATATCTTTCCAAACAGATGTGACCTGTATTTACATGTTTTTGAATAAAAAGGTATAAACTATTTTTTTCAGAGAATCAAGACAGGAGAACATAAGCTTTATTTTTGTCTTTGTTCTCCATGCTCTGACTTTGCACTTTACATATCTTTGTACAATTTGGCTGTTTTACAATGAGTGTGAATGACTCTTGGAATTAAACAGAAATAAAAGACTGAGTAGAAAAAGAATGGAAGGAAATAGACCAACTCTTACTAAGTCGGTCCTTTCATGGGAGGGATCAGGCTATCCCTCACACACCCTCTTCTTTTTAAAATACTCCCCCATTGTCCAAATTTTTCACTGACTACAAGGGGATAAAAATTAAATTATATTTGCCAACATAATTTTTTAATAGATCAAATTATTGCCTTTTACACAAAATTCTAAGAATCTGAGGCACAAAAAGATAAATGTATTATTCTATTTTGTTTTATGTAGGCTCAGTCATTTCTCTGTATTTTGATAGTTTTTTTAAAGTCTTCTCACTGTAATTTATTTCAGCACACAATTACATGAAAAAGAAAGTCTTCAGTTATCTCAAAAGTTGTTTCATAAGTCGAGATGACTACAAAAAGTTAAAACAATGCTCTCTACTGCTTTTGAGTTACAGAGTTATTTATTATATTTACTATTTGTTGTGTGCCGGTCTTGATCAGAACTAGACTCACAGGCAGATGATATTTTCCCCCTTGTTTGTTGATGTGTTTCCAGCTACTGAAGCAATGGTGGGCGGGTAGTGGGTGCTTTATAACTGTTGGGGTGAATGAATAAAAAACTCCCTACAACTCTAAATCTGTGAACTGAGTGAGTGAAGATAAAGAATTCTGCAAGGTGACATTCAAGTAGGACCGTGGTTTGTGTAAGAGAAGCGGCTCAGACCACAGACTGCACATTACCTCTGAGCATGCTTAGGAAATAGTATTTGCTGATTCATTTACTCATTTATGCAAAATGAATTTCTACTGAGTGCCAGAGCATTAAAAACAAAAATCTAGCATCTGGGGCTTGAAATCCCAGTGAGCAAACCCCGCTAATATGGAGCTTACACTCTGGCATCGGAGAATCAGAAAGAAGAAAAAACAGTGTTATAGAAAAATAATAAAACTGGGCCAAGGGAGGGAATGCAAATTATTAGATAACATATCACTAAAAAATTCTCATTTTTGGATAGAACTTACATTTATGTTTTAAAAGGAACTGTGAACAGATGGAAGAATTGCATGCTAATTTATACCTTAGGTAACAGCCCTGGAGAATGGAGAATGGGTATGTAGTTCATGGGACTTACATATGACTAGGTCTAGAAGAAAGTATTTGATTACACTCAGATATTTTTATAATGTAGCCTTCTATAATGGGATGCTCTTTTACCCTTAAATTAATAGAAACACATACATTTTGAAACAAGAAAATAAAATGAGATGTAGGGTAGTCCAATTTAGATGATAACACTTGTGACCATTTTAAATCAGTATCCCCCAGGAAATACAGAGTTCTTTAAATTGTTATCAGGTCACATCACAAAAGCCCCAAACTGATGAAAAGTAGGTGTTGTTACCTAGCAACATAAACAGTGTCCTGGCATGTGGTTTTGTAATGAACCAAGTTAGGTTCACAGGACCAGTGGATTTGGCCTAATGTTAGCATAAATATCATTTTAAAGCAGTTTTGGGGGGCAGTGGGGAGAGACACCACTCTTCCCAAGATATCACAGTCAGTTCTGTGACAAGCTTTGCATTTCTGTGCATCTTGTCCTAATGTGTCCTTCTTCTTTTGATTTTCATGGTCTGAGAGATTAAGTTGCATTACATTTCATATTCCCGAAGATGGTGTGAGTAGGACAATTTTCTTTTAAGGAGACTGACTCTGAAGGCATATTTTATTTCCCCCCTTTATTTTGGCGTCACCAGCAAAGCATGTGGGTTTTAAACCAAGCGGCCCCTCTGTGTTGCAGGCGAGGCGTGTTGGTGGACCATCCACCCCGCCTCCAAGCAGCGGTCGGAAGGAGAGAAGCTGCGTGTTGGCGACGACCTCATCCTCGTGAGTGTGTCCTCCGAAAGGTACCTGGTAAGTGTGGGGAGGGGCACGGGCTGGGCAGGATGGCAAGGGACAAGCCCACGGAACTACCTCTTTCAAGGTCAGATTGCGGATCATGCAGGAATGTTGCTCAGAAACAAGCATGTGTCTTCTCCATTTGAGGAGACAGAAGTGACGCCCCGCGTAGGGAGGGGCTGTGGCGTGTGGAGGTGCCGCTCACCAGGCCCATTCAGGCCGGCGTCCTGTGTGCCCGGGGTGGCGTGGCGTGTTCACGACATGGCTGGTGCCTGCTCTGGGGTCACGGCATTCACGCAGTCTCATCAGGAATTGAGTACTCCACAGACCCTCTGCTGCAGCCCTCACTAATACAGAGGGCTGTATTTAGCGACGCTGTGGTTACTGATTTGGGTATTGATGAAAGCACATTCTTATATGAGAAATGCTTGTCATGTTAAGAAAGGTAAAACCTTAAAAAGCTGAGGTCTGTCCTTGACATTGCGTTGTTTCGAAGGGTAGGGGCTAGGAATGGTAGATTGAAGAAAAGTTTATGTTTAATCATCGGAGGTATTTTAAATTTTGTAGTGAGGCCAGTATATACTTAATTAAACATATTTAGTGAATTGTATTTTTTCTAAAGAAGAATCATAGGCAGAAGTCTGCAGATTGAAATCAATGGGACTGCGAAAGATGCCAGTGTCTCAGATGTTCTTATTATTTAGAAACTGTTTATTTTCCATCAGCCTTATTTCCATTTTGTTGACGAGTTTGTGGTGAACAGCTAAGGCCGCTGAGTGGTTGTTCTGTGTTCTGGGGAGTCCGGGGGCCTGCACCTGGGGTGCAGCGGGCCTGGCCTGACGTATCTGCGCCTTCAGACTAGTCTGCCACTGTGCGTGGAACGGCAGTGACCCAGGCAAACGTTATTTTTATTTTAAGGTTGTAAAGTAACTGCACAAACGTAAAACAGGCTGTTGTAAAATTGCTGTGACATCACAGCGGGCGATGACTGAGACAAAATCAGAAACTTGTGCGTTGTTGCTGTTGAGGGCAGGCGGGTTCATCGGGCCTGTGTTCCCACTGCCGTCCATCAGCATCCCTCGCTCACACGCGTGCATACACACTCACACACAGGGACACACACTGACACGTGCCCCCACACTCACACACACCTGCACACACTCACACACACCTGCTAGGTGTGGGCCTGGACCAATCACATAACCTCTGAGGGCCCCTGGCTCCCTCACCCGCATGGTGGTACGGAAGGACCTAGCTCCCGGGGAGGTGGGAAGGACTGAATGCTGTAAGCCAAAGGAGACTCTCAGCTCTACAAATGGCACGAGTAATAACTGCTTAGTAAGTTGTGGTCATTGCTTGGTGGGAGGTTTGTGCCTGTTAAGAATGTTTAAGGAAACTACAGACCTTTAAAAAGAAAGTCTTGAAGGAAGGAGTGAGGGCGCTTCTATACCCGATTTTAAATAAAGGTCTGTCTGCGAAAGCGAGGGCCACATTCTGAGAAGATGCTGATATTATTAAGAATAAATAAGTTAGTTAACACTGAGTACTAAAAATGAACATTTTCAGTCATTGATTTTGAACTTTTCCATCTTCAGTCTCTAGTAAATCTGGATCCAGTTTTCCTTCACTGACTGTGACGGTTAAACTGTCTCATTGTGACCTCGCTGCTTTAATAAAACTCACCACTGTTGGGATCCTGAATTGATTAGAACTGATTTGAGGGACTGGTCACGGTCCTGTCCTTGCGGCCGGTGCCTCACGGAGGGAGGGGGGCACCGTGCTGGGCTGGGCACGGCCCCCAGGAGCCGCCTCCGATCGCTCCGCCTCTTCTGCCTGTCTGTTCAAGCCCCGCTCACAGCTGCCTGGGCATAGAGGGTCTTATCACTAGAAATGGCTGCAAACCGCTCTCCTCGTCTTGCTGATCCATATTCTAGTGAAATGATATCTTTATTCTCTTTTCAGAAATATCCAAGACAGAAAATAATTCCTTTGGAACAATTTATTTTTGCTTCTAAAGGCTTTTGCTTCCACATCTTGGCTACTGTAAACAATAAGGCAACAGGGTGCATCCATTTCTTTGAGTTAGTGTTTTTGTTCTCTTTGGATAAATACCCAGCATGGGAATGCTGGATTGTATGGTAGTCCTGTTTTTAATTTTTTGAGGAAATTCCATACTTGCTTTCCACAGGGGCTGCACCAGTCTGCACTCCCACCAACGGTGCACCAGGGCTCCCTTTTCTCCACATCCTCGCCAGCACTTGTTTGTTGATTTGTTAATGATAGTAATTCTGACAGGTGTGAGGAGATATCTCATTGTGGTTTTGATTTGTATTTCCTGGTGATGAGTGATGTTGAACATCTTTTCATGTAATTTGTTGGCCATTTGTATATCTTCTTTGGAAAAATGTCTATTTAGGTTTTTTTTTTAATCTGTTTTTAATTGGATTATTATTTTCTTTGTCATTGAACTGTATTGAGTACTTTTATATTTTGGATATAAACTCCTTATTGAATGTATGATTTGCAAATATATTTTCCCATTCAGTATGTTGCCTTTTCATTTTGTTGATGGTTTTCTTTGCTGTTCAAAAGCCTTTTTTGTTGATGTAGTCCCATCTATTTATTTTTGCTTTTGTTGCCCTTGCTTACATTCTGAATATTTAATACTACAGGCCTGACTTGACCTTGGTCTAATCAGAGTCCCCCTTACTGTTTAAGCAGAAGCATTAAATAGAAGCATTTAAAATCATTAGGCCTAGAGACTGTTCCTTGAGAAGAGGCAGCGTTGTTGAAATGACTGACACAATATAAGGACACTTCCGGACTCCCTCCCACAGACTGAAATCTTCGTAATTTTATAGTTCTTCCACATTTATTGTTATTCGCTGCCTAAAGTATAGGACCCGTGGTCTGTCACCGCCTTGCTGGAGGCCATCCCCCACTCTGCTTGTCCGGAGTGCCAAAGCCATGACCGCTCTCCGCGGTCCCACTGCCCCTGTGCCTCTGCCCCTCGGGGGCACCTTTTGTTTGTCACACCGTCCCCTTGTCTGAGCCTCTCAGAGGGCCAGTGAGGCCCAGGCTACTTCCAGTGATGGGGTTTCTGGTGAATTAAAAACGAAAACCTCCAAAGTGGTTTACAACAATTCTGATATGTTTTTAATATGTGCACTTAGCAAGTTAACATTATAAATACGCACACCCAAATCCGGCATATAATAACATAGCTAAGTTATAAATGTGAGGCACGGGTTGGTCCTCCTGGCCACACAAGCCCCCTGAAATCCCGTCTCACCTGTGGAAATGTCACCTGCCCTCCAGGCTCTGTGCCAGGACTTCTGACCCAGTTAGGCTGGCTGAAGAGTTCTCCTTCCCCAATCACTGTAGCGATTTCATTACAATTCACCTACCATTCTTAATACTGACTTGTAGCATTTAGTGTGTATCACTTTCCCTTCCAGATTCCAAGCACCCCTGGGGTGGGGAGAGTAATTCTATTAATATTCAGTACAGTGCTTTATACATAGTGTATTCAGTGAACCACGATGAATGGACAAATGATAATCATCTATTTATTTATCATAATATCACATGAGCTTCCACTTGATTTCCAAACTAAAACTTTAAGCGCTGGTGTTTTGGATCACCTGTTCATGGTCTGGTGAGAGCCGTATGGTTCATAGAAAGTTTTCTCTGTGTGTGTGTGCGTGCATGTGCACATGCATATATGCTGTTATTTTGGCTCAGGACATCAAAATAGGTACACTTGTGGGACAACTTAAAATGTTTCTTTAGGTTTATGCTCCTTAGGTTTTGGTTTCTGCCCATAATAGTTCTAGACTGTGAGCCTGTGTCAGATAGCGCACAAGACAGAGAGGGAAAAATACACTAAATTACGGTGTGTGATGATAGCTATGAAGGAAAAATATTTGTATTGTTTGTGGGAGCAGAAGCATATGATTTATTTGTAAAGAAAGCATTTTAACAGTCAAGGCATCTCAGTTGGGATGAGCTGAGCAGGATGGGCTGATGTGGTGAAAGGGCAGGTCGCTAGCTGGCTGGGAGGAGCAGGCTGGTCATAGCAGGTTATTGCTAAGTCTGGTCCATCAGCTGGTAAACTTTAATCTTATTGATTGGAAACATTATCGGTAAGATAACAGCATGGATGTCAAACATTGTTTTGGTTTTGTTGTGAAGTGAAAGGTAGTGGGATACCTTTTTTCTGGGCGACTTGAGAACAGCACCTTTAGGTGGAAGTGGCCCTTGGGGTGTTGTTGTAAGACCTGCCTGTGCACCTCCCAGTGGGGCACACGGCTGCGGTGCTCTGTCTGCCTTGGGGGGTGGGGTCCGGTGTCTGGGAAAGCTTAGGCTGTCATCAATATCAGAAAATATAGAAACATGGCAGGAATATTGGTGATGTTCCCCCAAGAACACAGGGTTTGTTCCTTCTAGAGGCGGCCAGGGGGTGATCTATAAAGTAATTGAGGCATGGGTCTGTAAAATTCTAGAGTGGTTACATAACTTTGTTATTCTTTATCATTTGAGAGCTCATCTATTATGGCTCTTAAAGGGATTGAAAGTGATATTTTAATACATTTGTTATTTTTAAGAAGGAAAATCTGAAATTTGTAATAACATGAATGTTGGAGGAAACAGGCAGGGTTCAGGTTCCTATTAAGAAACACCACCATCTAATGGCTATTGTGTCAAATTGCAGGTAAATCTTTTAAAGGTCCCTATAAACTAAGACCTTGGTCCTGTAGATTTCACCGACTCCACTGTCAAAAAAAATCAGTGTGATTTGTAAAAATCTTATTATAATTTCAATGGTAAGTACCTACTAGCTATACAGTTTTGCCCATCAGTAAACCTTAAAACAAAATAGTCTATTCTAATGAATACATTTATTTTAGTATGTTCATTTGTGTGTTTCCTGATTAGTCACTTAAGTTAATAACTCTGAGAATGAAGGTGGAAAATACCCAAAGCCTAATAGAAATGCTAACTTTTTTCTGCTGGCCTCTTCATTTCTGGGTGGCGGTCTGTGCGCATAGTCTGAGGCTGTTGGGCGGGTTGAGTGGGCAGAAGCACGTGCCCGTCGAGAGAGCCAGGGGCCCCAGTGACGCCCTGTTTCCTCCCTGCAGCACCTGTCCTACGGTGGCGGCAGCTTCCACGTGGATGCGGCTTTCCAGCAGACTCTCTGGAGTGTGGCCCCCATCAGCTCAGGAAGCGAAGTGGCCCAAGGTAAAGCCTCCGCTCCTGGGAGAGGGCCGTCCTTGAGGCAGGGCTGAGGTCATCTCGGGAACTGTGATCCTGAGCTATTAGCGAGAGCTTTTGTGTCAAAACATTCTGGGATGTAGCTTCCGACAGTTGAGACTGTCTTGCCAGGTGCTATTTGAAAGTGAAGTTTGTGTGAAGACATAACTTTCCTTATTTTTCTGCCATTGCTAGCTTCACTGGTGTGTGTTTTATGTGCTAGCTTTCCAGGGGTTCTTTCTCCAGTGTTTTGCCCCAGGGTGTTGCTCAGTTGGGCTCAGTCATGATTTTCATCTTCCAGGGCAGGTGACTCGGAGCTGGGTCACAGCAGGGCTTACGCATCAGGGCAGTTACTGTCACCTGCGTAGGCTCAAAGCTGAGCCTTGCCACGTGTGCATGTTTCATGGGGGGGAGGGGTTATGGGGTTGAGGTGGTGCTTTCCAGTGGGAATGTCACTCACGGGGCTCTGGGACACAGGGTCCAGAGGCCGCAGGCAGGTGGCGCCATCCACCCTGAGATTTGGCCAGGACCCGGCGCCTTGCTGGACGTCTGTTTCTCTGTCCGTGAAAACAGAAGATGAGCCAGGCAATGTGTCAGCTGCCATGACAGTTCACATGTGACTGTGTTTCTACCTCACAGGGTACCTGATCGGCGGTGACGTCCTGAGGCTGCTGCACGGGCACATGGACGAGTGCCTCACCGTCCCCTCGGGGGAGCATGGGGAGGAGCAGCGGAGGTGGGTAGCACGCCCACACCCAGCCTGGCGTTTCCTCGCCTCGATCTGATTTTTTTAAACTGAGGCTGTGTCTGTTCAGCCACTAGCATAACAGGAAGTGGGCCACTAATGTCATCTGTGCCCTGAGCAACCTGTTTGTTGGCCTCCTTAGAACTTTTTCCTCATGTTATGTTTTTATTACTTAGCAATTGGATGGCTGGAAAACACGAAAGCATGCGGAGTAGCATCGGATTAGAGAAACTTAGCTGGAGGAGTGAACGCATTAAGCAAACTGCTTACAGCTTTATAAATCTCATTAGTTTTGATTAATTCTCTTTCTGGAACATTCAGTCTCGAGTTCAGTTTCAGGATCAGAGTTCTCAAATTGTATAAAAGTTTAGGGCCTTTTCCTCTTACCTCCCATTTGCTGCCATAGATAATAGGATTGACCACGTTCCCTAATAATTTACATGATTATAATAAACTCGCTCATGCTAGTTTTTGGCATTAGGTCAAGATTGACGTAGTCTGGATCATTGGGGAAAGTGCACAATTAATACAAAAACAGGAGACTATTTAGGGTGATTTGACTGCTCTGCTTTGCCTCACAAATTTATCGGTGAATATAAGTTTAATATGTAAATAAGGCATTGCTGGGAGAGAAGGCATCTGGATGATGTTACATGTCTTTAAGTTTTGGGGACATTTCTCATATTAACATACACATTTAGGCAACTGTTTTTTAATAAGTATTTCTTTTTGTAATTTAAAGAATCATACAGGGACCATTTAGGACGTTAGTAGTCATGAACCGCGCACCCGGGCAAGGTCTCCCTGAGGTCTGGGTGCTTGTCTTACCTGCCTCACCAGGTGGACCAGGCATATGGTGACGCGTGAACCGCAGAGCCTGGAAAGTTTCCCGAGCTAAAGATGCTGCTTTTAGGAGTTAAGGAAGCATGTGCTGAGGGGGTTCACAGCGTTCGTATAAAAGAGGAGAGGGAATTCAGAAGGCAGATGGTTTGAGGAATTAATTCCAAACAAGAGAATAAGCAGAAGACTCAAAGTCCATGTGGCCGGCTGAGAGTTCTAGGAGCAGCCGTGGTTCTTGGGTGACGAGGGGAGGGTGGGGAGAAGGTGGGAGCCGGACCAGAGGGCAGCCCAGTGCCCCTGCTGCTGCCCTGCCCCCCCCCCCCCCCCCCGCCCCCCAGTTAGGGAGGAGTGGGGTCTGGGCTGAAGTGGTCCAATCCTGTTTAAGAGAATAGCCCTGATGGGCAAGAGGAGCTCAGATCAGAGGTGGGAAGCTCTGAATGAGGGAGACCGAGCCAGAGAGGGCTGTTGTGACCACTCACGTGAGAAACACAGGAAGTCAGCCTGGGGAGCAGCCCGGAGGGTTCAGGGATGCACTGGGTGTGGACTGTGGGAGACGCGTCAGATCCGGGGCGGTCGGGGGCTCAGAGTCGGTGAGGACGTGGGTCTGAGGACCGGGGTGGGGGCAGGTCGGGCATGAAGGGTGTTTTGGATGGTGGTGAGCGCAGAGGGTCCGTGGACGTTGAGCAGGAAATCAGCACATTTGCATTTTGGACTTAGGCAAAGCCGCGGTGGGGCATTGATCTCCAGTGCACAGGGAGAGTGGAAGGGTGGGAGGGAGGAGCTGAGATTAGGGGGTGGCCTCTCCGTCGGGCATTGCTTTAAAAAGGCCATAAAGCCTTGGACGGTCCCACAGAGGGTGGTGGTGGGGGGTGTCCTGAAAGACGCTAGGATGTGGGCAGGCAAGAGGCTGGCAGGACTCAGAACAGCCAGGGTGCCCGTCCCGGGAGCAGAGGAGGGCGTCGGTGCGTGGGTGCTATGTCCTGCGCTTAGACTCATGCAGAGCAAGGCCGTGCCCAGCCTGTGCTGTGCTGAGTGAGGCGCACGGACCGAGTGGGCCCGGCCCTCTTCTCTTTCTGTAGACACGTGGGGTTTCGAGTGAAGGCCACAGCTCTGCCCACGTGCCAGTGGTGTGACGCGTGCAGGTGACTTAAGTCTCTCTGTCAAGTGTGGTCATGTAAATAGCAGCTTCCACTTCACGGGGCAGTTCCGAACATTCAGTGAGAACGTGCTTGGAACGTACTTGGTGCTGTGACGAGATCAACACATTTTTATTGTTGTTACTGTTTAGGCATGAGAGCAGCCTGTAGTCAGACGAGGAAAGATTGGCGGGACCTGGGCGTGTGGGGGACAGGGAGGAGAGCAGAGATGTGGGAGAAAGAGACACTGACTGCTAAGCACACCGCGGGTTCTTCTGGATCGAGGGTACTGGATGGAACGTGGTGAGCCAGGGCACCCGTCGTTGCTCAGGCGCGGGGGCCAGGGATGGACGGGTGTGGTTTTGTTTTAGTGGTTGGATGTTTTCCTTTTCAAATGGGAATACTCGGTGTCAGATCCCAGACTGCTCGCCTGAACTCACGGGCAGGGATGGCTGTTGCTGCCTCTCCCAGGCTCGGAGCGTCTGTGTGTAACCTGGCGTGTGATCGAACATGCCTCCCACCGAGCACACCCCTCTGACCCGGCAGATGGTTAGGGGGAATTCCAAACATTTGAATGTTGTTCTGGACCCACTCCCATCAAGGACATGTTGAAGTCTGGCCCCTCGATATCATTCTTGCTTTGATATTGATCATTTGTGTGTCACATCGAGAGCAACATGTCACAGCTCTTCCTGGGTGGTGACATCAGTAAGAACACCTCCCTGGTGCCCCTTGTACAGCATGTTTACATGGGTGAAATTGGACCAACATGGATGTCAGGTCACGAGTGGAGGGTGAAAATGTCAGAACCAGGCACCAGGAGCCCAAGGATGTTCTTAAGAAACAAGAGTTGTGCTTGTCTTGATTACATAGTGGGACTGAGTCATTACTTGCATGCAATGATAAGAACAATTCCTTTATTTTTATGTTTGTAGAACACTTTCTTTTTTCGTATCTTGTTCATGTCATCGTGTGGACATTTCTCTGGCTCTCTCTGTCCTCGCCCCGAGGCGTCGGTGGCTCCGAGGGCTGGGGAAGGACAGAGCCGCACAGCCCTTGGGCAGCCTTTCTTTAAGTGATAGGAATCTGTCTGGGGGGACACAGGACGACAACATAAAACCTATATTTGTTTTATTTAAAAAAAGGAGTAAAACCATTTGACTTCCGGACAGCGGTTTGTAAGCTGGGCCAGTCCCACAGGAACACGCACAGTTTCTTTTTCCTCGTTGCTCCTTGCTGTGGTATCCCTGGCTGTCCTGCGGCTGACGTGAAAACTGAAGTCGGACCAGGTTTGTTGGGAGAAGCGGCGGACTGGTTCAGGGGACGGCCAGAGGGACACTTGCGTAATTTAGGAGCATTTGTCATGATTGCTGCGTTCCTGAATGGGTCTGTGGATCTGCTCAGGTCTCGTTCCCTTGACAGTTATTGAATATCCATGATTAGAATCGTAGTCATAAAAACGACCCTTCGATGGTGGGTCCCATGCCTCTAGGTGCCTGTGGAGTTGTCTCTAACTTCCTCTCCACGTTGCGTTTGCGTACATGGTTACCTTTGCTTTCTCACGTGAGTATTAGAGACACTGTTACAATGAAGAGGGTGCTCGTCAGTTAATGAAATGGAGTTAGGTTGGAGAACGATGCCTACAAAATAAAATATTCTTCCCTCTGCTTCCTGCTTACATTCCTTTGTGGATTAAATTCTGAAATGCTCCTGAAACACAGCATTACTGTTGTTTTAAGTTTCTTGAGATTGTTCTAGGAAGACATGCAGATATAAAATTACTGGTATACAACTTGTCTAAATAACAGTGGAAGTAGTAAAACCATCATCGACAGAAGTTGTGAGCAGTCAGGTGGAAGGGGGAGGTCCGTGAGCGTGAGCTGTGGCGTGGCAGTTTCTCTGGTGGATACTGAGAGACGGCACGTGAGGAAGAAGCAGGTTTTGGTGCTTGTCGGGTACCACATAGTGTTTTAATGACTGCTTAAAAAGAAACTTCCACACCGATGGTTGCGAGGGGCGGGGGCTTGGCGGAGGGGGTGAAAAAGGGGAAGGGAGGAAGAAGTACGATCGGCAGTTCCGGGATAGTCACGGAGTGCAGAGCCAGCGTGGGAATAGAGTCAACAATGTTGTGGTAACTGTGCAGTGCCAGGCACTTGAATAATCGGGAGGTCACTTCTTAGATGATAAAACTTAGTCACTGTGCTCTACACCCGAAATGAATTTTGTTTATCAGCCGTAATTAAAAAAGGAAAACAATTTAAAAATAAATAAACTTTTGTTCTGGAGGCTTGGGATTTGATTACCAATTATTATTTGAAACATGAAATATTTTATATGTGGAGTCTATTTTGTTCTAGGTTCTGTCTCTGGATTGTATCTTATTACTTCCATCCATTTTTATGTGACTGTAATGAAATGTGCACACGCTTATTTACGGATTAAACATGCACCGTCTGAATTAAGGATGCCATACTTTTAAGTTAATAACTTTTAAAATGGATAAATTAGGGGAATGTTATTCAGGGTTGTTATTCAGGACCTGTGATTTGCAAACCAGTATTAGGGGAATATTTTTTGAGAAGCAGTATTTGAATGTTAAAATGGATTTTGCCATATAGTTCATAAATAGTTTTATTTATTCACTAAAAAATAGTGGAATGACTAGAATGTTCTGGGTGCTGGGGTTATAGTAGCAGAAAAAAAGACAGAAAGTTTCTTTCCTCAAGGAGTTTCCATTCTCGAGGAGACATGAGACCATGCAAACCCAAATGTGCTTCTTTATAAATGCACACAGACAGGCGATCTCGGTGAGATGCAGGAGGTGATGCTGAGGGCTATGGAGAAAAGGGAAGGCGAGAAGGAACTGGGGAGCGTTCATGTTTGCGTGTGTGTTTGAGAGAGAGGTGGGAGGGGCATCAGCAGGGAGAGGTGGTCTTCTCCAGCTCATCAGTCGTTACTCTGGGTGCCAACTTGCTCCGTCTTGTACTGTCACATGCAGGGCAGTTAAGTCCCCGTTGCTGGCATTAGCTGGGAAAGAATGCTGTGTTTGCTTTAGAGAATGTGACTCAGCAGGGAGAAGCCCTGCTGTATGTTTGTAGGAAGATGTTTGCCTCTGTGCCCCTTTTAACATTCTCATGATTTAATGAGCTTTCCGTGTAAAGAAATGATAAGGCATAAGGTGGGTTTGGTTAATGAATTAAATGTCTCAGTCTGACTTAGAGAGATGCAGTTTGTGCCTGCAGCGTTTGTGTGTGCTCAGGCCCGACCTAGGGGGAAGCTCTCGCGTTCAAGGGCGACCTCAGCACAGAGGGCTTCTCTCATCCTCCACCGCTCTGGTCTCCGCCTGGCCCTCTGGGTGCCTTTCCGGCCTGGGTCTGGAACTAGGATGGGTTTGCTGAGCAGTTTTGATGGAAGTCGGATGTAAAGGAGAGCGGTTTTCTCTTCTTTGCCTCTTCTGCCTTCAGGGAGATTCACCCCTCTCCCCAAACTTGGCTCCCACTGGGAGCAGACACCCTGGCCCTGCCCCAGCCATGTCCTCACGGAGCAGCCGGACTTGGTCAGGGGCCACACTCCCGGGGAATGACCGGCTAACGTACCCCACAGGTTTGAAGGCGAAGGACTGAAAATCTTCACAGGAATCTCGGTAAAAATGAAAAAACAGTCGAGGTATTTGATGCACTTAAAGTGAGTGAGTTAAAAAAGAGACAGTGGATTAAAAAACAACATTAAGAAAAAAATTTTCCATATTTTCTTGATGTAAATTTAAGATAATTTTTACTTGTCCACATTTAGGTTATTTAACTTAATCTAGATATAAGCAACATCTTTTAGGGGGAAAGAAGAGCTTTCTCTTATTTTTAATTTCCAAATGCCTCTATGGTGGTATTCTGTATGGACGGAACGTGAAAGTAGTAAGCTACGTTTTGCCATCTTTCTGTCAAGTGCGATTTACACGAGTGTCTTCATATCGAGTTGACAGAACGATATTAATGGCTTTAATCCAGGACAGCTCATGCGCATTTTATACAGATGTGTCATCCCGAAATGTACCTGTTGGCCGGTGCAGCACCTTGAAGAGTGATGCTGCTGCAAACTCTGCTCCTGAGAGGATGCGCGATGCCGCTCCGACTCCCACACGGGCAGGACTTCGGGTCTGGGTCTGTCACTGTCAGGTTCCCACAGCTACTTTGTCACCTGTCGGTGGCCCAGGTGTGCCACAGGCACTGTCCCCGGCAGTGACACGGAAGGCAGTGGCAGGAACAGAAGCTCTACCATGAAATGTGTGAACTGAAACTCTTGGCATTTCACTCTGCAATGACCTTCTAATCTTGGGTCTCCTTTTCAGTCACTTGAACTGGGTTCCTTTCACTCATGCTGGTGACCTGTGTGCTGGAGGGGTTTGGGCGTGTGCTGGGTTTGAAAATGACTGAGAGCAGCCCTTCGTGAAGACGCTGCCAGTCTATTAGGATCTCAACAACACTGCATTCAGGAGAAAGTGAGTGTTAACCTGGGAGAGGCCAGTCACCGTCCTTTCACAAGTTCGAGTGTAGAAAACATGCTCGTCATTCTACCCTTTGTGCAAGGTCAGGCGAGGCAGGAGTCCATAGGCTGTTGAAGAACAATGGGAACCCACATGGAGAGTGATGCTGGCTAACTCAGAATGGTTTGAGGTCCCCCGTTAGTATTATTGTGCTGACTCCTGAAAGACTGTCTGCTTGTAATCCCGGGAGGGGAAGAAAACTGTCTGCTAGTTCAGCATGTCCACCAGAGCAAGGAGAAAACTATTGTGAGGTGAGTCCCACATCCTTGGCTAAGAGCCTTCTCTGTTGGGGGCACCTGGCTTCAAGTCCCAGCCCAGGAAAGAGTCCCTGTGCCCCAGGCAGGAGCCCGAGCCTCTTCCGTCTAGGGGATTGCACTGGCTGAGGGGCCGAGAGGGGAGCAGAGGGACTGCGGGGTCACAGAGCAGAAATGATGAAAATGGTGGCCCAGGACCCAGCAAGGAACAGGTAAGTCAGGAGGGGCTTGAGACCCTTGAAGGAGGGTGAGCCAGAGTGGACCGGTCCATCTCAGTGGGAAGCACCTAGTCTCTCACTGTGAAGGGTTATGTTAGTTGCAGGGTTTCTGTAGACACTTTATCAAGTTGAGGAAGCTCCCCTCTAGTCCCAGTTTATTAAGTTTATCATGACTGCACGTTGGATATTGTCAGATGATTTTATGATATTATGACTTTTATTCTTTAGCCAGCTGCTGTGATGGATTTTATGAATGTTCAGTGGTATTTTTATCAATAATCTTATGTGCACAAAATGAGAAAAGTAACCATATTTGCTACATATACTGAAGCCAAACTTTTCTTTTGAGATAAAAATAGTAATAGTTCTGTGGATACCAATTATGACTTTTATAGTATATTTTATTGAGATTTCAAAAAAAACCCCACTAATTTTAAGTTTGAAAACATTTTCAAAGGAGAATCAAATGCTGTCATCCATGGTGCATTCATACAACATTAAGTTGGGAAAATGAATAATTCTGATATGTTACTTCCCTGCATTACAGTAACCAAAATGCATTGATAAAGCTATTTTTGTCCTTACTGAATTCTTCATAAACAAGTGTAAGCATTTGAATTGACAAGGCAATCTTCAGAGGCTGGCAAGCTACTCTACTATTTTTAACTTGTGTAATTGATTCATTATCAAAATTTGATGTGACTGATTAAATTACCCTTTCTTATTGTTGTGCTCTATTTTGGTGTTCAGCATTTGTCACATAGTCTAGCCTCTCTCTGGACAGAAATGAAACCAGAATGCATGACAAACTAGAACTCTAATAGCAGCGTCTTTCACTGCTTTCAAGTCACATGAAAAATGGGAAATGGGAAGAAGTGGAGTTAGAGGTACTGTGGTAATAATTGACTTGCCATCTATTCAGTTTTAAAATAATATGAGGGGGGACCCAAAAAATCCCAGAATTTATTTATTAAAAAATTGTGTATTTATTCTTACATGCTTAAAACTTCCATCACCTCCATTGGCGCTCTCCATTGGTGCAATACTCCTGTCAAGACTTTTTCCCACTGCTCAAAACAGTTTTTGAACTCAGTGATTTTGATGCCTTTTAGGGCTTCTGCCATTTTTTTGTTTGTTTGTTTCACCTCTTCCTCATCGGCAAAACGTTTTCCTTTAGGACTCTTTTCATCCAGAGAAACAGAAAGACACAGTCGCTCAGGGTGAGATTGGTTGAATAGGGAGGGTGGGGCACAGGGGTCATGCTGTTTTTGGTCAAAAACCGCTGAACACTCAGTACAGTGTGGGCAGGTGCACTTGTAAATCACCCGTCACGAAATGGGTAAATGTGCTGAGACTTCAAAAATTTCACTGAAGCCAAATGCAGCCTCTCTCTACAACACCAGCTGGTGCGCTGATACAGATGGGTTCCTAGAACACTCACCTAGTGGGGGAGGTCTATACTACAAGGGACCCGTCCTCCAGAAGGTAATTCTGAATTTTTTAGGTCCGGCCTCATATATTCACTCCTTTATGCTTCCTTATGTCGAGGAAACACAGGTAGATGGAAAATGTTTCCACTGTTCTTTTGTAATTTAGATATAAAACATTTGTGTTTCTTATACTTCATTGATCAAACTGAAGGTTTTTTTTGGATGAACTAAGTGCTCTGAAATATGCTGAATTTATAATTATCTTGGGGGGAAAAATAATGAATCAATCACTCAATATTTAGAAATGTCATTCAGGCTACATGAGTTGGACTTCCTAACACTTACTGTAATGTTTAATTTTGTGTGTTAACTTGATTGGGCTACAGGATGCCCAGATACTTGATCAACCATTATTTGGGGTATTTTTGTGAGGGTGTTTTTAGATAAATTTAACATTGAAATTGATAGACCGAGTAGAGCCAATTGCCCTTCCTGGTGTGGGGCGGGCCTCATCTCATCAGCTGAAGGCTGGAGTGGACGGAACAGCTGAATCTTCCATGAATCAGAGGGGATGCCACCTGCCTGGCTGACTTTGTGCTGAGACATCGGTTGTCACTTGCTTTTGGGCTGGAACTGAAACGTTGGCTTTTTTGAATCTGGAACCGGGTGTCGGTCTTTGCACTGGACCTCACCCCGCCAGTTCTCCTTTATCTGTGCCTTACCACCTGCAGATCTTGGAACTTGTCAGCCTCCATGACTGCATGATTTGTACGTGAACTTTAAGACTGCAGAGATAAAATAATCACTTCATTTGTTACATAGAACCACCTAAAGAGGAAGGAGTATGTAGATCATGGCTGACAACACGCTAGAAGCAGACCACTGCACCCTAGAAGAGGCTAGCAAAGAGGTGGTCTTAGTTATGGCTTTCTTTCCTATGTATGTTGTCGCAAGCAATTTTATGATAAACATATATGATACTATTGACAGTTCAATTAAACAAACAATATCCGTCCTTAACTTCCAGTCTGGAAAGATTGGATGTGACACCCCCACCATCATCATCATCATCCACCTGCAGAGGCAACGTGTGCCTTGTAAGGGGCTCTTCCTGGTGGTCGCAAGGGCTACATCCTCTACCCTTCCTCACTGGAGCCCAGTGGAAATTGACTTCATTTACCTGTGAGGAAATGAGGCACCCACAAGTTAAGTAACTTTGCACAAGTCCATATGAGAAAGTGACATATTCAGGAAATTAATAACCATTAAATGTGAAAGTAACTTAGCACTTATTCCATCCCTGCAAAATGTGAGCTCACACCTCCGACGCCCTCCAGTGAAGGTGCCCTGTGGCTTCACGGGAAAGGAAGTGGGGTCCTTGTGGGGGGAGGGTGCCCTTTACAACATCGGGTCCTTTATTATAAATTGTTCCATGATTCTGTGCGAAGGTCCACAGGTTGGAATTGTGTATCCTGCAAACTTTTTTTTATAAATCGACGCCAGTATCTGGCAAACAGTCCAGCTGTGAAGCACTTGTCAGGACTTGTGCTCTCATTAGCCTGCAAATGCTGGTGTTTTCTGGGCTGCAGGTTCTGAGGATGAGCTATCCTGGCTGTCAAGGGGCCTCTTTATACTGAGAAGTAAGTGGTTTGACAATTGGAATAAGACTTAAATTGTATTTTGTGATAAAAAATACAAAAATAGCTCACTGCTTTTATTTCGGTGGACAATACCATCATACTTACGAGGAGTAGAACTGATGGCATAATAGGAAGAATTGTGCTTGTTTAAAGAATAACCTGAAGGGCTTTCTTCAGGCAGTTTTATGTGATCAGCCTGAATGTGAGCTCCTTAATGAGGCATATTGTACGGTGGATAATGTAGTATGTGGATGTGGATGTAAATTAGAGCCTGCAGCCTGGGGTTTTCAAAGTGCCGTTGAACAAGGCACATACTGTTGGTTCTTAGGTATGAGTATCTTTAAAATTCCTCTTAGTGACTTCGACTTTTTCTGGTTTATGAGCTGGGAGGTCCTTTACATTTTTTTTTTTTTTTTTTACAAATAACATTGTCTAGTAATTTTAGCATATTTTATTTTTCTCATTGTCTGGTTTGTTGGAAAAAAATCTTCAGTAAATGGAGAGCTGCACAGGTGCGTTTGTGTTTTCATATCTGTGGGCCTCCTCTTGAATTTTGGCGTCCTTTCCGCTGTTTACATTGCGGTCTCCTGGGATAATGAGCTCACCGCTGCTGGTCCTGTGTGTCTGTTTAATTTCTTAGGGACTCCGTCTTCCTTCTCAGTTGTCCGGTTGGTAAGGGCACTTGCTGTGAAGATGATTCTTGAGTTGTGTGAGTTTGAATTTGGTTTCTAAAACTATGCAGTGGACTAGTTGGTCTTTAAACAGCTGTTTTCCTAGACTTGGACTTCACACTGGAGACACACTGCAGGGAAAATGGACAACCTCTTCCTGGGAAAGGGGCGTTTCTCCAGCTGGACTGATGTCTACGTAAGTCTGAATGTGCTTCATGCCATTTCTGATGGACCAAGGGTCTTATACCCAGGATTGTGATCTTGTGATGCCAGTTTCCAGTGTGAAGAAGCCCATGAAGCCATGTTGAGTCAACTGTTGACATTCTTCTGCACCTGCCACCTGTTTACATGGGACCCTGTGTGACAGCCCATCTCCTAGGCCAACAAAGAACTGTGCTCAGGCACCAGATGCTCTGCATCGGCCAGGGAAGCAGTTTAAAAACCATAAAGAGAAAGGATTAAAGGCAAAAGCCCCTTCAGGGGACAAATATTCAAGAAAGTTAACCAGATAAAACTAAAAATATTTTAGATAGGAAGGGGGATCCAACTTTTGCCTTTATATTTTTCTTTTTAAATATTTCCCCCAAATTAAAAATGTCATTAAATTTCTACTTACATAAATAATAAAAGAACATTGTGAAATTCAGTCAGTAAAGGAAAAGTTATGAAAGCGAGTAAAACTTCTGAATAATTCTTATACTTGATCATGTATAATATATACAATCTTACATAAAAATGTATTTATGCTATTTGTATCTTAGAATCCATTTTATTTTGTTTTCAAGCTTAATTCTTACATACCTTTCACCATGTAATTAATATTAATAGCTTGGTGTTCATGATTCAACAACTTTCTCCATCCTCATACAGATGATATATCTGCATGTGTACGTACGGATATATCATCTGCATGTGTACCTACACACCCACATATATATATGATAGATTTATAATGATTTATTGTTGTACAGAAAAAAGTATGTCATTTGCTTTCCTCTATCTTATTTATCTTACTTTAACACATCAGAGAATCTCTTCCTCCTTTTATTTTCTCTCGGTTCATTTTGTTCTCTATTTAATATTTTCAGACAGCTCTTTATTTCCTTTGTTTTAATTATTTCTTCTTTAATAATTAAGGGATTGCAGGCTAAAACTTTTCAAAGTTGCCCTGCAAATCATGGATGGTTATGAAGTGTTCTCTTCTTTAGGTTTAATTCCTATGCAAGGTCTAATTTCTATTTCCTCTCTGACCCATGAATCACTTAGGAGAGTTTCTTAATTTTCCAAGTTTTTATTTTTTGCTCTCTTTAGTATTTATTTCCAAATTTTCTTGATTGTTATCAGGAAATGTGATGAGTAAATATCATTACTTTTAAAAGAATCTGATAGCCCTGGCTGATGTGACTGAGCTGGTTGGAGCGTCATCCGTGACTGAAGGGTTGAGGGTTTGATTCCTGGTCAGGGCGCATACCTAGGCTGCAGATTCGATGCCCAGTCTGAGCGTGTATGGGAGGCAACTAATCAATGTTTCTCTCTCTTCCCAATCGATGCTTCTCCCTTGCATCAATGTTCCTCTCTCTCTCCCTCTCTCATGGAAGGCAGTGAAAAAATGTCCTCAGACAAGGATAACAAAATAAAGAAATAAAACAATCTGATAAAGTTTTCTTTGTGGCCAAGTACAAGATCTTTATTAAAGTTCTGATTGACTTAAAAAGCTATATTTGTGTGTATCTTTATATGTACATACATGTACAAACATTGCATCTATACTTTGTCATTCATTATTTTTCAAGTATATACCCAGAGGTTGTGGTTTAATTGCTCTGCAAGTTGTCTTTGAGTTGGTGGTTTTAAGGTTTCCCAGGTGATTCTAAAATAACAACCAATGCTAAGAATCACAGCCCTAATGAAACAGTGGTTCTAGCCCTGTGGAATAGCCACATCAGCACCGGCTGGGAACTTGTTAGGAACACAGATGCTGGGGTCTCACCCAGTTCCGCTGAACTGGGAGCCACAAGGTGGTTCTGATGTTCACTGCAGACTGAGAATCACTACAGCTGCACTCGACACTGAGGGTGGTTTTTTCCCCTGGGAGACATTTGGTAACGTCTGGAAACTTTTTTGGTTGTCACAACTGGTGTGGGGCTCGGGGACAGCTTCTGCTGGCACTTAGGTGGTGGAGACCAGGGATGTGGTGACCACCCTCTGGTGCACAGCAGAGAATAGCACCGAGTGCCATTTGGACCCAGATAGACCACGGTTGTCAAACCTGGCTCCACCTTCCAACCAGCTGGAGAGCGGTTAGACACTCTGACCCCAGACCTGGTCATTGATGAGGGCATGGCACGAGGATTGTTAAAAGCCGTCCACGTCATTATATTCACAGACACTGGCCATCGGTGCTGCTAAAACTCTTGGGCTGCAATGGATGAGTCAGGATGGTCCTGAGCCTACTGATCAGTTTTTATATGAAAAGATAGACACGTAGTCCTTTTACCTCCTGAGGTGAAGGAATAGGAAGTACAAACACCAATTTCTGAACTTGCCAAAAAATCAGGCTGCAGCTTGAACAAGCTCCTAGATTGCTAGATGTAACTAACAATTTAGAGGTTCATGTTAAAAGCACTCCGAGCAGTTTATCAGCAAAATCCAGAGTATAGAAAGTGCTTCAGGGTGGATGATACTGATTTTTTTTTTAAACAAATGTCAAGAAGGAAAAACAAAAGAGCGGAAGGGAGTACTGTTGTAGAATGGATGAAATTAACATCTAACCAATGTGTGCGTCTTGTTTGGATCTCGATTTGAAAAAGCAACAGAAAACAGACACTTTTGAGATAATTGGGAAAATTGGAACACTGAACGGGTATTTCATGAAAACAAATCATATGCATGTTTTTGGGTTGTATGTGGAGGGGTAACCAGAGGTGGTAGGGGACAAGGATTGGCCCTGTGTTGATCATTGTTCAGCTGTGTGCCGGGTGTTTGGGGGTTATCATAGTAGTCTCTCTACTGTTCTGCACATATGGGCAGTTCCAGAATAAGAATAGAATGAGAAGGAATATTTAAGTAGGTAAGAATAAAAGCCAGTGGGAATAGTGTTAGAGAAGCTGTCATGACAGAAGGGGTTTCCACAGTGTTAAAACCAAAAAAGCCCATTAGGTTTGGGAAGGAGGGTCATTGATGGTCTTAGTGGCATCTGGTTCAGTGGAGAAGTGGGCCTGGAAGCAGGGTTGGGGGCGCTGAGAGGCAGGGGCCAGAGAGGAAGATATGGCCAGACATGTTGCTATGTTGACAGCACAGGGTTGTGTGAAGGTGGAAGGTCTGGTGCAGCAGGAGGCGGTAAGGACTCGGGGAGGAAACGGTGCTGCGTAGACCCCGGTTCCCTCCCTAGGCTGCCGCGTGGCGGGCACCGAGACCAATTTGGCTGATGTGAACAGTTACTTAGCCTCCCTAGCAAACGGGTATTACGAGGGCTTTGGAAGTTGGGGGTGTGTGTGATGAACATTCAAATAACTTTGTGTGTGTGTGTGTGTGTGTGATTTCTTGCTTATATTTTTGGTGATATTATCCTCATCATTTTTTCAGATTGTTATACTAAAGAATTAAAATCCTCTTTTATATATTTTTAAAATGTTTTAAGTAGAACAAAATGTAGACCTGCTAATAATTATACAAATGTGTTTAATGATATATTAGCCTACACCTAAAGTCATAGATGCGTGTTTTATGGGCCGGACTTAAGTGAGGTGAGTATTCTTCGCTGAGGGTGGGGGGAGGGGGAGGCGGGGCGGGAGGGGATGGGCGGGGTTAGAGGAGAAAGTGAGATGTTGACGCCCAGCGCTTATTCAGGGCTGACTTACGTTGTCACGCTGTTTTCGGTCACTTTTATTTCCAGCGCTATGGTATTATTGAAAGAGTGTGCCTTTAAGTGTGTATTCAAAGGCTTCCCGTGTGCTTCTCTCCTTTAATGAGCGTGGGAAGTAGAGCCCGAGAACGACGTGTGTCAAACTGCGCCTCTTTCTGTGACAGGACCGTCCACTACGAAGGCGGCGCCGTGTCCGTGCACGCGCGCTCCCTGTGGAGACTGGAGACCCTGCGCGTCGCGTGAGTAGAGCCCTGCCCGCGGCCGGGGTGGAGTGGGGGGCTCTCCCGGGCCCTGACTGTGCTGGGTGGGGACGGTCCTGCCCAGGGGCCCGACAGTGCGGCTCCGCGCCTCCGCCTCCCGTTCTTTACCCTTTATGAGCCTCGGCGCGCCGGCGGGTAGGCAGCCTGCTCTTGTCTTTCGTCCGGCTGGTTCTGTAACATCATGTCATCCGGTCTGTGCGTCTGCAGACACAACATGCTGCTGGGACAGCGACGTGAGGCTGCACATTTCAGGTCTGTCAGGCTCTGGACTGAACCTTCGAAAGGCACATGTCAAACAGGAAACTTGAACCTGAGCCAGGGCACTAGATCATTATTGGCAGTTGCTCTTTACTAAGAATAACGTAACAGCCGAGTCAGTAACCTCGGTGGCAATATGAAGTAATTCATATATGCGTGCGTTTGTTTTTCTGGTGATTTCAAAAAGCTGTTCAGAGATTGACTTTTAGTTCCTTTAAATAAATGCAATATTGATAATAAAAGGGTCATTTTGAACTATGTTTAGTAGAATTAAAATAGACTTAAAAATGATTATAAGGTCCGGTTCTTTGACTAAAACCATTATGTTTTCAATGTATTTGTTCTCTATTATATTATACTTTAAAGAAATTATTGATTTAGAATTATGAACTCCAGGGATGGGTGTAAGGAGCAATCTTAGTATAGATTAGCTCTCTCTGTAGATGTAATATTTTGAGGTTAGTGCTTATCTAATGATGACTTAAGTAGTTTAGTGCACTTCAGTTGTTTTTGCTTATAATCTCAGACAATAATTTTGAAAAACCTTGTATATCCTTGAACATAGTAAGATATGACGTAGGAGATTTAATCACTTGAAATAGATGCACAGAATATAACTTAAAATATATTATAAATAGTGACATTTTAAAATAAAATGGTTACACTATTCTTATAAAAGTATAACACTGTCTTTAAGTATTGCTGTGATTTAATCCCATTTTATATATTTATAAATACTTTGGTATGGTCTTCTTTAATATTTAAAATTATATATTATTCTTCTTTCTCATTGAAATCATATTCATGTCACTCTTCCATGACATAATTTTATCTCAATCATACTTTTTGTGATTGTAAAGCTTTCCCTGTTCACTCATACTTCTATGCAACAAAAATATGTATATAAATTAAATTTCTTTTTTATATTTCCTGTGATGTACATCTCTAACTTTTAAAAGTTCTTCTGTGTTAACCCTGTTAATTATTAATTGACATTACATTTCTTCTATATAAAGTTGATCAAATACATCTAATTATTAAAACTTCTGATAAACATTGAACATAAAGGTAAAATTTTATTGGAAATACATTTCTTAATGAGATGGAAAAAAGAGACAGACTTATAAGGCAAAAGAAAGAAAGCTCCTAACTTACGTGCTTCATAAAGTATTCAAAGAGTTTAGGGTAAGGGGTTATAAGTATATACTGTAGATGTATTTCCTTTAACTTGTGTATTATAAAAATGATACCTAGTTGGAGAAAAGAAATAGTCAACAAAAGTAAAGTTCAGAGGTCTCTTTTCTTATGAACAGAATCCAGATGTTTTAAAATTTATAGACGCACCCACTGTTCATGATCATGTGCTTGAAGGATTTTTCTTTTTCTTTTCTTTCTTTTTTTTTTTTGAGCAAATGAGGTCCTAAATCTGTCTCTGTTTTTAGATTTAAATAAAAAAGAAAGGAAGCATGACAGCTCCCGAACCCTGGCAGGTCTTCACTTTTATTGTCAGCATAGTGCTGATGAACTGTGATTACATGAATCCAATTGTTCTGCACACCTCCCTTTTTCTCATCTGTGGCCTGATGTTTGAGGTTGGAAACAGAAAGTGATGCAGTGATTTGGACTTTGACTGGGCCAGCTGTTGCCTGGAAAGGGCCTGCCTGGTCTTCTGGTCAACCAGCATGATGGGGCACTTCACAGTGGTGTTTGTATCTACTCTGGCTGCCTCCCAGAACCCAGGGGACCAGCGACAGCAGGGGATATGGTGGCAGAAGGCAGAACAGGTGGTTTGTCAGCCATTTAAAAGGTGAAAGACAGACCTTTTTATTCTGCTCTGTGAGCTGATTGGTACCATTTTACCTTCCTGTCTCCAGTGGGAACACAGGAGGCTCATAGGTAATGTGTTATTATTTAAAATTTTTTTTTCAGATTTTGCTGAATCTTTGAACTATTTTGGGTTTATTGTAAACATACAAATTAGACTGCATTTAATTTACACTTCTGTAAATTATATGGCAATGGCCATATAATCACTCATTTTTAAAAATATTTAGAAAATGATAGTCAAAGATCCTGCTTATATTTATTATAAAATTTTATTTCCAAAGGTCATTAGTTATTTATAGTATTTGAGATGGTCTATGTATTTTTATTTATGAAGTCCCAAGCTATATATTTGTTATAATTGCAAACTTATAAAAATAAATTTAACATCAAAAGTGTATCAGTATCATGAACATTTTAATAAAATTTTAGTATTAGGAGTTAAATGTAATAGGGAACCTGTTATAGTATCTGACCTCAATGCAAAGTTGTAAGACCTTTGTAAGCAGGATATATATTAGTTTCTGTAATGGGAATGATCATTGCAATTAAAAATATGCATTATGTATAAGGATGTTATGAATAAGCAAAACTACAGGTTGCTATATCATGAAGAATGACCAAGTTCTCCTCATTCCTTTGAGGTAATTTGAAGAAGTTATAAGTAATGTAAAGGGACCAGTTTTCTATGTTACAAAAGGAAATTGCTTTATATATCTACATCACTGCTATTATTTTCAGTTTTTACTAAATATTATTTTCTTGCCCCTTGATTGTCCTGGGCTTGTCCTCTTTTCTTTTGGGCCATGGACACATGAGATCAGGTAATTTGAGTGCCCATACGCTGAAGAAGATGTGCTTAAACTTCACATTGTTTTGCTAATAACTGGCCAAATTCATTCCATTCTAACAGAAGCCCCTTAGTGACTTGAAAGGAGGTCTGTTAAATATCTTTGAACATGGTATTCAAAATGCCCTCTAAAAATCTGGTGAAAATCATGTTTGGTTCAATTTTTGGACTATTTTGAAAATGAGGTTGTTTACTATGATGATTAAGATGAGTCATTATTTGGAAAAATATATTCAAATGCTTCTTCATTCATGAAAATGAATATTAAAAATAATTATGCTTTTCATAGCATTTGCAAAGAATACACTTTAACTTTTGGAGAAGGGAATAAAGCTTATTTATTATCGGACTAGAAATGCCTGAATAAGCTATTGTAGTAAAACTTTAATTTTATTTTTAAGATAATATAGGGTTATTATCAGGGTTTACTGGTATATGTGGCTGGTTTGGCTCAGTGGATTGAGCGTCAGCCTGCGAGCTAAGTGTCGCTGGTTCGATCTTCCAGTCAGGGCACATCAGAGAAGGAAAACTCTGACTCCAAAAAACCTCCGCTGCCTTGCGGCATACCTCTTCAGGGGAAAGGCTAAGGGAGTAAACCCCGACAGAAAATCCGGAGCCGGAGTCCCTAAGGCGGTTCGACGTTGTAGTCAACACCGGCAACTCCTGCGGCGCACCTGAAGCCAAGCTGTATTGACTCCGTCTTTCCCTTGGACCCTTCAGCTGCGAAGAGAGGGGGGGTCTGCTGCATGGGCAACAGCAGACCCTCCATATCACCCTGCCCAGGCTCTGTAGCTTCAGCTTCACTGGAGAGGACACTCCAGCATCATCGTAAGATGTCGATTCAACACGGGAGGAGACAGATACCGTGTCACTCCCGAGTCGGACTGCACAGCCATTCTCGGCGGTGTAGATAGACTCTTAAGAAGCTACACCATCGTCTCTCGAGACGGACGGCTGCCGACGACTGGTATATGGTTATTAGTTTAGTTGGGGGACTTGTCCAAAGTAATTGTCTCTGAACAAATTCATGTACAAATGACCTTACTATAATATTGTGGTACTGTTACTTTTCAGTGCTAGGGTCACAAGTTAAAAAACCAGTTTAGGAAAACAGCATAAAATGACTTACAGTTCACTAAAATAGAAAATGTTGCAAAAAAAGTACTCTCAATTTGTAGACTACAGTAGTTTTTAATGACTATGTTTAAACAAAGTTATTAATTGGTGAGATCACATCGAAATCCTCCATATTTCTCCTTTTTATTTATTTGGTTCGTTATATTAGTGATCATTATGTACATTCCTTTTAGAGTTTATCTTTCCTCTTTGTAAAGCGCCTGACAGTATTGTTCCCTTTATGCTCTGCCTTGAATTCTAATTGCCCAACACCAGCACTGCTGTCACTGTTTCCTGTGATCTTATATGCATGGATATTCTTTTCCATGCGTTTATTTTTAGTTTTTTTTAAAAAACTATTTGATTGTCAGCGTGTTTCTCATCAATGCTAAGAGGCTGTCCTTGCTTTGCGAGGCCTCGCGTTACCTGGAAGCCCTGTGTGTCAGAGCTTGTTTGCGCCCTGCTGTGCATCGCATCACGTCCGAGGCTCAGACACGCATGATGTCAGCTCATGCAGTTCCGGGTGCAGCGGGAACGGGTTATGACTTGATTTTTCTTTTCCACTCTGTCTTAAAGTCATTATTTTTGAAAGCAGATCTTAATGATAACTTTGCTTTTTACCTTTTTTTTCTGTAACCTTAGTTTATATTTTCTGTTTATTATATATATATTTTTTCCTTTTGACCTTTTTATAGTTCCCATTTTCTTGGTTTATCTTATATGTTCATTGGTTTTTAATGAGATAATTGTTTTTCAGTGTTAAATTTAAAGCATAGGAATATGTTTCTTTTTTCAAGTAAATATATACTTCATTTTATATATATAAATTCCAATCATTCTTTTTTTTCCCCCCTATTGCTTCCCCACACCCTGTCTCCCCCCCCGACTTCTCCCACAGTCAGTCCCCACCCGTTGTCCATGTTCGTGGGTCATTTATACATGTTCTTTGACTAGACCCGTCCCCTTTTTACCCTTCTCTCCCTCCCCCCTCATCACTGTTAGTTTATTCCTTGTTTACATACCTCTGGTTCAATTTTGCTCATTTGTTTGTGTTGTTCGTTAGTTTCCTGTAATAGGTGATAGCATAAGGTTTTTTTCTTTCGTTGCCTGCTTATTTCGCTAAGCATAATTCTCTCTAGTTCCATCCATGTTGTTGCAAATTGTAGAAGTTCCTTCTTTCTTTCTGCTGCATAGTATTCCATTGTGTAAATGTACCACAGTTTTTTAACCCACTCATCCACAGATGGGCACTTAGGTTGTTTCTAGCACTTGGCTATTGTAAATAGTGCTGCTATGAACATAGGGGTGCATAGGTTCTTTTGAATTGAGGTTTCAGGGTTTTTCGGGTATAATCCTAGCAATGGAATTGCTGGTTCAAAAGGCAGTTCTGTTTTTAGTTTTCTGAGGAAATTCCAAACTGTTTTCCGTAGTGGCTGCACCAGTCTGCATTCCCACCAACAGTGCAGTAGGGTTCCCGTTTCTCCGCATCCTCGCCAGCACAAGTTGTTTGTTGATTTGTTGATGATGGCCATTCTGAGTGGTGTGAGATGGTATCTCATTGTGGTTTTTGTTTGCATCTCTCTGATGGCTAGTGATGTTGAGCATTCTTTCATATGCCTATGGATCCTCTGTATGTTCTCCTTGGAGTAGTATTTGTTTAGGTTCTTTGCCCATTTTTGAATTGGGTTTTCTGTCTTCTTAGTGTTGAGATGTGTAAGTTCTTTATATATTTTGGAGATCAATCCCTTGTCTGAGATATCATTGGCAAATATGTTTTTCCATATTGTTGGTTCCCTTTTCATCTTTCTGATGTTTTCTTTTACTGAGCAGAAATTCTTTAGTTTGATGTAGTCCTGTTTGTTTATTCTTTCCTTTATTTCCTTTGCCTTAGGAGATATATCAGTGAAAATTTTGCTATGCAGGATATCTGAAATTTTCCTGCCTATGTTTCCAATCATTCTTGATAAGGCATTGACTATACCATTTTTCAAGTATGTGAAAATCCAACAGTAAATTCTGAAGTCACATTTAAACTTATAGTTTCTGTATTTGTGACTGGTGAGTGGAAGTGTAGATGGTATCACATTTAAAGTCAGAAAACCTAGGGTTAAATTTCACCTCTGTTTACTATTAGCTGCATAACATTGAATGCTGCCTAATCATTCTGAATTACCATCTTGTTGTTTGTGAACTGAAATTAATGCCTCCAACCTCGTAGGTTTTTGAGGACATTAAATACGACGGAGTATGCAGAGCACCTTTGTTCATTGCTGACACATACGTGGTACTTGCTCTTTGTCCGAGTTTGTGGCGGCTGTGGGATCAAGTGTGACCTGTGTTTGTTAGGTGGAGCGGGAGCCACATACGATGGGGTCAGCCCTTCCGACTACGCCATGTCACAACAGGAAAGTACTTGAGTCTCGTGGAAGACAAAAACCTTCTACTGGTGGACAAAGAAAAAGCCGATGTCAAGTCGACAGCATTTACCTTCCGATCTTCCAAGGTGAGATGTAAGACATAATGACGGATTTCCTGTAAGTGAACCCAACACATTCCTTTGATGTTAGACATGTAGAAAGAATTGACGAGAGCGTGTTTGGCATTTATTTCTAAGTTCCCAGTTCCCCTTCCATCCATTCCTGTCCAGTAAACCCCATTTCCTAAACCTCTGACACCTGCCCGGTGTTTGGCCTGGTCTGTGGTTCTTTGGTTATTCAACACGTATCACGTCCGTCCAGCTCCTTTCTGTTGCCTTCAACTCTGACAGGGCACGGTTGGCCCAGACCTCATGCTGTTGTGTGTGGGGATGGGGCACAGCGGAGCCTCTTCTCAAAGGCACAGATATACACCGGTCGTGACCTCTCTTCTCACATGAATCGCTGGTGAGAACAGCCCCTCCGAGAGCCCTGTTAGGCCTTCAGCAAGACTTGCCGTGATCTAGGCGACGAGCAGAGAGCAAACCACGATGGCACACGAGTCCTGTCGGAGTGCGTGCATTTCTCTCAGTGTCCCGTGGCTCCCTCTCACCTGCCACAGTGCAGGGGCTCCCGAGCATCACCAGCAGGACAACGAGCACCCTGGCAGTGCACCGTCTCAGCAGGAGCTGGACGTCACAGGCTCAGCTGGCAAATGAACGTGTGGGTTGCGTCCATTTTTTCTCATAGTTGTACTTTTGCTGTATTATTTCCAATGAAAATCACGAGTACTTAATATCACTTAGTAAAGGAAGTTGTTCAGAAATGATTTTGGCTTTATAACGTACCAGTTTGGTATATCTAATGACAAAATATGACTTAATATATTTCAGACTGATCCTTTTTACTTCTAGAACCATTTTGATATTCATTTGAAGATTATATTTCCCAATCATTCATGAGTAGAATAATTTGAGTGCTAGGAGTAGTTTGTAGGCATATTTTTAATGGAAAAATTAGAAGGGGTATCTGATTCCTTTCCAAACATTCATTTATTCTTTACTGAGAATTTAGTATTTTAGGCACTGTTCTGGTCCTGGGGATATGGGTCATTGGGTGGAAGACAACCAAACAGATGACTCCTAGTCAGGTAGGAATCAAGGCATTAGACGAACTATTTCAGTAAAGCGCCAGCATTTCTCTGGTGGTTGAAGTACAACCTGCCATGAGTATACATACACGAAGCAAGAGGAAAATATATATCTAAACACGGTTCTTACTGTGAAAGCAGAAGTCTTTTTAACAACTGTAGACTGTGTCAAAAAGATCTGTTTTCTCTTTGAGGATTTTTGTGGTTCTCATGATTGTTCTTACAAGATGGTCAGTTAGACTGTTAATGTTAAATGTTTATGGATGTTAATGAACCCTAAGGTAAGAGGGAGGATCTCAGCATGCCCTTGATTAAATGCGGGAGGTATAGGAAGTACATATTACATAGTCTTTTGAGTGCTTTTAATATGTCAAAGTGAGTGCTTTTAATAGCATCTGATCTTGCGACTGGAAAACTTCTATTTATCTACTTTCAACTCTGTCGACTCAGTCTATAATTGCAATCTGATATTAAACTGATTTAATTAATTTTATATTTCATTTCATTTTTTATAATTTATATTTCTCAATTGAGATTCTTCATATGTTTTATTATGCATATATTTTTCTTTATGTCCTTGTACGTATTTTATACTCATAATAGTTGTTTTAACGTCTTTGCCTGCTAATTGAAGGGCTTTCTTTGCATCAATTTCTATTGCTTATTTCTTTTCTTTAGTACAGGTCACTTTGTTTAAAATTCAGTATAGATCAGTTTTCTTGTTTCTTCGCATCTTCTTATTTTTGAAGGTATACTGGGTGCTGGAAATGCTTTGTTGTGGAGACTGCCCTTTGTGAGGGTTGATTTCTGAACAGTGATTCTGGTTTGGGCAGGCAGCTCACCTTGCTGGACAGAAGCTCCAGCTTTCTCTCTTTCGCAGGGGCCTTTGCTTGCGTGCATTTCTGCTTCGTGACCTCATCTTCATCTCTGTACTAGCACTCCCTGAATCCTCATGGCTTCATGGTGAATTTTGTAAGCAGGGTCTGCGGCCCCTTCTCTGATTTAGCTTTTCTGATTATCAGGCTGCCTGTGACTTAAGTGTGTCCCCTGATCCCCATGCAGTCAGGCAGCAGCTTTCTTCCGCCTGAGCTGCAGGCAGTTGGCAGGGCAGCCAGAGGTCAAGGGCAGCTTTTCATGAATCTCCCGGGTGCCATTTCCCTTTAGAGAGAAGACTGCTCTGTGGTTTGTCCCTCTCAAAGACATTCCCATAGATTTTGAAAAGTATTTTTTGGAAAATTTGTAATTATCTATGGGGGTTAGTCCAACTAAACTCTTCTATCATTTCCCAAAGCCAGAATTCTCAAAAGAAAAATAAAATTTAAAAGGTGATTCTAAAACTGATATAGTGTAGCTGATGCAGAATTTCAGTGAGATTATTGCTTGTCTATTTGTGACACTGCATTTCAGTAACACAGGCCGAGTTCCCATTAGATGCTTTTGCCAGCTCTCCTGTTCTCCATTCATGTTGTGCTTGTTCTTCTGCTTGTTCACAGGGTCTCCATTATTTTCACCTGAACTTCTCCTAAGCCTGAGCCACAAACAATGCCAAAAAATATAAGAAGCGAGGCCTTTGTTATTTCATACAGCAAATAACCATACGTTTTCCTAATGTCGTGTTAGCAGTTCTTACCTGACCGGAGAGTCAGGCTTCATGAAGTTTCACAATTAAAACAATTCACAGTGATGTGACCCACTTCAGTAAGAAACAAACAAAGCATCACTTTGTAGTCAGTAAACATGATCCCTGAAAACACAATTCACAAACCTATAAATAGCCTACAAACTAATTTCCTTGGATAAAGGGGGAAAAAGTTAAAAGTCTGAGGAGATAATGACATTGTTATATTTCCCCCTAGGATTTAATTTTCCTATTGATAGGGTTGATATAAGTAGATTAGTAGTTTATCTTGTTTGATAAAATTAAATTGAAATGCTTTATTATCTGCTATATTGCAGATAATTGGAATACTGCTTCAAATTATTTGAATAATGGCTTAATCAACTTAATTTGTAATTGTATTCATTTTCTTATATGACCTTGACCTTAAGAATTTCAACTCACTTTAATATTAATTTTTAATTGTTGATGGAGGGTTATAATCATTTTTTAGTTATTACTAATGGAGCGCTCAAATGACAGAACTTTTTACTGAAATTTTCCTTTTTGTATAACAGACATGAATTTTACTCAAAAGAAAAATAAAATTTAAAAGGTGATGCTGAAACTAAAGGCCCCTAATTTAGATATAGTATAGCCAAAGCAGAATTAGTAATAGTTACATTATATAGTATAGCTAATCTAGGATTACAATAAATAGTTATAATAATAGTTACCATATTATGTAACTACTACTATAACATGTAACTTTTGCTAATTTCAAACAATAGTCAAATAACCAAAGTCACAGAAGGAACTTAAAATAAATTTAACAAAGAAATTTGACCAAGGAGAATAAGAAACCGTTAAAAGAGGTATAGAACATAAAGCCAGCACAATTAATTTAAGATCTCTGGTTAGGAGTTTGCCGTTGATCAATATACAATTTGATGCTATGGCTACAATAATTTTCTATCAGTGTGAAAACTTCAAGAGTATGTTACTTATTTTTACAGTTTCTACTTGACTCTTCAATAGAGGTTGAACTGCTAGAGTAACATATTTGACCACTATTAATTCAGGGGACTTCAGAGGGCTGAGTTTTTCAAGGAATATATTTAAATAAGGCCCAATTCTTTCAGCATAAAGTAGTACTTTAAAACCTGTTGCTCACCCCTTTTTCCTCTCTCCTTAGGAAAAGTTGGACGCGGGGGTGAGAAAAGAAGTCGATGGCATGGGGACCTCTGAGATCAAGTACGGGGACTCGGTCTGCTACACACAGCACGTGGACACGGGCCTGTGGCTCACCTACCAGGCCGTGGACGTGAAGTGCGTGCGCCTGGGAGCCACGCAGCGCAAGGTGAGGCGACAGAGCGGCCCCCTTTACCGCAGGCACCGCTTAGGCCTAAAAGGCAGACGCTAAGGCAGAACGCAGTAGCCTGCTGATGCCCATCGCCGACGCGCTAACCCTCAAGTCCCGCTGTGGTGACCTCTGGTTTTGGGAGGTGAGCACGGCTGGATGTCACACCCTGACTTAGACATGGAGTGAAGAGTCTCCTTTCTGGGTGCTCACTCAGTCTCCCCCATCCACTGTGTCCTCTGTGCCGCGGCCGGGGCTGGGTTTCTACAGTGTAGACCTGCTCAGGCATGCTCTCCTCTAGGTCTTACACTGGCATTCCTTTGCTGACAAGACCACACTGTATTTCCTGGAGATATAAATTCATAGTTTTATTAAGTAAATTCTATTGTACCATGACTTTGTTAACAACTATTATACTTTAGATTTAAATCAATGATTAATCATTTTTGATGTTTATAAATAGATGACTTATACCACAATTTCCATATTCCTTTTTTTCCTTTTTTACTAAACTTATTGGAGTGACATTCATTAATAAGATCAAATAGGTTTCAGGTGTACAATCCTATGTTATGTGATCTCTACACTGCATTGTGTGTTCACTGCCCGAAGTCAGATCTCCTTCTGTCACCATAGATTTGACCCCCCCTTACCCTTTCCTACCCATCCCCCTTCTCTCTGGTAGCCACCATACTGTTGTCCGTGTCTATGAGTTTTTGTTTGTTTGTCTTGTGTGTTCATTTGTTGCTTGCAGTTTGATATTCCACATATGAGTGCAATCCTATGGTTCTTGAGTTGAAATCCTATGGTTCTGTCTTATTTTGCTTAGCATGATAGTCTCAAGACTATGTTGTTGCAAGTGGCAGTACTTCATCGTTTCCTATGGCTGAGGGTATTCCATTGTGTTCCACAGCTTCTTTATCCAGTCATCCATCGAAGACACTTGTCTTGGCCACTGTGGATGGGGCTGCAGTGAACATAGGGGCGCTTACGTCTTTACATATAAATGTTTTAAAGTTTTTGGAAGATGATACTTTTCAGTGGTGATATGACGCCCTTCCTTCCAGTCTGCCTCTCGCCCCCTCTCTGCCCCGTTGTTCTCCTTTGCTCTTTGGCTGATTCTTAGGTGTTGTCCTCAGTTTCTTTAGCACATTCCTTGCAGTTTCTAAAAAAAAATAAAACAAAACAAAAAAATGACTTTTGCACATCTGTGCCTGTGCATACACTGTTTTCTCTGTTTCAAATAATATCACTTAAGCTTTATTTTCTCCATCCAATTCCTATCTATTCTCCAGAGATTAAGTTAAAAATTGATCTTAGAAGTTCTTCCTGACTCTTAGCTTATCCCCTGCAGCTGCCTTTCTTTGTGGTCTCATAATATTTGTGTGTAACTTATTAAATTTTATATACATTCCCTGTGCTATTGTTATTTATTAGGCCACAGGTCTCCGTCTCCTACTTTGTGAGTTCCCTTAGGGAAGCTACATAGTACTAAATTGCTCCCATTTTGTATTTTCACACCAACATGTGACACAGTGCATAGAACCAAATGACAAGACAGCTGTTATTTCTATACATGTGAGACCCTGGAAAGGAATTCTGCAATGGGACAGAAACTTATTTTCAATAGACTTATTAATAATTAGGTACACACATTCCAGTGTAGGTCATTCAGTGTTGCTGTGATCTGTTTAGAGCGACCCGTGCCAATTTTAATAAAGCTGGAGGGTGATTCTGCTCTGATGGGGTCCAGCTTAAATGCATCCCTATACGACCAGCCTCAGAGCATCAGATAAGAACCTGGGACAACTCTCCTGTAGACCCAGCCCCACTGGGTCATTACCATGACTTATGGTCAAATTTTATAGGTAAAATTTATAACCACTGAAATGCAAAATAATTAACTGTGCAGTTTTGACAAGTGGACACATTTGTGTGACCCATGCACATCATAACATGGAACATTTCCTTATTGCCCAGAAAATTGTCCAACATGCCTTCCTGGGTAATCCCTGCCCCCTCCTCCACAGGGGCACCCGCTTTCATCACCTTTCCCATCGTGAACTAGTTTTGCCTGATGAAGAACTTCATTGAGATGAACCTGCGCACACGCTCCCTTTGCTACGTCGCTTCTTTCACGCGGCAGAATGGCTCTGACTTTTGTCCTGTTGTTGCATGTTGGGAACTGAAGAGTTGAAGCTGCTTTTTAAGGTCTTCAGAAACCAGAGGGCTGAGAGTTAAGGGAAGTTCGTTAGTCTGTTGTCAAGGAGGAGGAACAAAAAAGGAAAAGGCACTTAGTTACTTATAATTTGCTTCCCTTGCTAGACTCTGGGAACATGAACCACAGCTTTTCTTTCTGTGTTCTCAACATCTAGCACAGCTCCTGGACCAGAGTGGCTACACAGTCAGTGTTTCTTGAGTGAAAACATGTATTTTCAAGAGTGTAGTTACAGATGAGTCGATGCAGTCCCACCTGCACCTGTTAGCCTGGTCTCCAGCTGTGTTGGTGTTGTGGAGTTTGGGACGTGTGTGCTGCATTGGCATCTGGAAGGTGAATAGCTAATGTCCAGATGGTGGCAAGAGAGTCTGATTGGGCTTCCCAGCAAATTTTTATTTTGATAATGATATTTGGCCATGGATCTTCTGTCAGATTTAGCAGGTGTTTATCATTTTTTCTAAATACTTTATTTTGAAAAGTTTCAAACATACAAAAAATTGGAAGACCAATCAGACATCCATGTATCCTTGAATTAGAGTCAGCAATTATTAACAGTTCGCAGTAGTTAATTTCTTTCCTTGAATCCCTCCCTCCTTCCTTCTCTTTCTCTCTCTCTGTATGTGCATGTGTATGTGTATGTTATAGATACATGTATACATACATCTACACACACCCACAATACCACTCATATACTCAGTAATGGTAGTTCCATTACATCGTCTAATATCATGTTCATGTTCATATTTCTGTTGTTCCAAGAATGTCTTTTTTAGCTTATTTTAAATCAAGATCTAAGCAAGGTTTATACATGTACTTATTTTTATACCTCCTCAGTGTCTTTTAATCTAGAATAGTTTCTCACCTTTATTTGTCCCATGCCACTGAGTTTTTTAAGAATCCAGGCGTGTGACAAAATGTCCCCTGTTCTCGATGTGTTTGCCTGTTTTGTCCCCATTGCCCAGGTTCCTTACGATTCCCATAAACCTGAAATTAGGTCCAGGGCTGTGCTGTTTCCATCAATTGCTGTTACCCACATGTGGCAGTTTGCTGCTTGAATGTGGCTAACACTACAGGTACTGAGTTCTTAGCTCTGTTTAATTTTAATTAATTTAAATTTGAAAACTTATACCTGTGTAAGTTTTTAGAGAACTTGTCTGCATGTTTGGAACAACATAGGCATGTGAATGTGCTTTTTCAACTATATAAATGTTATGAATTCTGAAACAAGTCAAGTATTTTCAATAATAAATTGGGATCCCAAACAAGATAGTCTATAAGTATAAAATACACTCTGGATTTGGGAGACAAAGAATGGAAAAAGGAAATTTAAAATATCCAGTTAACAAGTCTGTATGTTTATTACATGTTGAAATAAAATACGTTTTAGGTTAAATCAAGTATATTATTTTTTAAAATTTTACCTTTAGAAAAACTCTTATTAATATGGGTTCTGGAAAATTCAAAGCTATGCATTTTAGAAACACCTTCCGCCTCCCGCGTCTTCCCTCCGGCCGCTGCCGCCCACGGGACAAACACTGTCATCACTGTGATGCTGGAGAGGAGCTTTGTTGTTGGGCTTTTAATTTTACTGTATTGACAGTGATTTTTTTGGATTTTCCATAATGCATTCCATGTTGTTAAACATCAGTATTTTCCAGAAAGGTAAGTGTTCAAAATAGATCTCACAAATCATAGAGAACTGAAAGAGTAAACGAAAGAACAGTTTGCTTTTCTCAGACATCACTTCATTAAGCACTGTTATCTAATATCACATTTCCCTTATAGGTTTTAATTAAAGGTTCAAAATATGATATGTAGTTATGGGAGAAATACAGATGTGAATGATAACATGTAGACACATTTTTTAGAAGATAGAAATAAATTTCAGTCAGAAAAATCACTAGATACTCTTCAGGTGTTATTTCCCCATTCAATATACTTAAATCGTAAATGCAAAAAATAAAAGTAAATAAAATAAAAGACTTAATCATCCTTTACCTTTTTTTGGCTCATTCACCCCTTGGATGAATTTTTAAAACCACATCCCCTATGATAGACTCTTAATTATAAATTTAAGTAGTTGCAAATAAAATGTTTTTACTGTAAATACAAACATTTTAAACCAAACTCTACATATGTCTTTTAAATATATTGTATGGAGACTAAATCCCAGGTTCCTACGATCTTTGTTTCATTCTGTTCAATTGCATAAAGTGCCGAGCCCTGCCGGGCCCACCTCCCAAGGGAGCCTCCTCAGTCCCCTCTGCCCACTGGCCACGCCTGGGTCCGCCTCCATCACGGCCCACGCACAAGGCTCACGTGGCCTCTTCACAGGTCTCTCCACCTCGGCCTCTCCTGCCGCAGCCACAGGGACCCAGTGGCTGCCATGCTCGCAGCCTGCGTGGTGGAGTGTCGTGTCCTGCGGTCTCTGGCCTCTTTAATGCCCCAGGCCAGATTCCTTTCCTCATCTCACTCTGCAGCCCCCAGCAGCGACGCTGGGACTCCCACTGTTTCTCCAGTCCCCTTCCTTCACTGTGGATTAAAACCACAACGGGACCTGTGTTCTCCGCTGTGGGCTGAGAGCTTGTCCCTTAGGAAAGTTTCACACAGGTGCTGAGACGCTGAGCAGTCTTGTTCAAGCTGGTGAAGGCACATGGGAGACAGACTTTCTAGGCTGGAGAAGAGACTTTAGTTAAAACCACTCCTGGAAACGTATCACTTCTTCCAGAGCCATCTTTGTGGGGAGACTTGAGTGTGGCCGCGATGTCCCAGGACTTCCCAATCTGGATTCCTAATTAGCCAGGTCTCCCACTTATGTAGGGTCTTCACATCATTGCATTTTCAAGAAAAGCATGTTGCCCCGGCCAGCATGGCTCAGTTAGTTGGAGAGTCACCCTGTAGACTGAAAGGTCATGGGTTCGATTCGCTGTCAGGGCACACGCCTAGGTTGAGGGTTCGATCCTAGGTCAGCGTGAATTTGAGAAGGCAACAAATTAATGTTTCTCTCTTTCGCATGGATGTCTCCCTCTCTCTTTCTCTCTGTCTTTCCCCCTTCCTCCCTTCCTCTCTCTCTAAAAGCGATGAGAAAATGTCCTTGGGTAAAGATAAAAAGGAAAAAGAAAAAGCACATTGTTGCTATCTTCACCAGCCTTTACGTGTTTGGAACTGTTTTTCTGTTGTCATTTCATAGGACTAAAACCTAGTTAGTTAAAAAAATCTGAATCGCTATTCATAGCTCTTATATTCCCACTTAATGTGAATATTCATGTTTTGCCGAATAAATGCAAATTTATTGTTTGCAGAGTGATGCACAGAACACACTGGGGTATTAAAATATATAACTTCTACACTGCATTACCTTTCAAAAAATCTAAAAACTCTAATTATGAAATGCATGTGTCACCCAGGGTGTTTAAAACTTACGTTTCTAAAGCTGAGAGGAGAGTTGTTCAAGCACACCGGGGGCTCTGTTTTCCTCTGGCCTGGTAGTTTCTTTCTCAGGAGCGCGGCGCGTCCCCCTTCTCAGAGCTGGTCACGTCCGCTTTCAGAATCCTCCTCCTTCTTTCCTTGTCTCTACACTTTGCTTCTCAAGGGTGTCGTTCGGTGTTTCGTTCGTGCTGTTCTGTACCTTCAGCTTGTTTGGTGCCTTTGGAATTTGAGTTTCCTTGTAGTGTTTCGTTATCTCTCCAGCTCACTTTTTATCTCAGCTGGTTGTCTTTTTATCGATTCTGGTTGCTCATTCCAGTGTTTCCTCGCAGATTTTCACCTGTTTCATAGAAGTCAAACCTCCCATCCTGCGGGAAATTGAAGTTCATATATTTAAGTAGTATCTTGCTATGCCTATTTTATTTAGGTTTTTAAAAAATTAGGAATTCGTCGTCGGCGGCGGCGGCGGCGGCAGCCGTCCGTCTCGAGAGACGATGGTGTAGCTTCTTAAGAGTCTATCTGCACCGCCGAGAATGGCTGTGCAGTCCGACTCGGGAGTGACACGGTATCTGTCTCCTCCCGTGTTGAATCGACATCTTGCGATGACGCTGAAGCTACAGAGCCTGGGCAGGGTGATATGGAGGGTCTGCTGTTGCCCATGCAGCAGACCCCCCCCTCTCTTCGCAGCTGAAGGGTCCAAGGGAAAGACGGAGTCGATACAGCTTGGGTTCAGGAGCGCCGCAGGAGTTGCCGGTGTTGACTACAACGTCAAACCGCCTTAGGGACTCCGGCTCCGGATTTTCTGTCGGGGTTTACTCCCTTAGCCTTTCCCCTGAAGAGGTATGCCACAAGGCAGCGGAGGTTTTTTGGAGTCAGAGTTTTCCTTCTCTGATGTGCCCTGACTGGAAGATCGAACCAGCGACACTTAGCTCGCAGGCCAACGCTCAATCCACTGAGCCAAACCAGCCAGTTTGTTCTTAAATAAGTTAACAGGCATCATGATACTGAAGAATTCTTAAATTCATAGACTAAACCCTATCTGGCCATAGTTTATTATCCTTTTGAAATCTTACTAGATTCTATTCATATTTTATTTAGAATCATTACATGCATTTACAGGTGAAATTAATCTTTGTTTATTGTTACTGAAATTTGAATTTCATACCATTTTCATGCCATGACACTTTCTTGTTTTCAGCCACTTACATGTAAAAACCATTGTCAGCTTATAGCCTGGACAAAAATGGGCAATGGTCTGTAGTTTGCTGACTTCCAGTGAAGATGAACGTGCCATTCAGAGTCTGTGCTCTTTGAGGGTTTGTTGGAACTCACTAGTCCTAGGGGCCTTTAAAGCTTAGATCTTCAATTTCATGTGCAATCCCTTTTAAATAAACGGATTTCATCAGATTTTCTACTTAGGAGGTGGGATTCCTTTCCATGAGTCTTGATTTGCTAGGAAGTCATCACTTTTCCATGGGATACTCAATTATGTTTGTTTTTATTCTTTATTGTATTTTTTTTTGTCATGGAAGTGTACCCAGTATTATCATATTATAATTTTATAAAATTGATGTCTTTTGTATTTTATGTCTTATTCTTTGTGTTTTTGATTTCTATTTTATTTTTAGCCTGGTTTGTGAGAGGCTTATTTTATTTATCTTCTTAAGGAATCAAATTCTGGGTTTTAAAAAATCTTTTCTAATACTTTATTTGATTTATAGTCTTTAAATCCTCTTTTTATCTTCATTCATTTTCCTTTTCAACGTTGCTTTTCCTTTTTAGAGTCTTAAAATCAGGAATATGTTTCTTCATTTTAGTCATTTTTTTCTTTGTCAATAAGGCGTTTAAGGCTCTATAATTACCTTTGAGTACAGTTCTGTCTCTGTTTCATTGATCAGGTACAAGAAGTTCCATTTTGCATTGCTTTCTAGATAGTTTGTACTGCTTTTAATTCAGTACCCCTGATTAGATGACTAAACTATCTTGCTGTAAGTGTTGGGTGAAGGAAGCTGGACGCAAATGGTACCACTGTGTGGTGCACACTGATCTTTGCTGTGAAAAGTCGGCATGTGGGGGCCGCTGCGGAGCAGAGGGGCAGGGCGAGAGCCCCGGGGAGGTGTGGGGGTGCTGTGGCCTTCCCTTCCTTGCTCTGAGAGGAGCTTATGCGGCGTGTTCGCTTGGGGACATTCAGCCCTTCACTTACAATCTTTGCACTTACCTCTCCTCAGGCCATGCTTTCATAATAAGTTTAAAAACAAAACACCTAACAGAGACCTAATCAAATAAAATACATTCTTAAAAGAACTTAGATGCCTTAGAAACATTGCTCAACACTTATTAATAAACCGATCTGTGTTCAAAGCTATTGGGTGACTGGTATGACTGAATGATTTTGTTTGCTGCTCTGATCAGATTTTGTCAGACGTGGGTCAATTACTGCACGTGATATTTGAAAACACTGGTGCTTGTTTTACTCCACTCAGTACAATCACAGGTTCATTACTGAAAACAGCAACTCCCTGAACCTGTTGAGTGGCGAGGTTGTCTAGGGACCTGTGTGTATTATTTTACACACAGCAGTTTTCTAGTCCCCTCCACCTGTCTTGATTCTGTTTATTGTTATGACCCTTTTAAGTGCACATCCTCTTAACCCCTGTGTGGAGAGGAGATGTAGTCATCACGGCGCCACCTCTGCTTCCTCGCAGGCTATCATGCATCACGAAGGCCACATGGATGACGGCATCAACCTGTCCCGGTCGCAGCACGAGGAGTCGCGGACAGCGCGGGTCATCCGCAGCACCGTCTTCCTCTTCAGCAGGTTCATAAGGTACGTGTCCTTTTGTTCCGGTGGCTGTTTGACATTCGACCTCATTTCCTTATTGGATTTACAAATAAACAGTTCTAAAATGCACTAGGGTAGTAAATCTAATACCGTTTGGAAGGTCGGCAGAACGCGTTTGAAAGCACCAGTTAGTTGATTTTATGTCTTCTTTTGAAATGAACTTTTAAAAAAGAAATGTGCTTTTAGAAATTGTGTAACTTCTTATCAATGGCTAAAGGTCTGGATTATTCTATAACATACCCGAATCCTGGTCTTGTTTAATTCCCTTTTATCCTAAGGGGAATACTTGGTGAGTTTTCAACTGTATTAAAAAAATAAGTGAGTTCTTGTAATGACTAAGTGTAACTCACCTAATAAGGCAAAAATTGCTTATCTTAAAACTAACTCAAGCTTGTGGACAAAGTGTTTCTGGTAATGTTATACTGGTGTAAACGGTGGCCTGTGCTGACTACTGAGTGTCATGTTTCTCTTCAAACTTCACCAGTTTGATGGAAAACAGGTGTGTGTGTGTGTGTACATAGATATATATTTATACTTATAGCTGTTGTTTACATTTGCATTTATTTGAGAATTGTGAAAATGGGTATACTTCATAGTTGCTGACTAAATTTTTTCATTCCTTTTGAGATTTACCCTATTATTAATATTTTATCAGGCTACTGTGCGCTTATGTTGATACTTTTATTTCCTGTCATCATTTATAAACTGCAAATATTTTCCTAATTTATTGGTTTGAAAAAGAATTTTAAAGTGCTTATTTCAATAAATCACATTTTGTTTAAAGATTCTAAAACTTAATGTAATTAACAGTTTTATATTCTTAGATAGCATTTGTCTGGAAAGAGGCTTCTCCTAGAAAGTAGCTGAATGGTTATGTTTCTAATAGCAGATATGCTATACTTAATAACCTAGAAACTGACATTTATTGTTGTTTCCCTTTAGGTCTGCAAATGTAGGTATTATATTTGAATCACTTGTGAGTTCATTAGATGAGAGTTGAGTTTGACTATTTATAAGTAATTATATTTATGATTCAAATATATATATGAGTTAATAGGATAAAATGTTTGAAACAGAATTGTGTTCATTGAATATAAATTTTCATTTTAAAAGGAGAGAAATAATTTCTTCACAAAGTAATTTCTGTTGCTTTTAGGGCATAGAAAAACTTATAGACATGATAAGACTAGGTAAAAGGTGAATTTCATTTATGTGATTTGAAATTTCAGAATAATCATGTAGTTTTACTGTCTCTACTATTTATTAGGCTGAAATCAAATATTTCAGAATTATTAGTAACTCTATGTAAATACTGATACATTTTAAATAATACTTTTTAGCATTATAGAGTTTGAAGATAAGCTAATTCTCATTTACAAGGCTTTTGTTGTTTTCTAAAATGTGATTTTAAATAGAGTCAGATAATTAGCCAGAGACATTTCCTTAGTATAAAATATCACCATACATTTTTGCTGATGCAGGAAAGGAAGTATATTTTTAGGCTTAAGTTTTGTAATGACTAATATAAGTATTACTATATCAGGTATAATGTAAACATTCTCTCATTCTTTTTGGTGTCTGTTGAGTATTTTTCAATAGACTTTATTTTGGAATAATTTTGATTTATAAATGATAAATAGAAATATTTAAAGCTTTGAGTTTTAATATTTAGAATCTCAGAAAGCTCAACAAATCAACACATTTACATGCCACTAATGCTTTTCTTCAAAGGCTGGAAAATGCAATATGATGCCATCTCTTTTTTTGTGGTTGAAGTCTAGTTAATGTCTTTTAAAGTTATTAACATAAAATAGATGCTTGTTTGGCCTGTGTTTACAAAAATAAGTTCATGCTATTTATCTTTGATACAATTCTTTCAGGTAAGAGAAAAGCATTTACTATATTGTTTCCTAATTAGTAAGTGAATTTTGTGTTAACATCATTAAAATATATTTTTAAACAGGCAGAAATTAAACAGAGGCAGTGAGTATCAGTGGATGGCATGGCAGTTAACAGTTCCTTCTCCTGAAACAAAACAAAACACAAGAGAAGAAAACGTCAGAAACATCTGTCTGGGCAGTCACACCTTAACCCTGAGAGTATGGCACGCTTTAGAGTGAAGATCGGGTGGTCTCTACGTGTCTGGACCATTGGTTTCACAGGCTGCGACCCTCCAGGCCCTTCGGTTTCTCTCTAGACAAATTTCTCTCGACACTAGTGTTTTTAATATAACAGTGTGCATCCATAAAAGAATGTACAGTTTCTCATTTGAATATATTAATTGTTGCTGAGGAAATCTAGAACATTCTCACGTGTTTCTTTTCCAGTGGTAATGGAGAAAGCAAAGCTTTAACTCATCTGTAAACTAAAACAGTGTGTGAGCTTGAGGATTGCTGGTGAGAGACATGTTGCTGTTGATTTCAGGGGCCTGGACGCTCTCAGCAGGAAAGCCAGGGCGGCCCCCGGTGACTTGCCCATTGAGTCCGTGAGCCTGAGCCTGCGGGACCTGATTGGCTACCTGCACCCACCCGATGAGCACCTGGACCACGAGGACAAGCAGAACAGGCTGAGGGCACTGAAGAACCGGCAGAATCTCTTCCAGGAGGAGGTGAGCTGCTCCAGCTTTTCTGCTGCCTTCCTGGGAAGTGCAGTCCTTGGTGGGAAATTCTCGGTCACCTCCAGCTTGCCACCTGGAGCAGCAGGTGAGCCACATGGCTCGGCTGTGGGAACCAGGTCTCGGAGAGTGGACAGTTACCGTCATTTCCATCAGTATTTAGGGGACTTGTCGGGCCCCTGGCAAGGGACACAGCATTTTACTGTCTCCTCAGCCTTCGTTCGTATGGAGCATGCATCACTCTGTTCTGCTTCATGTTAGGTACATAGAAGTGGGCTCTTCACATCTGTAAATGAACACAGGTCGGGAAAGCGCGAGTGTTTTCTAACTGTGCAGCAGCTTCTTTGGGCTCCTTGGAGCTGCCTCGGGAGCCACCGGGAGCTGGGTTGGGGACAGAAGCTGCCAGGAGGGGGCAGAGCCTCATCCCCCACCTGGACATAGCAACCCCACTTCTTCCTTTTGCTTATGTTTAGTTTCCATGTATGGTTTAATTTCACGAAACTTCTGCTGCCCAAAAGGATAACAGAAGGGCCATGTGATACAACCCGAAGGCCCACATCCCAGCTCGGAGCGTTTGCTCCAGTGTTTTGGAGAGAGGGCATCTGAGCTGAGCAGGCAGTCGGCCGGCATGGCCAGCGGGCCCTGCGCCTGGACCAGTGAAGTCCTCTGAGTAGAAGCATCTCGGAAGGGGTAGAGGGCATTGCTGAGTTCCTGTGACCTCTAAGCCTGTGCTCTTCTACTTTTAAAACTGTGATTTTCCATGAAAAGCCTCTGAAACTGATGTTAGTTTTTAAGGCCTTTTTAGTGTATACAAAGGACTGGCCCATCTAGGGACCACGGTGGCATGAAAGCACCGGAAATGTTACCACAGACCAACACTAACGTCATGCAGCGGTTTATTGGGATCTTCTCTCTCTGCGTACGCCACGTTGTTGGAGTGCGTTGCGTTTACGTAACATCTCACAAAGCTAAACGAAATGTTGGGGTGTGGAAATTTGAAATATATCTTTGTATTATTTAAAAAGAATTTCTCATATAAGACAATCTGGATGGGGATTAGGAACATACTTAGGCCCATGGTGCCTCTTAAATTCTTGGTGTGAAATAAGTTAATTTGCTTGGTCAATTCTTTATATACAGCTCTTCCTTTCATGCGTTTTCCCTCACTTTGACGACCTTGACTTAGCAATAATAAAGCATAATTTCAGATTTAGACGGCATGGTACAAAGGTCTGTAGTGAACTTTTAATTTGATTTAAAGATATTTTCATGAGCTTTTCTTTAATCAGTTAGGACTTCAATTTTCTATTAAATTGATACTGATACTGCTGATGCCTCCCCCCTCCCCCCACTGAGAGTGAGGATCTGCTGACCGAGGAGAGGAAGAAGAATACTTTCCTCTCTTTGTCTTAGGCTTGTTGGCTCAGGCCCTGGGGACTGACGCCCCAGAGGCAGGTTTCCTAGAGAAGAGCGGAGAGGAGTTTACCGACATGTGCTCTGCGCATCCATGTACGGGAGCACCCAGTGAGGAGCAGTGCAAAGGAGGGGTTAGGACTTGGGCTTATGTAGGGCAGGGAGCATGGGGAGCAGTGACAGGAGGACAGAGGGAAGGGACTTCGAGCTTCCAGGGAACGCACATTGTGGGAAGGTCAATATACGGGGGAGCTATTGGAGGGCAAGGGTCGTGAGTAAGGGTTGATCGATTCCTGTGTAGTGTCAGGGCTGAGGAGTTGGCCTTGCCTCTCAGGAGGAGCACCACCCGCCCTTCCTGGCGCAGAGGAGGAGGAAGGGCAGGGGTTTTCCTTGTGTCTGCCTCTGTCTGGGGCGCCTTCAGCTCCAGTGAACTCTGTGCCGAAGTGCCATGTTTGGGGTGGCATTCTCAAAGGCCCTTTACTAGCAGTTGAATACTGTTAGGACTGATCCACTGATTTCTTATTAAACCTTGCAAATATAAGTATGAAACAGGTGTTTTTATATTGTTCTTCTGCTTCTGTTTGAGAGCAGCAGTTGGAACTTAAACACCACGCCGTTCAATTCCTGCAGGAACGTTTTGTGTCCCACGCAGATTTGTCACTTCTTGTTCCTCCAATGAGGGACCTCAGTGTGCTGAGGGCTGACAGGCGTGCCCCCAGGCGGGCTGGCGCTATGGGAGCAGCCCCGCGTTCCTGACGGCGTCCGTTCTCCCCGCAGGGCATGATCAGCCTGGTGCTGCAGTGCGTGGACCGGCTGCACGTCTACAGCAGCGCCGCCCACTTCGCCGACGTCGCCGGGAGAGAAGCGGGCGAGGCCTGGAAGTCGATTCTGAATTCTCTGTACGAGTTGCTGGGTAAGGAGGGTGATCCTTTTCAAGGCACCTGCTCCTGTCTGTTTATGAGGACCACAGAGCACTTCAGCAGCTTTACGACTTGCTTCCTCTCGAGGTTGTCAGTTGTGTCTTGGCTACACGAAGGCCAACGGCGTTTGGTATTTAACTCCATCTCAGGGTGTGGATGTGACCAGAGCCATTGCTTCACCTGTGGTTAAAAGGGAGTCATCAGTGTGGAGTTTGTAGGTAGGGGCCTTGGGGGATGAGCATTAAATATTTCCTCTTGATTCTGAAGTGAGTCCCATAAAGCCCCAGGGATGCCCCCATCCCAGCTCATCAGGGACCTCCAAGTCTGCCCTTCTTGCCTGTCTGGGATGTGCCTCTGCTGTCCCAGGTGTGTGTGACAGACACCAGTGACCCTGGCCATGTGGGCGCTGTCCCCTGGTGGCCCTGGGCCGCTGTGGGTCTGCGTCCTGTTGGGTCTGGGTGTTCCTACAGCCTCTGCTGTCTCGTGTTGAGAACTGTGAGGCTCTGAGATTTTACCCCTTGCAAGCCAGGGAATCAGGCTGAGATTCGGATAAAGAGGGACGGTTTATTTCTCACAGTGATGGCCGCAGCCAGAGCATCAGCGGTTCTGGTGCCGATGCCTCCTCCCAGGACGGTGGGAAGAGGGCAGCTGACTGCTGCACATGCCATCACGACCCCACATGCGTATGACAAACCAGATGCATTAGGTGAAGAGGTGCCTCACCTGAGTATTTGAGGGTAGAAAGGGTTGTGTGCAGAGAGAACATTGTGGTAGATACGTTTGTATATTCAATAGTCTGCATTTTACCTCGATTTCGTACCAGCTCTTTTCATAAGCTCTTTCCTGGTTTGATTGCTGATGGAAACACGGCTAGAATGTGACTTCTAAGTGACTTACCTGTTCGAATTGGGGGAGAAACAGCCATGGTTGTAGGCGCGCTGGTGTCTCCCGGTACGCCTGTGCTCAGCCGGCACTCAGCTGCCTCCGACAGCAGTAGTCCGTGGGCTTGCACGTCGGGGCTGCAGTAGGTGGGACACAGTGCCCATCACAGCCTGCAGACCCGTTTCATCTGCTCTGCCCTCCGAGGGGTCAGCAGCCACAGTACTGGGGTCCCTGGATGGCCTTGGGCTGCCCTCAGCTCCCGGTGCTCGCGGTGTCCTTGGACATGGACAAGTGACAGGGCTGCCCCTGGGAATTCTCTCTTTGAAAGGACTGTGCGGTTTCCACCTCACTCATGTAGACTGGGAGTGTGGGGGTCCTTCCTGACCACTCCTTCTGGCAGGAGGCTGGGGTTTCACTGGCTGGCTTTGACCATTGTGGGCTCTGACCCTCTCTGGAAATGGGGGCCACACCTTTGGGCCACTCAGCTGCCAGGCAGACGTGCAAGTAACAGAGAAGGCAGGGCAGGCTGGTGTCCACATCAAATGTGGAAGAGATTCCCACTGAGGCTACACTTCTGTAGGGTGGACATGGCCATCCAGTCACGTCAGCTCCCAGCCACAGACCTGTTGCTCCTCCGTCATTGCATCCTTCCCTTGAAAAACAGAAGTTTCACCTTCAGTTCACAGGCAGCAGCCTCTGAGAAAAGACCCTTCTTCTTGTCAGTCAGGGTTTCAGGCTGACAGGTGGTGGAAGTGGTGTGCAGTTTCCTCATCTGCAAAGTGGAGGAAATACCGTCTGATTCCAGGAGTTAATTTAAGTGGCCAGTGCATAGCGAGTGACACCAATTGTTATCATAAACATTATCTGTAAAATGGAAATAATAATTTTTTTCATAAGGCCGTTGGGTGGTTTCAATGTGGTGATAGATGTCAGATGCTCAGCACACCCTATTATTGTTCATCTAGTCATTATTCACATTTTGGGGATATCTTTGTTACATTCCTACCCATCAGCATAGTAAAACTTCTCCAGCTTCTGTTTTTGTTGTTTTTGCCTTTTAAATATGTCTGAGAAAAGTACCTTCCCTTGCCAATGGTTGGGTGTAACCAGAAGTATCCTGGATTAGCTGGTGGAAGCGGTAGCATCACAAGCAATGGGGGGAATCGCTGGCCCGTGGCTCCTCAGCGGGAAATACAGGAAATGCAGTTGGCTTCATAGTTCCCCAGGCGGAGGTGTCCTAGCCCCTCTTCCACCCATTCTCTGAGCACAGAGTCACAGTCTGTACACACACCTGTGTCCTGTCGGGCGGCCGCGGCGCGGGTGCTCAGCAAATGCTCGATGTGCAGATACTCGAGCTCACAGATCGTCGGATACTGTTGGGTTTCTGGTTGCTCTGAGGCCCCCCGCCTCTCCACCAGCCTCTATTTCAGGCTTCCAGGGGCCCATCCTCCCGTCCTCATGAGCTTTTGTTGACTCTGGCATTTGGCACAAGCTCTTCTTCTTCTTGTCGTTGGGCACCTGATGCCCCTTGCCTGGCCTGTGCCTGCCTGTTCACCCGTGGCTGCACTCCCTCTGTCCCCAGCCTCTGGGCTGGCTCTTCTCGTCCTTTCCTCTGCCCCGGTGCTGTTCATACCTCCAGAGAGCCTATCACTGCAATACGGAGCATACATGTATATACAAAGTATATGTTTCTTAAGTATATGTATATTTCCTTACTAATGTATACCCCATTTGATTAAGAAAGGATTTGAGGGAGCTGTTACTTAAAATTGACATAATTAGCCCTGGCCGGGTGGCTCAGTTGGTTGAAGTGTTGTCCCATACAGCAATGGTTACAGGTTTGATCCCGGGCCAGGGTGTGTACAGGAGGCAACCGATCGATGTCTCTCTCCCTCTCTCTCTCCGCCCTCATTCCTCCCTCTCTAAAATCAACAAAGATATCCTCAGGTGAGGATTAGAAAAATTATAAAATTGACATAATTAGAATCTTTTAGTACTCACATATTTAAAGAAGGGAACAGTATAATAACCATATATGTCACTAAGAACACGATATTTCAGCCCTGGCTGGTGTGGCTCAGTAGATTGAGTAACAGCCTGTGAACCAAAGGGTCACAAGTTTGATTCCCAGTCAGGGCACAGGCCTGGGTTGCGGGCAGATCCCCATTTGGGGGAGCGTAAGAGGCAACCACTCATTGATGTTTCTCTTCCTCTCTTTCTCCCTCCCTTCCCCTCTTTCCAAAAATAAATTTAAAAAATCTTAAAAGACCACAGTGATTTCAGACACACAACTATTTTGTGGCTTTTAAACTGTTTTATGAAACAAGACATACTTCACAAATATACTTTTTCTCTCTTACTCTTAACATTTATATTTTCACACTGCTCCTCCTCAGAGGGATTTTGTTAATCCCCCACATGTATGTTATCATATCTCTTTGGGAAGCATCCTGTTCCCTCTTCTCTGCTTTCCCCGTGTCTTGCCTGCTGGTCGCTAGCAGGGCCTCCTGTGGGGCGTCCCGTGCCACAGACTGTGTCATGTTGGGAGGACACTGGCTTGGTGTCCAGGGCATCCAGGTTTGAGGAGAAGCTTCGTCCGCTCAGCACAGACTGGCTGAGTGCTGACCATGGGAGACGCCCGATCATGCGGCAAGGGACACGTGGCTGTGCCGGATGGCACGGGTGACAGCCCGCCCTGGGGTCATGCACGCACTTCACTGACTGACCAACTGTCTCAATACAAGTTATTGTTCAGTCGCATCACTAAATGACTAATAACAGACTGATCAATTGGACTGCAGAAAACGAAAACTTACAGAAAAAGAAACAGATGGAAATCTGGTAAGATGGGCAATCTATGTAAAAGACAAAAGCCCATATTTTGTAATATATAGGATTTCTGTAAATCCATAAGAAAAGGAATTACCATCTAATAGAAAAACAGACAACACAGAATAGTAAATAAAATAAGAACCAAATCTCAACTTGGCCAATATGAAGAAATGCAAATTAAAATAATGAAAGGATCCCATTTTACTTATTATATTGGCACAAATAAAACTTTGATATTACTGCATCACTGAAGGAAATGTTGGGTGATATGTTCTTGGTGGGAGTGTGAATTGCTATATTAAAAAACCGAACAACCCTCTGTTGGCAATATATATAAAACTTTAAATGTATAAATGTATATGTCCTTTTACTCTCAGAAATTCTGCTTTAAGAAATGTATTCTAGAGGTGTATTTGCACAAGTGACAAGGAGATCCACTGCAGAATTATTTATAAATAACCTAAGATTGAAACCATTTTTCTCTCAGCAGGGAATTGGTTACATAAGTAATAGTACATCTATATGGTGTGCTACTGTGTTATCACTGAAAATTGAGATAAATGTATCATTTGGACAATTGTATGAAACAGGCTAGTTTGCTGATGTTTTAGTCTGGTGGTCTAGGATGTGGTATTAAGTGAGAAAAAGGCAAGCTGCTCCCTGTATGCTCAGTAAGAGTCCGATTGCATACAGCTGAAACAGGCAGAGAAAGGTACATTCTTCTACGTTCACTAGGGATTTCTAGGGTGCCCAGAAAACTTGTAGGTGGCCGTTTCTTAGGAGAGAAGTCTTCTACCCTCTGTGTGTCATCTTAAGCTATTTACACGAGCTACTTTTGTAATTGAAAAAAGCAAGTAGTATAAATGTGCAGTGATACACAGTTGATGAATTCCAGCTCAGGGGAAAAACAGAACATTTGTATCAATGCAGGGCAGTTGTCATGGGGGTTGTTTCCGGTGAATACAATTGTGAGAGATTTTGTTGTTTAAATGTTCTTTTGACTGCTCTTGATATTCTTTTTTATTTAGTGAATACAGATTTCATGATTAGAAAAAGATAAATGAATAAAATCTTCAGTTGACTTAAGAAGCGTCTGACTTTACTGAAGTTGGCATAATCATAGATCGGCAGCTGTGTCTGGAAGTCTCAGATCTGCATCAATAATTGGAGTTCAGTAAGGTGTTTATGTGTCCTTTACCCAGCCATCAGAAGTCTGGTTCAAATATCATTAACTCCAAGTGCGGAAAGCCTCCTGCCAGTTCTTCAAAGTAGGGAGACAGTGGATTCTCCTTTGCGTTGCTTGTGAAACTAGGCACCTTCTTTTTCTTTCTTCTGTGGGTTTATTTGACATGGAGAAAAGGGAGGAGGTGGGAGTGACACTCTGTAACAACTTTAAAGTTTGACTTGGGTGTATTCAAGATGTGCTTTAGGTAGAGTGACAGATTTATGCTTTGGAGTTGTGCGATGGACGAGCCTCGCCCTGCAGGACATGGGAGCTCTGGCCCCGCGCTGGACGGTGCAGGAAGGTTCCTGCCTGGCTGCTCTTCAGGGGCGCCCCAGAATGACTCTCTGGCAAACTGTCTATGATGGTTGTTCCATGAGCATTCAGAGTATGAGACAACCAGGCTGGCTGCTGTTTTCCAGTGTGCCGGAAGTTTCCGGTTTCTGAGGCCCTGCAGACCCAGCATGGGTTGGGCAGTTAAGGGTTTGCATGTCCCTGGGGTGGCAGCCCTTGCTGGCCGCGGGGGCCCCTGGGAGGGGAGGGCAGGGCGCTGGCCGCAGGCACGCTCGGATCAGCTGTTGCTGTGTTGATGCACACAGGTGTTTTCTGTCTTGTTCTCCGGAAATCCCGGAAGGGCATTTTTATAAAAAAGACAATTTTTTTCCACCTTGGTAATAATCTCATCTATGAAGTGACAAAGGCATTGATTTTTTCAATGGAAATTTGTTTTATAGCCAATGTATGAGAGAGCTCCTTTCTTTGCCTGCTTATAGACTGCCAGGTCCCCTGCCCACCCTCTTCTCTTTTCTAGAGAGGGGACTCAAGCAGGAGAGGGCTGTGGGGGGCAGCTTAGCCCTGGGCCTGAGCTCAGACTGCAGAATCAAAGCTGCCTGGTTTCTGTGTCTCCTCTGTGACAGGGACACACTTTCGTCTCTTCCCCCCTTCCCCTTCTGCTCAGGGGTAGGGAGGAGAGAGGACCGCGCGCCCTGGCCTGGCCTGTGGCTGAGAGCTGAGCTTCCCTGGGGGGAGGTCCTGAGCCGGCGACTGCCACCCTCCTCTGCACTTGCTCCACATGTCTTCAGTGAGGACAAACAGATGCACAGGGGATGCCAGCGCTTAGCTGTCCCTAAGGGTCCTCAGCCGGTGGTAGGAGAGTGCGTTAAGGGTTAGCCTGCTGGTCCTGCCCTGAGGAAGGAAAGGGCTTTTGTCTGGTGTTCGCTCCTATGCCTGCAGCGTCTGCAAAGCTCTCATGCTCCGCGGGGATGAGCCTGGCTCTCCATGACATCTGAGAGCAGTGGCTGTGGAGCTCCCCTTTGCGGTCCGTACGCTCGGGAGGGGGGCACCTGGTCACATTTCCATGCCTCTTTACTGTCCTCTGCAGTTCCTCTGAGGTTACAGAGCATCTGCTCTGCACAGGGCCATGCAGACTGATGTTCTTATTACGTACGGTCCTATTTTCCTCCTACCTCTGTTTGGAACAAGAAATTTCCCCTTTCTTTTTAAAAAACAATTTATTTATTTATTTTTAGAGAGGGGAAGGGAGGGAGAAGGAGAGGGAGCAAAACATCCAGAGCAGCATCGATGCTTGCCTCTTGCACACCCCCAAGTGGGGACCTGGCCTGCAACCCCAGGCTTATGCCCTGACCGGGAATCGAACCAGCGACCTTTCGGTCTACAGGACAACACCCAACCCACTGAGCCATGATGGTCAGGGGGGAAATTTCCCCTTTTGACAAAGGGAGAGCAGCCTGACCCTTATCACTGTTCCTCAAGGTCTACTTTCTGTCACAGGCACTTACCAGGGTGTATTTCCCCAAAGGCAGCTCGCATTCTCTGAGAAGTGTTCTAAAAATCAATTCTCCATGCTTCACATATACGGTCACCTCACAGAAATGTGGTTGCACTATCCGCATTCATTCACAGCCGGTGCTCCCTGCCAGCTCCTCCGTGGGCGGCTGCGCGCTCCTCAGCCGCGTGGGGGTGCTGGCCCAGCCGAGGCTCCGTCACCAGGCCCTGGCCTGCACTCAGACTGTCTGAGCATTGTGTTCTCAGCGTTGTGATGGGCTTCCTTGGTTTCCTCTTACACTTTCACATTAACTTAGGAACTTGCATAACTGATTTAGTCTTAACTAACGTGCTGTGAAACACCCTGTGCATGCACACAGATGCACACACATTCATGATTTCAGTGGGAATTGTATTTTACTGAGTTAAAAATTTTTGCTGTGAATATGCGAGGTGTGTCCAGAAGGTATCCAGCCATGTACTATGAAAAATAGAGGCATTTATTGAAGAAGATGTAAGAAACATTGTACACAGGACAATGGCACCTCAGTGCCCTTCAAAGTAGGCACCTTGGGACCTCACACAGTTCTCCCAGTCACCACCAGCTGCCCCATCGAATTTTTGGGAATCTCATCAATGGTCTGAAATCTCTTTCCTTTCAAAGGTGATTTTAGTTTTGGGAAAAGCCAGAAGTCTCAGGGTGCCAAATCTGGGCTGTAGCGGGACACAGTCACCTGGGTGGTTTGATGTTTCACCAAAAAACTGCACGAGACGTGATGCGTGAATGGTGTGTTGTGATGAAGCTGCTTATCACGAGCTGCCCATAGCTGCAGCCTCTGAGTCATCCAGATAGTGTCCACAGAGGACTGTTGAAACTTAACACAAAATCTGATGCAGACCCATTGCTCTACTCAGTCATTTTGAATGGGACAGCCACACAGTACTCACTCAACAGCATCTACCACCCCCACTGACTAGTACAGTGAAGTCGTCATTGTTCACACATGCGCATTCCAGTCCACTCTCCTTGGCTGCCAGGTTACATTGATGTCACGCAAACCGTTCTCATTATATTAACAGTGGCTGGAGTTTTTCCAGACAGACCTCGTATACATTTTAGAGTTTATCAAGATATTAATAGATTTCCTAGTACATTTCTGTCTCATTGAAGGAACGAACCCCTGCTTGACTTAATGTTGCTAATATACTTCTGATTATGATTTGTAAATACCGATCTTGTATGGGTTTTGGATTTACATTCAAAAGAGTTCCTCTGGTTTTCCTACGTGCACAGCCTTAGGCATTCACGTCACAGCCGTACTGGCGCTTGAAGAGAGCAGGGGGCTCACCTTAGCTTCTTCACCCCAAGTGCTTCAGTTCAGAAATTACGTATTTCTTAAACAGGTAGGAAGAGTTTTTGGTCTTTGACATACTCCTCAATATTATTCATGGTATATTATTCTTTTTAGATTTTCTCATTTGGTTCAGTTTGGTGGAAAAAAATATACTATATATTTGAAGGCCATTTCACCCCCTAAATGTTCAAAACTTTCAGTACAGAGATATATAAAGTAGATGTGTTCATAATTTCTTTTTATAAGATTTGTTTTTTTTCTCTTTTCTTCTTGACTAAAGTAGTTGGTATTTAGTTTGTATTTTAAAAGTACTTGATTATATTGAGCAGTCCTACTCTTATTTACATAGATTACTTCTGTTTCTAATGCATTAGTTTCTACTTTTATTGCTATTTGCTTTTCCTATTTTATTTATATTTACTTGGTGTTCTTTTCCTATATTTTAAAAGAAATGTTTATTTAACCCTTTTCACCCTGTTGCTTAGCAGTTAAAGGGCTAAGTTAATTTTCTTCTGAGTGTAGTTTGACCCTCTTTGGTGTCTTAGCATTCCTATTTTTCATATTTATTGGACAGCCTATGATTGTGGTATTGATTTCATTTTTGTTTTGCTTTTTTATTTATTTTATTTTTACTTATTTTTACTAATTTTGTTTCATTACATTGTCAGAGAACATGGTCTATGCCATGTCTATTTGCAGTATTTCATGAAGATTTCTCTGTGGCTCACTGTACTATTTCTTAAATGCCCCATGGTTTATTAAAAAGGTTTATTCTTACATTATTTTTTTCTTTAAGACTTGCCTTATCGGTGATATTTGACATCTAGAAGATATTTAATATCTTTCATTTAAAAAAGCAGGTAAAATGAAAAGAGTGAGTTAAATTTTAAACCAAAGAGACTCTGTAAAGGTTGAAAACTTCAGCATAGACGTTCCCCAGAGGCTGCTGTGCTAAGTCAGGAACAGAGCTTCTCACAGGTCCGAGGTCCCACTGAGCACACAGGGCTCCTCGTCCTCCGGTTCTCATCCTGAACACGGGCCCTGGGGTCCCTGGCACCGTGCCTGCAGCCGGGTGCCACTCCTGCTGGGGACAGTGCCTCCTCCAGCCCGCGCCGCGGAGCTCTGCTCATGAGCTGCAGTAGAAGCCTTCCTGTCCTTTCTGTCGTGATGGCTTCCTACTCTCAAGTCAGGTAACAGCTATTGGGGGAACAGGAAATGTGAGGACGTGAGTCCTGGGGTCCAGCCTCACCCTGGGCCTGCAGGGTCTTCTGTGCTTGGCTCTTACAAGGAGGCAAACAGGCCGGTCGTCTGAGTCCAGGTCCTGACCACTTCCGAGCATGGCCGGGACTAAGAGGGGATGGTTCTTACAGCGACCTTTCTCCCATTAAGTAGCAGAATGTGTAAAAATACCACCCACCCTTCAGAAACAGTTACACTCTATATTTATGAACAGTCTTATGGGAGTCAGCATATAATTTACATAGACTATTTACCAGATTTATTTAGAAAGAATTGAATGATTTTGAAACATGGGAAGTTTTCCCCTGCGTCTACAAATCAGGTTGAAAGAGAGCATAAAGGTCACATAGCATTTTCCATAAAAGATGGGTTCTTTGTCCCAGAAGTACAGAAACCGTGAGGCTCAGCAAAGGGAGAACAGATGACTTTCCTGCAGCTCTCAGTGTCTAGGTGGGAAGGAGAGAGACAGGAGGAGAGGTCTGCGCACTTGCTGCCCCTCATCCTCCCACCCTGTCCCTCTGCCTTTCGGCCCCCTCTCTGGGTGCCCGTCACAGCTGCCAGTGTCTCCCACATTCTGCACTACACTTCCAGGAAAACCGAGGTGCTCTTAACTTCTCCATTATGTGGGCAAGAGAGCTGAGCTCTTTTAATTAGTTCTCATGGCTAATTAAAAGCAATGAGTATTAGATCCCAAGTGAGGGAACTCCCAGGACACTGGTTTCTCCCGTTTCCTTCATTACCACTCGCGACAGGAACTGTTATCTCCCCTAAATAATCCCTTCTAATGAACTGCTGTTTCCTTCCCTGTCCACACCAATCAGTTCTCTTCGTAACGCTCCATTTTGCGTGTGTATTTGTTTATGTTTTAGACATAAAGCAGCGATGTTTTGTTCTTGACCCAACATTTTAGGGCTACTATTAGCTTGTCACGTTTGGAACTGGAAATGTCACGTTAATGTGAAATCTGTATTTTCTTTTGCAGCGGCTCTAATTAGAGGAAACCGTAAAAACTGTGCCCAGTTTTCCGGCTCCCTCGACTGGCTGGTCAGCCGACTGGAAAGACTAGAAGCTTCTTCTGGTATGTTTTCCAGTTATCTCCTTTTATGTTACATAACTCCTGTTTCCTTCTGTTTTAGGTCCTTTAACACATTGAAACAAACTCTGAGGTTCAGTGAAATATAAATGTTTTGCTTTTAGTAGGTTAGATCTTGTGCTTACTGATGATAGGATCTGTGGTATTTTTCTCAATTATTTCTGAAAAGCCACCAGACTGTACCCTGCTCATTTACATATGAAAAGAGTAACGTTCTGAGAGTCCCACAAAGCCAGGTCCCTGCTCTTCCCCAAATCAATTACTTCTAAGTATAGACAAAAGGGTTCCTCTGGAATTCCCATTTTCAGCTTGTGTTCAAATGATGATTTAGAAGAAGTTACTTTTCTAAACATATAGCACAGTGTTTTATTTGAAAGGGATTCAGTAAATAACAAACCATCTGTGCCATGGTAAAATAGTCACAGGTAATAAACCCCATCTGTGCGCCTCTGTGGCACGTGTCATCTTTGTTTGGTGTTGGGGAGACTAGCAGGGGAGCCCCGGCCAGCCTGCACGCCTGCGCCAGCCATGGCCCCGCGCCAGCCCCCACTGAGCCTATGGCGCCTCTGCTGTTGGCTTAGTGTTTAATGTTTGCCCGTCCATAGTAGTAACGCCCCTCGTGGTACCTGCCTTTTCTCTCAATCAGCTACACTAGTATGAACTTAAAGACAGGGGCATGATTTCTTTCTTATCTGTGTACCTTCTGGCAGCTAGTAGGTGCCTATTGTAGTTGTTGAATGAATGAACAAATGAATGAATGCTTGAATTCATTTAAGACAATGCCTGTCAGTACAGAAATAATTTCATGACTTTTGTGTGATGGAGACGCATTCAAGGACAGGTTTGTTGGAGCTGAACGAATAGAAAGAAGAACTGATAGTTGTGGTCAAAGAGGATCATCTTAAGTTACAGAGTGGAATTTCAGAGTTTCAAGACTTAGGAAGAAGAGCAATTGGAGTCACACTGATTTCTAAGATGTTGCTGGACTGTGCGGGGGCAGAAATGGTGTAGAGAAGGATATTGTGATTAAAAAAATACAAGGCTTGTATAACGAGGGTTTCCAGGGTATCACAACATGGATCAGATATATTGAGTGAGGGGAAAACTGAATAACTACTCAGAAGGCAGCAACTGAGAAAATGGATACATTCTTGGGTCAAAGTGTGCAGAATCATGGGCAAGTTCTAGTTGATACAGAAGAGGATGCTGGTCCCTTCTCCTGACCCCAGGGGTATATGGAGGGAGAGAGGAGCAGAGAGACCTTCAGGACAGAGTATTAATGCTGATCAGCCAGCAGCTTCACTTAAAAAAATGCTCAGAGGAAAAGAGGGGAGAGAGAAGGAAAGAACAGAGATGGGCATCCGTATGCTTAGCCGAGGCAGAGTCCGGTGTTTACAGTCTTGAGTTTAGTGAGTTCTAGGCACAGTTCTACTGGGTCCGGTTGCTTTTGCTGTTACCTTTCCGCGATCCAGCTGTTGGTCCTGGGCACTTCTGCTTGAGATGGAATCCCTGCGCTCCCTCAGAAAGCAGAGCGCGAGACGGGACTGGAAGGGCCCGCAGAGGGTGCTCAGGCAACATTCTCCCTTTAGTGGACAGGAAATCGAGGCACAGGGCATTTGAGTGACTGAATTGAGATGCTAGAATTCATTGTGACAGTCAAGATAAAACCCGGGTCCCTTATCTCAGGCTTGAAATTTGTTCACTGCACCTCGTAGGCTCCTACATTTTAAGTATCAAAAATATTTTTCACTAAACAGTTTTCTCTTCTATAGTCATTACATTTATGCTTTTAATCAGCTGCTTATTTCCCAGAGGAAATAGATTGTTGCTTAGTTTTTAGAGATAGCAACAATAATGATATGCACATATATGCATAAAAATATACATTTATATATACAGGGTGGGACAAAAGTAGATTTACAGCTGTGAGTAATGTGAAACACAGAGTTTATTCTTGCATTAGTATTTATTAATTACTGTATTATTTTCCATACAAGCAATTGTAAAACTACTTTTGCTCCACCCTGTAAATTATGTTATACATAACCTATTTATATATTATTTGTATATTGCTACATTAGTATGTACATTTATTTCAATGGCAATGGTTGTTTGCTGAGGGTACCATTTTCTGTCTGTACCTGGGATTGATGGCCCTCTCCCAGTGTGTCCGTCTCTGGCCACCATATGATCTCTCTGTGTCTCCATCTGAGCAGCAGAGCAGAGCTGGGGTCACAGCGAGCTCCACATTTCCTTCAGAAAAGGTCAGTGCACAAAAATCAAAGTAAATCTGTGCAAAGTTAAACAGATGTCTGACGAAGACTTGACAAAGTTAAATAGAAGTCTGAGGAAGACTTGACAAAGGCTGCCTGAAGATTTGTTAACGAAGCAGCTTGTCTTAGAGTGGGCCCCACCAGAAGTAGGCCTAGAGAAGGGGATTGAAGGGCAGCTTTATTTGGGAAGTGAGTGGATGTGAGCCGCATAGAGACAGGCCAGGGAAGGTGCACTGGCAGGACAGGAGCTCCGGGCAATGGGCATGCCCTCCTCAGTGAATTCTGGGAAGGCAGAACACACGCCACAGGCATACCCGCCTGGGACAAGGACTGGGGGGTCTATAAGCAGCCTGTCTCTGCCACTGAGGGTCTGCTCCAGGGGCTGCTGCGAGTGCCATTGTGGCCAGAACAAATCCCAAAGCAAGGCGTGAAGGAACCGGTGGTTGGAGCCAGCTAGCGCCCCTGAGTGGGGAGGATGTGAGGCAGAGCCTGGCCAGGCAGAGTCTGCTGCCCAGCTGTGGATCTTGTTAGTAACAGAGAGGCTCTGAAAGGGCAGCAGGACAGACTTTTTACACTTTCTGCATCCTCAGAGGTTAACCAGTATCCTGAGGGAGTGCATGCAACTTCAGCAGAGGGTTTGATGTGTGTGTAAGAACAGTGCTATGGATTTCTTGAGGGGAAAGGTAAGTTAGACAGTGTCCCAGGCTTCATGTGTGACTGACTCTGAGCCAAAGTTAACGGAAAAGACAAAAGGCTTATATGAGAAAATATAGCTGATAGTGTACATGGCATCCTTACAGCTGCATCTCTTTCGGGACAGCTGACTCACAGCCGCCAGCTGGGCAGGAGGCAGTGGGCTTTCTGAGGCTTTTTTTGTGTGTGATGTATTCCCCAGTGTTTTTCATGATGACAGTGGCTTTCTTTGGGGTGCCTGCCAATTCCTCCCACTCTCAGGAGATGCCACAAATGACATCTTCTGGGGTTCAGCAGCAGAAGGCATCTGTGAGTGGTCTTGAACTGCTAAAGCTTGACGCCCACATATAATACAATTTTTGGTACCTGGAAGTATGGTATGCTTCCAAAGATGTCACAGCCAGACCTGGCAGAACATACACTCATCATTTTCCAAACAGAAAAACTTGCAGCTTGTGGAATAACGTGTTCCAGAATCCTGTGTGCAGGAAGTGCCTCCCTTGCATCTGCAGAGTTGTGAGCGGTGGGCTTAGAAAGAGCCCGAGAGTTCGCAGCACGGGAACAAACCCCACTGCGGGAACCACAGGGGCCTCTGTGAGTGACCAGCCATTCACACAACCCTAGTGACAACAGAGGAAGAGACAGTTTTCCAGGAGGCATCCTTGGAGGAGGCAGCTCAGCTATTGATTCAAAGCTTTCAGTTTTGCACCGGTCAGTGGTGGTACGCCCAGGAGGCTCTGCCCTGAGCCTCAGGCAGAACACCCAGCCAGAATCGTGGTGGCTCTGGGGACCTGTGAGGAGACTCTGTGATGAGAGCTGCTGGCATCAGTACCTGCCTGACCTTGTCCCCAACACCCACAGCCTCATCCACCTCACAGTCCAATGATTGGTGTTTTAGCAATGACCCTGAGTCATGTAAATTACGTTTGATGCTGATGGGTCAATTAAGAAGACAGGGAAACAATACATTTTAAAAGATAGCCACTCTAAAGGTTTGAAATAATGTATTAGCAACTAAAATTTACTGGTTGGATAGATAGTTAAGACCTTTGTAAAAATTACTGATTTTTGAATGATACTGGAAAAGTTATCCTAAAAGTTATCCTAACTCCTTAGCTTTCCTTCGCACCTCAGCAAAGCATTACATTGTAGCTGGAAAGAAAAAGAGTACGGGGCAGGGGAGGGGGGAGTCTGAATTTGGAGAGCTTCCTGTATGTTGATATATTTTACCAGCCATGTGAAAAGTGGGAAGAGATGTCCTCCAAAGTGAAGGTCAAAGATACAGAACTTTCCTTTCTGAATGAAGAAAGTTACGTGGTTATCCGAAATCCTTATCCTCCCCAGAATGCTTTTCTAAAAGCCTGTGTGTGGGATAGTATTAAATTACACTTCTAGAATATGGTCCTTGAAATTAAAAAATTCAACTATCTCATATTTAGTCTTGTGACATATAATTGATTGACTTTATAATCATTTCCCATCGTTACTCTTTCAACCATTTCACTCATTTCCAGCACATGGCCTAACAGACTGATTAATTTACCGCATTTACCAATTAATTTTTATAACTACCCTTGATTTCAGTTCTTTATGCCAGTGAATCAGTATTTTTTTTCTGAATTTTCCATTTGATCAGCATTGTTTATTCCGTGCCTTCCTACATTCTCAGTTTTTAATTTGAGGACCTTGCTCATGTTTCCCCGTTGATCCTTTTCATTTCACTTCACTGGTCTTCTGTATTATTTTGTCACGACTGTAAAGGAACAGATGTTCTGCAGTACTTCTTGGATCCAGGCCCGCCCATGCGTGTCGCTCCTACAGCAGCCCCGGGTTGGTAACCTCATCTCCATGTTAGGAACGGGGACGCTGGAGCTCAGAGAGCTCACGAAACTTGCCTGAAACCTGCCAGGACTCCGAGCTGCGCCCCCGGGGCTGGAGTCCATGTGCGTAGCCTGTGCGGGACACAGTCGCATGACAGCCGTGCCTGGGACTCTGTCCCTGCTGCGCCCTGTCAGCCCCAGGGCATCAGCCCTGCGGTCCTGTGGCCACTCTGGGAGCTGCTGTGCTGCTTCTGTGTGGTGTGATTTTCTGTTCTTTTTCAGTCATTCCCAGCGTTCTTCCCCAGTCTTCTTACCTGTTACTTTGTGAAGATTTAATTACCCAGGGCTAAATATAAACCTTACTTCCATTTGCCTCCAATGAGCCCTGGGGATATTAATAATAACGTCTGACCAAAAAGTTACGTGAATTTAACTCCCAGGTGGGGGTGAAAAAAAAAGCAACCTGTGTTTTGAGTAATTGGAATTTCTGGTTTCACTGTCCCGGGCCCCGCAGTTCTGCATTTCTGTCACTGGGGGGCAGTCTGGTTCACACCGATGAGCACCTTGGGGGGCGGGCGCCTGCCTGTTTGCTCACCTTCAGCTTGGACCGAGTTTCTGGTCATGTGTCAGCGAAGGCCACGCTCCATCTGGGGTTGCTCGGGGTCATCAGTCCCCCTCAGGAGGATCCAAGCTGGGTCCCACCCGTGTCCCTGTCATGCACTGAAATAGGTTTCTTCTAAACCTGCATACCCCTTGGTGTTCTGGGATTATTTGAATTTTGTGCCTGTCGGCCAGCAGTTTTACTTGTTTCCTGTGAGGTCGTGGGGCACAGACATCCCTCCCCACGCTCGCCTCCAGTGCCCAAGCTCACTCCTCGTGAGGAGGACCCACCAGGACTCTTGTGCCCACATGGTGCGGGGCCACGTCCTCAGGCTGGAATCTCCCAATGGGCAGATTCAGACTGAACATTGCATGGCTGCTCAGAGGCCCATTTCCAGTTCTCCCTGCCAGCCCTCCTCACATCTTGTCCAGCCTTGGGCAGCCCTGTGCACGACCTGTGAGTAGCAAGCAGCCCAGTCAACGCTGATCCCAAATGAGGCTCCCACTTTTGGAAGCAAGCAGCAAGCATATGAATAAAAAGCAAACTGGGCCGCTGCCCTTGATTGCAGAAAACATGGTGCTGAGCATTCCCGGCCACTGCAGTCCTAGGACACTCTCAGTAACGTTATTTCCAGACATCTGTTACATTTCAGAGATTTTTCTCCTGATAACAGAAATAATTCAGGGAGTTACAGCCGTAACAGCTTTAGGCAAAGAGCTAACTATCATGCATATTATACATATAATACTTGCACGCTGAGTTTTGCATTTGTCAAAATTAAACAAGCCTTTGCTTTCAAGGATTGTCCAATGGGAGATTGAAGTGAGAGTCAGTGATTTCAATAAAATGTGATAGATGCCACAGGAAAGGAATAATCCATCCCAGGGTGTTGGCGAAGACGAAGCAACATGCCACTTCCTGCCTGTGAAAGGCAGTCGGGTTAGAACAGGGGAGTGTGTTTACGTCTGACAGTGACCGTGCAAAGGGCGGGCGGCCGGAAGGACGCTGCGAGCTGGACAGGCTCCCCTGCAGTCTGACGCCAAGCCTGTAGGGGGCCTGGTGGTGCTGAGTGACACGCACGACTCACATCTCAGTATGAGAACAAATCGGTCAGTCTTCGCGGTGGGGGCGGTGGAGCTGAGGCTGCTGGGGTCAGACTGTCAGACCGTGGTGTGAGGGGCAGAGGTCCCCTGCTAGGCGACCGAAGGCCTGGGAAGCCGCTGAGGATTTTACGCAGGGAACTGACATCGATTAAACATATGTTCTAGAGCAGCGGTTTTCAACCTTTTCCATCTCACAGCACACATTAACTAATTACTAAAATTCTGTGACATCCCAAAGAAACTTATTTTGCCACTTCGACAAAAAAAAAAAAAAAAAAAATAGGTATGATTTTGATTCATTCATACCAGAGGACTATTGTTGTATTGGTCATTGTCATTTTATTATTTGACAGTCTAAGGGGGTGGAAAGGAAGTGCCGTGACTAAATAGTCAGGTACTGCATGTTTTAAACATTCTTGGGGCACACCAGTTGAAAATCGCTGCTTTGGAGCAATGACTGTTCATAGTCTGGAGAATGGGTTAGGAAGGGAGGAGAGACAGGAGTCAGGCTAGTCGATGAAATTAATTTAGCCAATAAATTAAGACATGGATTTAATGAAGTTCAATGATGAGATTGGAGGAAATGAGAATGTGGAAGAGAATTCAAAATAGCCTGAGGCTTCTAGTTTGAAGATACAGGTGGATGATGGACCAGAGAAAAAGCTTCACATGGATATGTACAGAAAAAGGTAATGTGTCAAGTTTTGGAGAAGTGGGTTGGAGGTACTTGGGGACATTCTGGATGGATGTCTGGAAGACAGTTAGGATGTGGCACTTAAAACTGACCTGGAAATGTCAGTGTCAGTTCTGGTCACTCCTCCTATTCGACGGCCAGTCCTGGCAGCACAGCCCCGGTTCTCTGCGGTGCTGCCGAGGCCCGTGTCAGCCCTCAGTGCTGTCTGTCACGTGTGTGCTTTGTGGGCGGCCCTCGTTTACGTTTGTTCTAAGTCTGTGAACTCAAAATAAGTTCGAGTAACTTAGGTGAAATATAGGATATAAGAGTAGGCTTCTGTAGAACTGTCCACACATTAACAGGGAACCGTACACTGCATAGAGGACAGGCAGGGAGTGTTCTTGCTCACCTGCTCTCAGCAATACTGGGGAGTGACATAGCTGCATGAATTGATGAAGTATTGAGACTTAATGCAGAATAAATAGAAACAGACATTGCATCCTGTTTTGTTACTATTGTTTCTAAAAATGTTTCTTTTATTCAGGTTTAAAAACTTATTTGCACAGATCAAAGCAAAATACTCTTAATTACTTGAATTTGCTTTTTATCTTTATGTTTCCATTCTTATTTTCTTTTTTTAAATGAAGATATAATTGACATGTAACATTATGTTTAATATCAGGTGTACAACATGATTTGATATTTGTATCTATTGTGAAATGAGCACCACAATAAGTCTCGTTAACATCCATCACCACCCATAGTTAGTTTTTCTTTGTGCTGACAACTTTTAACATCTACTCTCTCAGCAACTTTCAAATATACAGTAGAATATTATTAACTGTAGTCACCTTGCTGTGCATCACAGCCCCAAAGAAAGATATGCTTGTATGTGGCATCCAAAACCAAAATCAAAAGCCATCCCAACTCATAGATACAGAGAACACCAGGTGCGCGCTCCACTCAAGGCCTCCCTCAGCCCCGGCCCTGAAGAGGGTTGTGAGCGTGTTCTCTGCGCCCACCTGGAAGCTGCTTCCTCTCCTGCCTTTCCCCACAGGATCCCCCGCTGGCCGAGCTGAGCACTGTGTCTTCACCTTTTCCTCACTGGACAACTGTGATTTCATCGTCCTTGGTTATCCATCCCCACCTGAACACCGCCTGCCCTTGTCAGGGTGCCATGTGACCCACACATGGAGTGCCTAAGAGTTATACAGGGTGGGCAAAAGTAGGTTTGCAGTTGTTCGTATGACAAATAATACAATAATTAATAAATAATCATATAAGAATGAACTGTGTTTCATGGACTCACAACTGTAAACCTTCTTTTGCCTCACCCTTTACCTTGATCTGAGAGAATGAGAAAAGGGAAGAGATGGATCCTTGTAGACAGGCTAACCTCGTATTTTCTCTTTCTTTATTACCTTTAGGCATTCTGGAAGTCTTGCACTGTGTGTTAGTAGAAAGTCCAGAAGCTCTGAATATTATCAAAGAAGGGCACATCAAATCCATCATTTCACTTTTAGACAAGCACGGGAGAAATCACAAGGTAAGTGGACCCTGTTTTTGCCATGAATGAATTCTATTGTAATTTTAAATGTATTTTCAAAATAAAAATGTTTCACGAGAGCTTTTCCTCTTCATCATAATTGGGTTATATCGTTTAGTGTTTATTCTTGACATCAGTGGGAGAGCACGCTCTTCTCAATTAGTGCGTGAAGGGCGGTAGTTAAGTAAGTGGCCACAGCGCTGTCACGCTGAAGTGACTGCATCGGAGGGAACTGCAGGAAACACGTTTGCATTTGTGCCAAGTGCTGCTGGTAATCGAATCTGGAAAGGGAAGTGGAGTCAGCTGGCAGCGCTTTCTCTTCTCAGGTTCTGGACGTCCTGTGCTCTCTCTGCGTTTGCCACGGAGTGGCTGTCCGCTCCAACCAGCATCTCATCTGCGACAACCTCCTCCCAGGACGGGATCTGCTGCTGCAGACACGCCTCGTGAACCATGTCAGCAGGTGGGTTCCAAAGGACAGAGTCTCAGGTCGTGAGAGGAACTCACATGCCAGTTCTGTAGCTGAGACAGTGGGTGCTCTGTTTTATTAGGGTTTTAAGCTTTATTCCACTAGTTAAAAGTATAAGAGCTTTTCCTGTATTCTAATAAAAGTAGATGAACGAAGCAGATGTGCATTTATCACAGACAAATGCCTCAGAACTTCTGTGTCACGTTGTTTGTCACTGGATTATAATGGGCGTGGGGAGCAGGCTGACAGCCATGTAGGATAGAGCTGGACAGAATTCTGTTTCACATCTTAAACTATAACCGAAAACACTGCCCTTCAATACGAACCATGTATAATCAAAATATTGAATTGGAATGTCCAAAATATAATAAGTTCCACAAATAACCAACCAATGAAACTACAGTTTCAGGCAGATCTACCTTGTAAGGTGTGCAACGGTGAGCCCTGGGGGCCTGCTCGCCGCTGTGCTGAGCGCTTTGCCTGCCCGCTGCCCTGTCTGGGTTCGCTCTGGGTGCTCTATCCCTACTTTATAGATTGAACGTTGGGACCTGGACGTGGAACTCAGGTCTAACCCAGAGGCTGAGCTCCTGCCATGCTGCCTTCCTTATACAAAATCACAGCCATAATAAGAATAAAAATACAGCTTACCGTGAAGAAAATAGTAATAGCTATCATGCCCTGCACCTTCCAGCTGTCCAGGAAATACTCACCAATTCACTGTTCTAAACCAAAGCGTGGGGATGTGGTGTTTACTTTTATATCGTGCTTTGAAAATGGGACTGATTTAAGACGTCCCTCATGGTTCTCTATAGCAGGGGTCCCCAGCCCCCGGGCCACAGGTGAAGCTCACCTGTCGTCTGTCTGCCTCCTGCCTCCCCTCCCCCATCCATCCACCCATTCGCAGGGGCCCAGCGAGCCAAACTCCCCTAAACTCTGCCTCCTGCCTCTCCTCTGCCTTCCACAGAACTGGTCTCCAGTGCCCAAAAAGGTTGGAGGTCGCTGCTCTATAGACCAGCTCTGCTGTTAATGAGGGGAGTCTCCCAAGACCTTCTGTGATCCCTTGTGTTAACGACAAGCTGCAGGTCCCCTCGTGAAATCCCATTAAATACAGCTAACTAGAAATTCTTCTGTTCTCATGGAGGCAGAGAGAACAGCAAAGCCCATTTGTCACGTCGCTCCTTCAGTAACATGACCCTCATACCCTGTGTGACACAAGGCTTAGCCTACAACGACGTCTCTCTGTCCTGGGTTAACAACTCCATTAATTCTAAAGGCCGGCTCTGCTGAGGGTCTCACCTTGAACATGGTTCATGGAATAAAACATGCGCAAGGGCAGTTGAGAAGAAAGGGCATTAGCCCTGGAGTGATGCTGCGGGGACCCAGGGAGCAGGGGCCGCTCTCGGGCTCCATGCAGCGCTGCCCTGACTGTCTCAGCGATCCTGCAGCACTGGGGGAACCTGCGTTCCCTGTCTTGGAAGAGCAGCACTGATGTTCAAACCGGCGAGAGGTAAATATATCCCGTGAGAAGTTTGTTCGGATTTCCTCACGTGCATTTCTATCTCTTTAAAGCATGAGGCCCAATATTTTTCTGGGCGTCAGCGAAGGGTCTGCTCAGTACAAGAAGTGGTACTATGAGCTGATGGTGGACCACACGGAGCCCTTTGTGACGGCCGAAGCGACTCACCTGCGCGTGGGCTGGGCTTCCACGGAAGGCTACTCCCCCTACCCCGGCGGGGGTGAGGAGTGGGGCGGGAACGGCGTTGGGGACGACCTCTTCTCCTATGGATTCGATGGCCTGCACCTCTGGGCAGGTAAGCCCCGTCCCTGTCCTTTCACTGCATTTGAGGGGAGATGTTTGTCTTTGCTGTGCGTTGCTCAAAGCCACCGGTGTGGCATTTATTGTTCAGAACTGTAATGTGGAAATGATGAATGACAGTGTTAAGTAAAGAGCAGAATTTCACTAGGGGAAAAGAAAACTTACAATTAAAGTACATTTTCAAAGCGCTATCTTATGAACAATATAAGGGATGTCCCCTTATCTGCTGGGGATACGTTCCACGACCCCTAGTGATGCCCAATGGAGAGTCCCAAACCCTTGTATGTCCTTTAATTTTTCCTATGCAAACGAACCTCTTCACGTAAAGGAAAAGGTGGCTTCTTGATGGCTTCTCTGTGGCATATCCGCATTGCCAGTGCCGCTGCCCTTGCACTTTGGGGCCACGATCCAGTCAGTACGCACTGCAATATCACCACTGTCGTCATGACAACGGCTACATGTCTATTGGCGGGGAGCGGGGACAGCCTAGAGATGCTGGACAGAGAGGTGACTCTTGTCCTGGGAGGGGAAGAGTGGACAGCTAGTGATTTCATCACAGTACTCAGAGGAGCACATGGTTTAAAACTTATGATTGTTTATTTCTGGAATTTTCCATTTATTGTTTTCAGACCCCAGTGGATTGTTTTTAACTGAAACTATGGAAAACAAAATTTTAGATAAGGGGGGACTTCTGTATTTAAAAAGTGGCATTTTGATTTATGAAGCAACTGCAAAAAAATTATTTATTTCCTACTTACTTTACTTGGTGTTTATGAAGCTTTAGCTCCCACATTAAAAACAACCAAACAATCCCTGGGAAAAAATTGGAAAAGAATATACTAAGTTCCATCTCCTAGTAGATAATTTAACTTCAGGAATCTAATTTGTAACCTGTGTTATGAGGAATCAGTTTATAGTCACATGATACTTTCAGAAAGGTGGAACTGTTTAAAAATAAAAATATAGTTCATTTCACCAGCTACCAATCCTTAGCTTTTATAAATGGTTGAGTATATATAAAAAATGAATCATATATATATACATATATATATATGATTCATACACACATACACACATATATATACTCTTTTCTCTGATTTATGAAAAGGTATACTGTATTTCGGTTGGCACAATTTAAAAGTTTATCTTTGAGTTTGTAGATATTTCTTAGGTATTAGAATTCAGCATGATTGTGCAGACATAGGTTTATATTCAGAAAGGTGCATTTAAAGTATAGCTCTCATGTTATTTTGTAACACATTTAGCATATAGAAAATACAGAAAGTTGCCTTGCATTATAAGAAGTTAAACTTGGTCTCTTATGGGCTCCCATAGCTTAGGAGAAGAACTTTAAAAGTTAAATTGAATTACACCTGAGTTTATGGTAGTAAGTTTATAAATAAAAGCACTCTCTGTAGCTGTGTCTAACAGCAGTCCCTTAGGGGGTTTCTGTGTTCAGTGCCAGCAGCTCCTGGAAGGGTGGGAGATGCATCTGGGGAACTCGACTCTTGGCTAACCACGCCCTGCCTGCGGCACGGGTGTGCCGAGCAGGTCACACTGCAGTCCTGATGCCTATTCCCTTTGTAAAATTTTCCTACGGACCAAACAGAGGTGAAGAATAGTAACCTCAGAAGACCTAACAGACATAAAATAGAGTTCACGTCTGTTTTATTACAAATTTGAACTCCCCTCTCTTTATCCTCTAGCATCGCTGTACACGGAACGGGGAGGACTCAGATGAATGAAAGAAACGTTCATTTGTTTTCTCCTTACGCAGATGGGCGGGGTCGGAAAAGTCCTCTGATAGGACAGTGCCAGGCTGTTCCTAGTTGTTTTAGCCAAATAGCGCCACGTCACCACTAACTCTTGCATTAGTCTGAAGATTTTTCTTTCAACACATAGGACTTACAGAATTGAGCTGTGTGCACTATGCCTTTCATTGCAAAACAAACAAACAAAAACAATTCAGTGAATCTGTGAACATGTCACAGAAAGGTTGTGGAATTTCAGGAGAAAATCATCTTGAAACTTTATGTCAACAGAAAATTTTTTTTTCCCCTTAACTGACAAGGCAGCGTGGACTGTATCATGTCTGTGCTGAAAGGTGTGTGCTCTGAGCCATGGGATTTTTACATGCTTAGCTTGTTTTAGATTCGTCGTCTGCAAGGATGAGTTTAAGTTAACTGGTTTTTGATTGATTGACCAAGATCAAAGGATGTACTAATTCAGATAATCTCTCCTATCCCTTTCCTGCTAATAGTTGAAATAGAATTCAGAGTATTGAGCATCTGTGATTGCTGGCCTGGGGCACGGCCTTATCACTCTGTGTCGTGTACCTGGGAGTGGGCTCCTCAGCAGGCGTTTGGAGCTGTGTCCTCATTTACTCTTTCCCATCACACACGGCCCAAGGTCACCACCCACCCATCTCTGGATGCAGAATTGCATTCAGAGCCTCCAAGTCCCACATCTTAGTAAGAGCCAGAAGTGTGAAATCTTGGTGCCTGTGGAGAATTTAATACAGAATGTGGAGGACTGCCACGGAACAGGGTGGTGCCTTACAAAAGGACTGACGTGAGAGGCCGCAGTGTCTGAGGCCAAGTCCTGCACGCCATTCACTGTCATCATGACGACTCTGCAAGGAGATGGCCTTGCCGTGCTGGAGGGGCGGGAGTGGGCTGCTGGTCCGGGACCTAAGCCGGGCTCTGCTGCCTTCCCTTTGGGCTCCTGCGGAGAACAGGCGGGAGGCACTGTGGGCTCGAGGTGGGTGCAGCTGAGCGCAGCGTGAGCAGCCTCCACAGGCCCCGCAGCGTGAGCGCCTGTTCAGCTGTGGCCCCGCGCCTCTCACCTGCCTGTCGCAGGCCCGGCAAAACCGTTCAGGTGGCGACTTCTAGACAGCTGTTAGCATTAGCATAATATCCCTCAGACTGGGCAGTGCATTTGGGTTATAGTTCATATCTTCGTAATAACATTTTTATCAGCCACGGAAGTTGATACAAAAAAGGATACGATTTTATTGCTTGCAGATGTGAATATTGGTAAAATAAAAATGCACACTTTTAACCTAGACCTGCTCTATTGATGACATTTTAAACATGTTGGGAGTCAAGCCTGGGCCTGCTAAAAATTTAAAAAGGTTAAGAATGCAAAGATTGTATCACGAAATGTATTGTCTTTGCTTAAATAGAGACATTCCGCATGTTTATGGGCGCATGTGAAGGAGAACCTCTCCTTCCGGTTGCCCAGTGCACCCAGGGGACTCATTAGCATAGCAGTTCTGACAAAGTCAAGAGTGGGCTAGGCCATAGGTTGCTGGGGCATCCACTGGCATTTACCAGATACCATTTTCATGCCTCCAGTTGTATGCTGCTGAATTTAAGAAGCCAACCGAGATCGTACGTGAAATAAATTGTGAAACAACAGACCAGTTGGCATATATGCATTTTCTGCTCTTATTATCCTTGTGTATTTTTATTTTAAAAAACAAAGGAAACCTAATAATTTTAAAAGGGGCTGACTTGAACTGCCTGCTGAGTCTGAGACTCTCCAAGGTTTGGTTTAGAGAAGTTAAGACATTAGCTGACGGTCCCACAAGGGGCTAGCTGGTAAAATGGCTGTGGGAACTCATATCTTTCCTGGGTTTTCCTCTGACATCATTGTGTTATCAGCTCTAAGATGATTGCCATCTATGTATGCGCAGAAATTTCTGCAGAGCAGAAGGACCACTTTATAACAAAGCTTGGCTTCTAAAGAAACAAGCCACATTTTTTGACAAAGGGTTTAGCATATAATATCATATGCATTCCAGCTTCGTTTTGTGCACTGATTGATCCCCACCTGTCGGCCCTCTGAAGATGACTCTGAGGCAAACACCCCCCCCCCCCCCCCCCCCCGCCGTGTTGCCCTGCAGGTTGCATCGCTAGCACGGTGAGCTCACCCAACCAACACCTGCTGCGGACCGATGATGTCATCAGCTGCTGTTTGGACCTCAGCGCCCCGAGCATCTCATTCCGCATTAATGGGCAGCCTGTTCAAGGAATGTTTGAGAATTTCAACATTGATGGCCTCTTCTTTCCCGTTGTTAGTTTCTCTGCAGGAATCAAGTTAGTATTTCTCTGGTTTTGGTCTGTTTCCATCTCCTTGTACTTCCACGGTCCCTGCACTGCCACCACCCTGCTTCCCTGTTACTCCCTGCCATCTGTCCCCCAGCATCTGCCTGTTCCTTATGGGGGCATGATTCACCCCATAGTGGGAGTTTTGGGAGTTTTGGGGGGGCTTTGTCCACATATCCATCTATCCACTGCCTCCTTCCAACCAGTGTCCCGAAATATTTCAAGTTCATTTAGGTTCCCTTTTTGTTTAATAAGAGGAAATGAACAGCACTGTGTAAAAAACACCACTTATTTTTTCTGTTTAGTTTTGTTGGGCTTCTTTATCTTTTCATCACACTTCCACACCCCACTCCAAAGCCCCTCATCACTACAGAAGCTAAATTTCTTGTGATCAAGGCAGCTGCTCTCTGTGTTAACCTCTACGTTACATTTGTAAATTATCCGCCTGTAATCAGCTGACTCAGTGGTTGCATCTAACCCTTTGCTTGTTTGCTACGACCAGATGGCAATAGAAATTAAAATAATAATTCTTTTGAGTTCTGCAAAGAGAACTTTACTAGACGTCAGTCTGTTGTGATACTGGCCCCAAGTTATCTGTTGTATTAATACATGACTGTCTGTGTCTACTTAACGAGAGGGGATCACTTACCACAACTGATTGCCCGTTTATTCTGGCTACTCTTTTTGTTGTAGTTCTACTCAGGAGTAATTCCTAGCTACAGAAGCACCATATTAACAGGACAGAGTGATGATGAAATATTAGCTATCCATATACCAGTGACCTTTTCTTTTGTAGTTATGCAAATTATATTTCTTTCTATAAGCTTCTGGTGTGGTTTAAACCTTTTGCTTTCTGTCAATTTTTGTTTTTCGCATTTTACTTTATTTGTTTTACTATATATTTTTTGGCCTGGAACTGAAACACAAATTAGAAAAAGAATTACAAAGAAGACAAAAGTTTGAATTTATTATTGTAAGCTGAGAGCTCAAGAAATCAGTAGTATTTAGCTGTTTCATAATAGGGTTGTTCAGTGGGATGCAGGTTAAATTATTTTAATTAAATGAGTATGGTATATAAAAGACGTTACCAAGTTTTTTTGTGATTGAATAAGTTTAAGAAGTAAAGTTACTTTTTTTCTTCAGCAAATGGAAATATCATTTGAGTCCCTCTAAACCAGTGGTTCTCAACCTTCCTAATGCCCTGACCCTTTAATACAGTTCCTCATGTTGTGGTGACCCCCAACCATAACTAAAGCATAGTGACTAATCACAAAAACAATATGTAATTATATATGTGTTTTCCGATGGTCTTAGGCGACCCCTGTGAAAGGGTCATTCGACCCCCAAAGGGGTCACGTCCCACAGGTTGAGAACCGCTGCTCTAAAATGTCACTGGGACATGACCTCACCCAGGCTTGAAATGTGAAGATGTTTCTATCTGGTCTGCTCTTTGTTGATAATTTGGGCACCCTGAGACATTAATGACCGACGTCTGTGGACAGGTATTTCATTCACCTGGGAATATGATGCCTGTGCTTTTGTTATTTCTCCAGTGTGGGACATGTGCACCGATCCATTGTCGTAATTCAGTCAGGTTTTCTCTTTTGGTCCCTTTTTGCCTTTTATGATTAGAGGCTCTTAGACTGGAAGGTGCCAACATGATGGTACTTAGAAGAAAAAATGTGGCTTCTGATAAAGTTAATTTTATCCTGATAATGTGTTCCTTGTGCTTTGTAGATCATGAATCTCCTGTGTACCCTGAGCTATAACTGACCCTGACCTACGTCCTTTTCAGGGTACGCTTCCTGCTTGGGGGGCGACATGGAGAATTTAAGTTCCTCCCCCCACCCGGCTACGCTCCTTGTTACGAAGCTGTTCTGCCCAAAGAGAAGCTGAAAGTGGAACACAGCCGGGAGTACAAGCAAGAGCGGACTTACACCCGGGACCTGCTGGGCCCCACGGTGCCCCTGACGCAGGCCGCCTTCACACCGGTCCCTGTGGACACCAGCCAGGTACTGGGCTGGCCTGAGGCCCCACCTGCACTGTCATCCTCCTCACTGCAGCGGCTTCCACATGCTTGGCTGTAGCCCACAGCAATGCCTTTTTCCTGTAATACAGTGTATATGCATGACTGAAACAGGTTCCATAAAATAATGCTCTCCGTTACCACGTCAGCTTACCTACTTTCTGTTCTGATCCATGTTGTTTTTGTGGGTGGTCCTAAGGCATTACATTGCTTTTATAACACGTAATGGGTCGCAGCCTTAGGAAATGAATACATGCTAACTTAAAGAGTACATTTTACATAGTAGATGTGGAGGTTTTATTTCTCCCCTCTATTTACACTTACTTTTTTGAAGCAACTTGACCTTGGCCTTGGGTAGAGATTAAGATCATAGGCCAGAGAGTCAAGTGGCCTTCAGTTGGTCTGTGGGTGTGGCCAGGTTGGTGTGAGACCTTTGCATGGTTTCTTTTAAGTAACACAGCTCTGGTGGGCAGCCCAGATTTTCCTTAAGGGTGGTTGTCCCCAGCAAGCTCTCTTTTCTTTCTTCTTCACTTTCGTTCACAAATTGGAAACCTCGATTTCCACCCCCGCCCCAAGAAAAAGTCCCAAAATTTATCTAAAGAATATTTAGATAACTAGTTATATTTTCATAACCAGGTTATAACAGATGGTTTAGAACCTAGTTATATTTTAATGAGACAGTTCTATTTAGTCCAATTATAGCGAGGACAGTTACTGATGTTTTATTGTATTTTTTTCTCATGTGTTTTCTTTTTCTTTTTCTTTTCTTCAATTTTAGATTGTGTTGCCTCCCCACCTGGAGAGGATCAGAGAAAAACTGGCAGAGAATATCCATGAGCTCTGGGTTATGAACAAAATTGAACTTGGCTGGCAGTATGGTCCGGTACATAGTTTTGAAATTTATTTTCAGATTCGATTAATGTAGTTTTTCTTTCGTAGAGGGAACACGGTGACTGTGGGTTCATTGAAGGATGGCTCCATTGCCTCAACCATAGGAAAGTTTTCCATCTTTAAGCTGAAGGTTACATTTTTCAGCCAAGGTTAACATAGGCAGACAGTGCGCATTGCTTTCTAAGGCACTTGACGCTCAGTGAAGTTGGAAGTGAAAACTGAACATGGGAAGAAGTCAGTTCACGTTCCCCTCTTTGACACTTCTCTTAGTCCCCATGGCGTGACACACATGTCTGCGGACAGAGGTCACAGTTGGTTTCACAAGTGGGGTCAGGCTGAGAAAGAACGACACCTTATGTTACCGAATGATTAATTTTAAAGAGCTCAGTTTAGCCCTGGCTGGTGTGGTCCAGCTGGTTGGAGTGTCGTCCCATAGACCTAAGGGTCATGGGTTTAATCCCCTGTCACGGTACATGCCTGGGTTGTGGGTTTTGGGTGTGGGCGAGAGGCAGCTAATCGGTGTTTCTCTCTCTCTCTCTCTCTCCCTTCTCCTCTCTCTAAAATCAGTAAACAAATGTGAGGATTAAAAAAAGAAAAGAAGAACTCAGTTTAGAGTTTGTCGATAACATTTAGATTAAAGCTAAATAACTTCCTGTTTAATCCCAGGGTACCTGTTTTCTACAGGACTGTGGCAGTACTTTCATTCTTATAACATTATTAGTTTAAGTATCCCCAAAGGTTCTACCACTTTCTTATATTTGACTGAATATAGGAATGAGTGCATTCATGTTGTCACAGAGCCTCCGAGGTCAGGCCAGGACCTGGACCCTGGTTCCCAGCTTCTAGTCTGGCACTTCTCTGCTCTCTGAGACCCACTGAGGCATGATCCGAAAATGGGATCCTTTCATTAAGCCAGTAATGGTGAGATGATTGTCAGTGCAGCAAAAACTCAATCAGTGCCTAGTTTTCTGCTACATTCATTGACTTTTCAAAGTTGGGATAATATACAAATGCTAAGTAAAAGATGTAACCATCAATTAAAGTCACTAAAGAGAGGTGTTATGACTGTGTACACTGTTAAGGCCAGAGGAATCACAGACAAATTTTACCATAAGTTTCAGGTTGAGGGATTTGAATTTTGGACGAAATTCACCTTATGTTTCAAGCTGAGGGAGAGAGGATTGCGGGCGACAAAGACTTAGGGAGATTTCCTGCAAACCATCAAAAGCCCTCAAAAAGCCCTCTAGGGACAGGAATGCTTGCTGTCTGTGGGAGCTCCCAGACCGCCTTGGTGAAGCCATTCTGCACTGAACTTGGACTTGACTTTGTGCTTTAAAAAATGAGGAAAATATAACTTCTCATTAGTGTCTGTTTTTTTATAATGCTTTTTAAATGAGATTTTATTTCTTTATTTTTAGAGAGAGGGGGAGAAATATCAATGTGTGGTTGCCTCTTGCATGCCCCCAACTGGGGACCTGGCCTGCAACCCAGGCATGTGCCCTGACTGGGAATCAAACTGGTAACCCTTTGGTTCTCAGGCCAGCACTTAATCCACTGAGCCACACCAACCAGGGCTATAATGCTTTTTTATTGCTTGGAGAGGGAGGGAGGGAGAGACACACCGATTTGCTGTTCCACTTGTTTATGCATTCACTGGTTGATTCTTGTATGTGCCTTGACTGGGGATTGAACCCACAACCTTGTGGTGTCTGGATGGTGCTCTATCCAGCTGAGCTCCCCAGCCAGCCAGGGCTGGTGTCTCTTCTTCCAGGGGAATGCAGTCTTGCTCACACCTCCTCTCATGGCTGGGTTCAGAGAGCCTCTTAGTCTCAGATCCTGGAAGGGAGTACAGTTCCTCAGAGCTGCCCCTCCCCTGGCCTGGGGCCGATTGAAGCAGCCTCAGTGTCTGTGTGCTGGGCCACCTGTCCTGCTGCAGTGGTGGTTTCCTCCGCCAGCGGGGAAGCCCAGCTCAGGGGGGTCACATCAGAAGATCCCAAAGATGGGGATATCTCAGATTCGCATGTGAGGACAGTCCACATCCTTTCATCTAACCGTTGCCCTGTGTCCTGCATCCTCAGGGGCTTCCAGAAATTCTTTCAGAGGAGTGGTAGTGAGCCCTGCCCCCGTGGCCTCCGTGATTCTAAACTTAGATGAGTCCTGTTTTTAGGCTAATGCCACACATTCTTTAACATGGTAACTGAAGTCTCGAGTGAGTTTGACTTTGGAGTAGTTTAAACGTCCCAGGGAGCTGAATATGTTGGTTTTTGCTTTTGTTTTTGCAAAGGATGTCTGTCCTCTGCATGTCCGTGGGTCTCCTCACAGGAGTGCCCTGCAGGAGCTCTGGTTCATGGCCTACGGCGGCAGATGGTGTCTGGAATTCATCCCATCCTTTAACATTGATCATATGTCTACTGTTTGCCTGGCCTTGGCTTGGTGCTGAGTCTAAAATAAAAAGACCTTGACTTTGAGTCAGTTTGCCTTTTAGAAGCTTCCAGTTTAGTTGAGGGCCAGACATGCCAACAGTTCTTTTTCTTTTTTTTTAAGATTTTTAAAAACTATTTATTTATTTATTTATTCATTTATTTTTAGAGGGAGGGGAAAAGAAAAAGAGGGAGAGAAACATCACTGTGTGATTGCCTTTCATGCGTCCCCAACTGGGGACCTGACATGGAGCCTAGTTGTGTGCCCTGACTGGGAATCGAACCAGTGACACTTGGTTCCCAAGCCAGCACTCAATCCACTGAGCCACAGCAGCCAGGGCGCCAACAGTCCTTAACGGGGGTGCCAACAGAGGGGAGAGGGGATATTTAGGTCTCTCCTGGGAAATCAGAGAAGGCTTCCAGGAGGAGGTGAATCTTTGCTGAGGCCTGTAGGACAACTCAATCGGTTGACTTGCAGTCAGGGAGCAGGTGAGCGTGCTAGGCTGCGGACCTGAGTGTGACTGCACAGGGTTAGGGCACCTGCAGAGGACGAGGGCGGTGCTGGAGCGGTGGAGCAGCACAGGCGGGAGGTCTGGCCGGGTAGACAAAGGGGACGTGGCAGGACAGGCTTTATTCCGTGGGTGGAGCAAGAGCATTGGAGAGTGGGGGGGGGGCGCCATGCTTGTCTGTGCATTGGAAAGGAGCTCAGCGGCGGGTATGGGGACAGTGAGCCTGGAGTGGGGTTGGGGAGGGGACCAGGGTGGCCCAGGGGAGTGGAGGTGGAGAGCACCTGCCCTGGGGATGGAGAGCCAACAGTGATAGCAGGTGTTTTGTTGGAGTTCCCGTGCCGCCGAAGGGTAAGGGGAGGACGTCTGGGCAGACCTCTGCTTCTGGCGTGGGCTCCAGGGAGGACGTAGGGGGTGGAGAAGTGGAAAGAACTGAAACGGTGGATTAGCTCAGGCCTGGGACAGGTTCATGTTCACCTCCGTGTTTAGAATTGAGAGTTACATTTTGTAACTCTAGGTTTCATCCCCAAAGGTGCACATTTAAATCAGTGTATAATGTATCCTTTTCTGTAAACCCTGTTCATTTGTAATGGCCACCAGAAAGGAAAGAGTAAGTGTCTTGTTTTTACCTTGGGGGCTCCTGCAGACTTTAAACAGTCTTGGCCATGTTTGCATACCTTTTTGTGGCATTTATGGAACCTAGTGGTGTCCCCAGGGAGCGACTCCCTCCCTGGCCTCATGTGCTGCCATCTGGGTGCTGCACAGCTGTGCCACCCATGTCCCCTTGGTCTCTGAGAAGATGAGAACCTAGTAGCTAGTGCAGTGGCCTAGGACGGCTTTCTCACGAAATCATTCCTAAAGTCGGGATTTTAGTTCAGTCTGGTTTCTAACGTGCACCCTCAAGGATGACTGTGACACCCTGCATGGTGCTCATCAGTGTTGTGAAGGTGGTGGGGTGGCTTGTGACAATGGGGCTCAGCGTCTGCGGGAGAAAGGAGGGGCTGGGACCACCCTGAAGAGTCCACAGCTGACGGCTTGCTCACCAGTGAGGTCTCGAACCAGTTTGGCTCCAAACACTTAAAAATTATTGCATGTTAAAATGAAATTGTTACTGCACCTTTTCACATAGACTTAACGTCGATTTACAGAACGTGCTGGGTGTGGACCGTGGCCACGCGTGTTCACAGTGCCGGGGCCACTTCGAAGAACAGAGCAGACCAACCCCCGGTCCTTTGGTTTTACAGGCTAGTGCAGGGGAACAGACGATAATCAGATAAATACGGATCTAGTCCTAGTCCCTTAGCAGGTGGCAAGGGATATGGACCAAAAAAAGAAGAAGAAAAAGAGTCGGGTGGGTGGGTGGGTAGCTGTGCTGGGAGGGTAGGTAGGACGAACCTCAACAACAGGGTGTGATTTCAGCAAATGTTGGGAGTTGCTCAGGGAGCGCGTGTGTGGGTATCAGGGCAGAGCAGGCGTGGACGCTGGGCCAGGAAATATGCCAGGCTGAACAGCCCAGGGATGCCAGGTGCTAGCCCTGACCTCAGGCATGGCCTGTGACCTCAGGGATGACCCATGACCTCAGGCGTGACCTGTGCCTGGAGGTCACGTGCGCAGCTGTGCCGGTGGCCTGGGTGTCCTGTCCGGCTTTTCCTCCACTTCGCTCTGCGTGTTGGGGTGGCCGCTGCCGTGTCTGACCTGGGAGGCCGTTCAATGCCGCTTTCCGTCCCGTTGCAGATCAGAGATGACAACAAGAGGCAGCACCCGTGCCTGGTGGAGTTCTCCCAGCTGCCCGAGCAGGAGCGCAATTACAACTTGCAGATGTCTCTCGAGACCCTGAAGTGAGTTTCCGAACGTCCCCTCCCCATCGGCCTCCCCTGCACTTTCTCATTCAGCTGCCAAGTTATTTCAATTCCGGTTAGAACGTCTCGTGACGCACAGGTAGACGGGGTCAGGACTGCTGGGACTTCACCCTGTCTGTGTGTTCTGTAGAAGCACTTTCTGAAGAGTGTTCCACAAATGTTTATGGGCATTATGGAACCTGAGGGTCTGGCGACCTGATAAAGTGCCACCAGAGCGTGACCTGGTCCCTCACACGTTGTGCCCCATCTGAGACGGCTGACTGAAGACGTTAAAAACAGTGTTGAGAAGCTGTTATACCAGTTTAAGGGAGCAACTCTATCATGTCTGTTGGACCTAATAACTAGTCAAATGTGGGTTACATTTCAAACTGAAGGCCTATTCATTTTGAAAGATTCATTTTCTCTACCAATTTTATTGTATTTTATCAGAGAATCAGACCACAGTGGACTGGAAATTTTTTTTTAAATGGTGCTTTGTTACAGATAGTCTGAGAAGCACTATTCTCGTAGATTTAAGAGATACTTAAGTAAGGTTTTGTTTTTGCTGCTGCAGTTTCTGGAACTGTGACTCTCTCACACGGGATGGAATCCATTTATTTCCCAGACTTATTTAACCTCAGCGTCTGCTGTTCAGGAAGCACCCGGGACCGTCTGTCTGGGGAACAGTTTGAGACAAGCTACTGTGGGGCATGTGTGTCATCTTTGCTCATGAAGGTGGCCTCTGCCACCGCAGCTGAGTGAGGTGGCATGAATTAAAGGCAGGAAATAATTTTAAATATGAATATAAGAAAATTCAGAAACTATTTTTGGAAAGACTGTAGCACTTCGTATGTTCCTGTTCGTCCTCGATGATCTATAGAACTGGATTTGTTCCAATTCCTTACTTGTCCTAACACATGCATATGTTACATATGAAACAACGCTTTATCCTGTTTTGGTTTCCGTTTTGACAAGGGGAAGGAGTTGTCATGTTGTACCTCCCTAGCCTAGGCCACCATTGCTCTCCACCCGAAACTGTAAAAACACAAGCAACAGACTAGAGAAAAATACTTGCAACTCATGTCTCAGCCATCTGAAGGGCACCTAAGATGTGGCAGTGAAAATTAAATCCAATAGAAAAGTGAACAAAACGTACTTTTGCAGGAAAAAGAAAGTACAGGTATCGCTTAAGCATATGAAAAAGGTGCTCGAATGCAAATTAAAACTATGATGAGGTACTTTTTTGACCTATTTATTGACAAAAGGTCAAGCAGTTTGATAACTATGAGGAAGAAGCGTGCCATTTTGAAGCCCACCATTCCAAGCAGAAGCCCACCATGAGGCAGCTCACCTTCCTCCCCTGCCCCCAGGTGCCCTAGACCCAGGTGACAATCAGGAGGTTGCAGCTGGGCCAGCCGCCAACCTGCTGGCCACCGAAGGAGGCAGCTTAGCTTCTCCTGTGCTGTTTCTGCATTCCAAGCCCCAGATCTCCTCAAAACTCACCCCACCCTGACCCTAGCTGCTGGCATCTGACCCCAAGGCCCCAGCCCACTGTGTCGCGTACTCAGTAACCATCTTGTTCAGCATTTGGCTGCTGGCCTTCTCTATGTCTGCCAGCTCCCCCGAAACCTAAAAATAACTGTTTTGGGAGGGGTGTGGGAAAAGGCAATGCCATCCATTGCTGGTGGGAATGTGAACCATTTCCATCTCTAGCAGCATTTGCTAACACTGGTCAGACTTTAAAGTGCACGTGCCGTGTGGCCCAGGAACCCTGCAGATGAAGGACACGGTGCCCGTGTTAAATGTCCGAGGCCGCTCCCGGCAGCATTGTTTGTAATAACAAGACTGACCGCAGAGAACTGGGCAAAAACATGACAGCACACCCAGCTAATGGAACACCTCAAAGCTGCTGAAAAATAAACCAGCTCTATATGAAAGGACAGTAGTTCAAAGTTCTATTGTTAAGTCAAGACAGAAGATTGCAGAGAACTGTCTCTTGTACATACCCATTGGGTAAAAGGAGAAAGAAACTGGGACCACACACTTGCACACACATGCACACACATCTCCCTTGGTGTATACACACCCTTCAGCAGGACATAGAAGAACTGGTAGCTGTCAGTGCTTTTAGGGGAACAAAGAGGCTAGAGGGAAGGGACGGTAGGGGGACTTTTCAGTAATTTGTTTTGGTGCCATTTAAAGTTCCAATGTCCCACTCATTACTCAAAAGTAAATAATTTATGAACAAATAAGAGGTTCTTTACCAAAAAAAACCACACAGGAGACTTGTGCTGTGCTTTCGGGTGGACGGTTCTTGCTTATTTCCATCTGGCGTTGCGTTGGGTTATGTGGGACATGGGGATGGACTTGGGTTGCTCATCTCTGGTTTGTTTTCCAGGACTTTGTTGGCATTAGGATGTCACGTGGGTGTATCAGATGAACATGCTGAGGAAAAGGTGAAGAAGATGAAGCTACCCAAGAAGTAAGTTGAACGTGTAACAACATTCAGTAGTCCGTGCACTGCCCTGGCGCACCCAGGTAACTTGTGATGGAGACCTGGGTGCATTGCTTACGCTCAGCGGCATCTTCGGATTCCGATTTAAACTTGCTGAGCTGCACTTGGGGCAACGTCATGTCTGTGGTTTCATGGGTCTGTGTCATACTGACAGCTGGGAAATGAAGCTCATGCAGATGCTCTTACTTCCAGTTGACTCGGCAAGTTTTCCCACTTTTTACCAAAAATATTTATAACTTTATGTGGTTTTACAAAGAAAATATATTTTAGGAACAGCTATACTGTTGGTATTGTCAACGTAAGAAACATTTAAACCTGTAGAGAATTTGTATGAGTTTATTTGAGTCAAACTGATGACAATTACTCTGAAGCAACATCTCAATGGATTGGGAAATGCTCCTAAAAATGGCAATTTTGCACCTTATTTCATACATTACTATCAAAGGAGAACGCATAAGGGGGTTACAGGAAATTACTGGTGATAGATTAGGGAGACAGGACAAAGCAAGGTGGGGAAACCTCTGGGGTTGGATAAAAGTAAGAGGGACAGACACATAGTTCTTCCACGCAGGTGGGTACAGGACAGTGACAGTTAACATGATAACAATGAGGGGACCTGTGGTCTGTGCTCTGGTGGCAGTTGTGCCTGGAGGGGTCTGGGAAAAGGAAAGTTACCTTGACCTTCCAAAGGCATGTTATCCTAGATGCAAAAAGACAGTAGACAGGCTCAGTGAATGTAAAGATTGACCTTTGTTGGGGAAAAGTGCCCGCCTAAGACATGACTACCCGCCAAGAACTGCTTTTAGGGAGAGAGTTTTAACTTCGGTCCATGCTGTGTGGTTACTTTGGTCTCCAAGTTTGTAAGGCCGCGAGGCAGGCCTCCCCTGGGCTGGCAGTTTTCGCACATGGCCCCTTTCTGCCCACAGTGACACTGTCCCCATTTTAGGGTGAGAGGACTGAGGCCGGGAATGCCGTGGTATTGCCTTTGCCTGCTGTGCACGGAGGGCCACCGCTGGCTGTGAGCCTGTTCCCTGTCTGCTCCCCTCCACTCACAGGCCCTCAGAGTACCTGCTTCAGGCAGAAGTGTAGGGGCTACAGGAGTCAGCACGTAACACACAAAAGTTCTTTCCTGTTACTGTTTTTTCTTTATTTCAATGTAAGTATTGAAACTTACTTGTCTGAGGTCCATGCATGGTAATAGCAGGTCTGGAAATGTGTTAAATGATATCATGGAGATAAAAACAAAGCAGCCACCTGATAATCTCTGTCACTGACACCAGCCTCCAGTCACCCACCCAAAACATAAAAGAATAGAATTGTGCTTGCTCTGTTACAGACCCCAAGTGGGGTTTGGCTGCCTGCTGTCACCCAAAGGCAAACTCTAGAGGCAGAGGCTGGTGAGAACGGAAAAAAAAGTTTTTTATCTGAATGCTGGACAATCTGGGAGAATGGGGACTCCCCGTCTCAAAGTTCATCTCCTTACAAAACGGAGACAAAACCCAGGCATCCCCTGCAGGACCAAAACCAAAGGCAGTGCCCAGAACTCCTGCCCCATCTTTAAAGTACCCTCTTTTGGAGCCCAAGGCAGCTCCTAAGCGGTTATCGAGGTAGCGTAGCCTGTTCCCAGCTGCTGTCTGGCTTCAGGCTCCCTCCTGGAAGCTGCGTGGGGAGCTGATACCGCCATTGGCCATGCAGCTTCTAGCGCCACAAGGTCCTACAGATGCACTGGCCGGCTCATTTGCTAGGTGGGAAAGAGCGAGATCTTTGCTTCCCCTGGGCTTCTGTTGGCTTAGGGTGTGGGTCAGACCAGGAGCTTTCTCAGAATGACCAGTTAACTTCCCAAACTTCCACCCAACCGGGGAGGGCCCACCTCCTGACCAATCCCTTCTTTTCCCCACGTTAGATAATGAGGAGGGTTGTGTGTCTGTGGGGACAGGGGGGGCATAAGATATCTCTGCAACTTCCTCTCAACTTTACTGTGAACCTAAAACTGCTCTAAAAGTAACTTATTAAAAAAAAAAAATTTGAGTCAGAATTTACCATATTCAATTTATGGGATTTATTTGCCACAAAACCAGTTTCTTACTGTCAAAACAATTATCTCAAACAGAATGACCCTTTGTCAGAAAAAGTCTGGTTTCTTTTTTTCTGGTGAAATCGTTTATTATATGTCCCTGTGACAGCCATCTCAATTCTGACCTCTAAATCTAAGATAGATAGACACATAATAGATAGATAATAGATAGGGCGCAGGGTTTGCAATAAGTTAGCCTCATTGGGGAATTAAGGTCCCTTCATTATTTTTTTTACTGATGTTTTTTCTTTGCATTACTCTCAGAATTGTTCATTATTTGAGAATAAGCGGGGGAATGAAAAAGGTAAGGCTTTTAAATGAAAACTGCTCATAGATATAGTATACAGTCTATACTATATCTAAATTTGCCATGAAATTTTTGTATTAAATTTTATATTTAAAAATATTGATATAGGTGCAGATCCCCACAAGCCTAAAAGTGTGGCGTGATTTTACAACCACTTTAAAAGCAATTTGACCTCATTGTGTGGAATTAAATATTTGTACATTTTGTTACCCAGCAGTTTCTCTTCTAGAGATGTGCCCTGGAGGAAGTCCATGCCAGCAAACACCAAACCTATTACTCCTGGCAATATATATTTTAAAGGTTTTATTTATTTATTTTTAGAGAGGGGAAGGGAGGTAGAAAGAGAGAGAGAGAAACATTGATGTTCAAGAGATATGTTGCTTGGTTGCTTCTCACACGCCCCCAACTGGGGACCTGGCCCACAACCCAGGCATATGCCCTGACTGGGAATTGAACCGGCAACCCTATGGTTCACAGGCTGGTGCTCAATCCACTGAGCCATACCAGCCAGGGCTATTACTCCTAGCAATATTATTGTGATAATATAAAAATAAGGGAGAGGTCAAAGGGAGTGAGAGGGATCTTATTCAGTAGGAAGATGAATTAACTTGGACATAATAATAAAATGAATGAATTATCATTATAAATGACAACATAGATGAACCGAAAAAATAATGTCAAGAATGGATAAAAACATAGTGCACAGGGGTGTGAGATGGGAGGAGCACACGACCAGAAACAGTGGTGCCTGTAGGTTTCTGATTCGTAACAGGGTGATGGATGAATGAAGTTCATTTTATAATGCTTTAAGGAATATTCTTTTGTATGTATCAGGAATAGTTATGTTGTAAAATAAAAATATCCTGACATATGTAAATCTAAGTATATCATTAATCACAACAAATGTAAATGGATTAAATTATCCAGGTAAGATACAGAGGTTGTCTGATTAGATTAGAAAAAGATAACTCATGTTACACACACCTCACAAAAATAAAACCCAGCTATAGCAGGCATTTCCAGAAATTCAGAACATAGAAAAGTTGGAATAATAATAACATGATGTACCAAGTAACATTACTCAGAAAGAAAAACTTTTTCAAAAGACGAAATAGTTCTTAAAGCAAAATTAAGAGAAGAAGGTGACTGCATAGAGATAAAAAGCATTAAGCTATAACTACTTATATATATACCAAAAAATTTCATAAATCAAAAAAGCAAAATGTTAGTAGATTAAAAAATAAATTAAAAATTGTACAATTATAGTTATAGTTCATAACACAACTCTCAGAAACTGATATGTGTAACAGACAAATACATATTAATAAAGATTAATAAAATTTAAAGCACTAGAAATGGAAAGCTAGACATATGTAGAACATGGCACACATGGAACATTTATAAAATTTAACATTTTCTAGAACATGAAGACATTGATATCATAAAGTTCATATTCACTAAATCACAAGGAGTAAGAGCAACAACCAAAAAATCATATAAAGCCATGACATATTTAGAAATTTTAAACATAGTTCTAAATAGCTGATGGATCAAATGTCTCATCATGAAAATTAAAAAACACAAAAATGGAAAATAGACTACGTAAAAACATGTGGATTGCATATATAAAGCAATACTTGAGAAAGCATGGAATAAGCAGGAAAAAGAAAAATCTCTGAAAATATTTCTTCTAACAATTTTGGGAATATTCTCAGGAGAGGTAGCAAAATGCAGTAAATTTATGCCAAAATCTTCTAAAGTTAAATGATATGGACAATTGTGTAGAATAATAACAAAACTGACCCAAGAAGAAAGAAAATGTTAATAGAGTGCTGTTAAAGGGATTGACCTCATAGTTTAACATCTGCACATACACTTAACACACACACGCCCCAAACAACTTTTCTGAGAAAGTATATTATGACCACACTGAATTTTCCAGTAATGAAAGGATGGGTTCACATTAGACAGTGTCTGTCTTTATCATTTATCTTTTAGTAAATCAACACAGAACGTAGTGGGTCAGACACCGGTGCCTGTGTATACCAATGAGAAATAAGCGGTCGTGCTCAGTTGTGAAAAGCGTATTAGAATCATCCGAGGGGCTTTGAAAATTGCACCGAGCTCCCCCCACCCACCCTCTCACCCCAGTGCTGTGAGGCCACTTGTGGGGGTGGGTAGTGGAGGGGTGAGGGACCTCTCAGGCACAGCGGGACAGATAAAAGGCTAAGAATGACATCCGCGATGCACAGATGGATGTTACATTTAAAATGACTTCCTGAAATGAATGCTTCGATGATGCCGAATGTGCGGACTGTGTATGTAGACATAAACACACATACAAGATTCAGGTATGTAAATATTTACCGAAGTGAAAACGCTGTCACAAATACAGTCGGGTTTTTTTTTTTTCTTTAATGGTGAGGCACTATGATGAAGGGAAAAGAAAACACGTTTATACACTGTCTTTATGTCTTTATGTAGGGTTACATTTCTACAACTACACTGCAGTCTGGCTCCAAGGACCGTTGGGCTAAAACACAAAATCGAGCCCGATCAGAGGAAATGAAGAGCATGACTCATTAGCAGACATTGACACAAAATCCAAGAATGGCATTTTTTTTTCTTTTTTCTTTTGATCTGTCTCTTGGAATGACCCTGTTTGGGGCAGTGGAACCTCCTGATGCTGTCTCGGAGGGGCTGTGGGAGGGGCACGGCCTTGGCGTGACAAGGGATGGCGGGGGCGGGGGATGGGGGCCGGCACGGGAACCATCATCATGGTTAGGGTATTTAAAAACAAAGCAAAATGGAAGCCTCCCTTCTGATTTCTGCATTGAAATTAATTCTTCAGATTTGTTTTCTGGAGAAAGGCTTTTGAATGTTCTCTATATCCCTTCTGCGAAAACGTCAGCCCAGTATCCATGCTTCCAGTGCAAGTCGTTCTCAGTGTCCCTGCTGTGCAGGCCTTGGAGGCGGATCCCCATTCGTTCCCAGGTGCTTGCAGGCCCGATTGGGTTTTGAAATGTACAGCTAACACGTGCTGACCCTGGACACGGCCTCCTGTGTTTACTGAACCTCACTCCCACAGATGACTCCCAGCTTCATTTCACGGGGTTCACACTGAAGGAGGAAGCCTGAGGGGGAGGGGCAGGCTGGAGAAAAGGAACGCTTGCTGGTTGAGTGGCTTCCGTCTCCTGTCACAGTTTTTGTCCTCAGGTGAATTGGCCCTGTAGTGATGTTATACTGAGCACTTTCTTCAAAGGTTCAGGGCAGAGCTGAACCAGTGCTGGACAGGAGCGCTCCTCGGGGGCCGTGTGCTGTCTGCGTTGTGTGTACATCTTTGGTGATTTTATGGAGGTGAAGCTGCCAGTTTGCCAATGTTCGTTTTTTTTATTTCAGACAAAGAGGTATTTAAAAAATAAGTTTTGTATAAGGAAACTGAAGCCCAGGCAGTTTATGTAATATATTTATTTATGTTTTAAAAATTATTCTATTGCATTATATGCTATGTCAAATTAAAACTAAGAGCTAATAACTACAAAAGAATTTGGGTACTTTGGAAAGTGAATATTGAATATATTTGTTTAGTCCCATGTAAATTTCTCACAAACTAAGTTTGCAGTATGATTGACACCACAGAGACTTTACATTTAAAGGAGGGGAAGTGAAAAGTGTGCCTGCTGAACAGATCGATAGATGGGAGAAGGGATCTGTTGACTGATTCTGGTATAATTTTGCCAGGAAGCTTGAGGAGGTGGAATGGAATCCATAGGTGTCTTTAGTACGTGCTATACATATTTTGTATTTATGTAATTACTAATGGTATGACCTTTCCCTGTTATTTGGGGTATGAAATTCTGTTTCTCAAGAATTATTATAGCAATCTTTCCTCTTTTTTTAATTTCTGAAAATCAATCTGAAACTTAAAACCATTTAGCTTCCAAGGTTCATGTCAATCACATTTTATTAAAAAGCATTGTTCTTTGTATTTTTTAACAACAAGAAGATAATAGTTCATATTAGCAGGTGAAATGGGAGTTAGTAACTTTAATTTGGATGAATTATTAGCCATTTAAAAGAACTACTTTAAGTTTCAAATCCTTCCTTGCTCAGAGTCATGAAGAAAAGCAAGTGAAATAAATTGTATTCTACATCTGAAAATGAAAGCCAGCTGGTCATTGTGCTGTTTCACATCAGCAGGTGCACATGCATGTCCGTTGGCTTTCATGGTGATCACAGCTTAAAGCAACTCCAGCAGACAATCCACACAGAGAGGGACATTTAACAGATAAAGAGACGACATGCTGTGCCAATACTCTGCAGCTTTGCACATTCCCAGAGCTTACCTGCAATGTTTGACATGGAAGGCCCTCCTTCCCGCCCTCCACTTTTGGGAAACACCCCCTACTCCCACCCCGACTCCATGTGGGAGGCTGCTGGAAAGTGGGCCCCGAGGACTGGCTGTGAGGGGAGGGGCTTCCACCTAGAATGCGTGCTCCTCATTCGGGCCGCAGAGCTGCTCATCAGTTATTTGTGCACTAGTTTGAAAGCCCCTACGTGTCTCCTCTGTGACAGCCAAGAGGGCTCTGGGCTGCTGGGAAGTGAGAGAAGAGAGAGAACCGTGTGCAGGTGAAGGTGGGGCGGGCCAGGAGGAGGGCGAGCAGGGAAGGCAGAGGAGGGCGAGTGGAGCTTGGCCGCTGTCCCCTGCACTGCTGCCAGCTGTGTCACAGGAACCTGGGAGAGGGGACTGTGTCGGCTGGATCCCCGGCCCCCACTGGAAATGCACCCAGACTCTTCCTTGGGAAAGTCTTCTCCCAGTGAGAACTTGCAAATGGGCTGTGCTTGCAGTCCCCAGGTGTGTTTGTTTAAACATCGGAATTCTGTGAAATGCGATGGTTTGTAGGAGTGGTTAAAAACCCCTTGTGGCTTCTTCATTGAAAGAAAAGAAAAATATTTTTGTTTCTTAAACATGCAGAGTTCTGATGTAAAACAGAACTAAAATTCCTGTCTAGAAATCTGGCTTGTGAATGCAAATGGAATGACAGGCAGTAAATAGCCATAAGTGTTATAAATGCCAGAGCAATCTAACCTACTTAAAACAAAATATTTCTTAAACTTTTGTCTATAAATGATTTACAAAGTATGAGGAGCCCTATAATGAAACAGGAGGGATTAAGGTAAAGTCAGCTTTATTCAACCTTAAACATTATTCATTGCTGTTATACACGGATTCGTCCCACATACTTGCATTGAAAGCCTGCCACGTGCTGGGCGCTCCTCTTGGTGAATTTTCTTCTTGTGCCAAAGGACAGTCTTTGAGGTGGACAGGCGTATACCTTTACCGTAACTTGGTAAATAGAGCTAATTCTTCCAAACGCCATTGCCTGAAAGCGGCCGTGTCCACGCACAGGTGCAAGTACAGTGGCCGCGAGAAGAATGGGTCAGAACAGAGCGGGAGCGGCAGGGTAGTGAGTGCAGGGCCGGCAGCTGGCAGAGGAGGAGAGAGAAGTGGCTGGAATTGGCTGTGTGCTGCCTCGGTGGTTAACTCGAAGCGGGTAGCTGGGAGCCTGCCGAGGGCAGGGTAGGGCTGTTGCCCAAGCATTATGCATTGAAATTTGACATGTTCAATTTTGTGTTTCTTCCAAAAGATTACAACTTACCCTTGTTTAGTGCCTTCCCTCTCTAGCTCAGAGAGTGGAAATAGTCTCTGGCAAGAGTTCCTAAAAATCCCAGGCCTTCCCGATGTTTTGGGTAGTTCTGGATTTCCTAGTCTCTCTTACTGAGGGCTTCCTCCATTATGTACCTGGGAATGACAGTAGAGGAATAGCTTCTAAATGCATTAGAATTTTCCCATAGAATAATGAGCAGCTGGTACTGAAAGGATACACGGCTTTAGTAAATAAGCATCGCATTAATGTAACAGGTTGGAACTTGAGAACTTTGATTGAGAAATCCAGCAAATGTTCGGATTGATAGCCAATAGTTTGATTTATACTACACAAAAGCTTTGGTTATTAGGAACACAAACAATGATAATTCCTTCTCAGCTTTGAGAGGCATGTGAGTTGTCTTATTTCTGTTTTATTGGTGAGAAAGCAAAACCATAAAGAAGGCATGGTCTTCCCTCCTAATGAGTGTTTGGCTTAAGCCGGAGGAATCCAGGCCTGCTGACTGCTGTGTTTCCCGGGGTTTCCACTGTGGTTTACGGAACACTTGGAAGTAGATGGGACCACGCAAAGGCTATTACAGGGGTTTTAAGCCTTGACTCCTTCGGAAAGGCCAACTACATATGTGTTTTGCTTTGTCTGTAGTTACCAGCTGACGAGTGGGTACAAGCCGGCCCCGATGGACCTGAGCTTCATCAAGCTCACCCCGTCTCAGGAAGCGATGGTGGACAAGTTGGCCGAAAACGCTCATAACGTGTGGGCCCGGGATCGGATCCGGCAGGGCTGGACCTACGGCATCCAGCAGGTACGTGGGGCCTTGGCGCTGTAGTCACGGGCTGGGTTTTACTGAGGGGTAAGTAGCATGATTTGTAACAGGAAAGATGAAATAATGATGGTATAAAAACTCATATTACACACTTCCATTAGTGCACAGATACACTAATGCACCTGTCTGGTGCTGGGCCCGAGGCTTGCCCGATGAGCACAGCTCTGCCTGTTAAGTGAGGTGCGCAGGGAATATTATCAGAATGGGGATTTATAATGTGGCTTTGGGGCATCTCTCTCTCTGAGACTGTAGTTTAGGAAAAACTTGAAATATGAGAGAGTGAGAGAAAGTAGTAGTAGAAGAGGTCCATGAGTCCTTAGTCACAGCCCCTGGGGCCAGGTGACTTTCAGAATCCAGGCATTTCCCGGCCTTCGGAGCGGTCTTGTGAGGTGTCCCGCCTCTTCTGTGGCAGGGCAGCAGACAGCCGGCCCGGTGTTCCCCTGGGCGGCACTGCAGGCAGGACAGCGCCAAGAGTGGCAAAAAGGACTGCCAGCGGCCTTGCCTCAACTCAGGGCTTGTTTTGCCCCCAAGTGAGTGTTCATTAAACTCCGAAAAACTGCATTTCAGAGGCTTCTGCGTTTCACAGCCATGGATCTGTATGAGTGGGGACACTGGCAGGGTAGCTATAGCCAGCGTGGGTGCACATGGAGGTGGGTGGTGGAGCTTAAGAACAGAGTTAGCCTTGACCATGTGACCTTTGCTGGGCCTCTGTTTTCCTTTTCAGTCAATTATTTAAGTCCCGACAGTACCTGGCACCTAACAAATGCTATACAGCCACCCACTCTCAGTAGCGGGGGCCATGCCCATGCCTGGAGCTCACAGGTGTTTTCTGCTATAACTCCTACGGTCCCATGGAGGATGGGCACACAGGGCTACAGGGAGCCTGGGAGAGCAGTTCACCTGGTGCGACAGAGCCCCCAGGTGTGGGCCCAGGTGGGGATCCCGCAGGTGCGGTTCTGGAGCCAGCATTCCTCACTTCCGTGCTGCGACAGGACCTCTGGCCAGGTTGTGGCAGGCCTCCTTGGCTAGGATTTTTCAGAATAAAATGGGTTGTTACTTATACACTTAGACTGTGGTTTGGGATGAAGTCTCAATGATGCTTTGAAAATGTATTTCTAATTCTTCTTAAGCCACTGACTTCTGTCATTTGGAGGGCTAAAACCTTGCTTTTCCTCATAATATGATAGGATGTTTTCCTGTTGAATGAAACTAGCTGTATCTGATGAGAATGTTAACACTCAGTGTAAGCAGGGTATGTGTGTGTGTTTGTGTGTATGTGTGTGTGTGAGAGAGAATCTCTTACACATGTTGGTCTTCCACTTGCCTTGACGACCTCATGGCTCCATCACACAAGCCAGGATTTGCCCATAGCTGCCCTGTGGAGGTGCCCCTTCCTGGACTCTGGGCCCTCTGCCTTATAAAACCACAGGCTCTGCCTGAGAGGCCCAGCCCTCACCTGCACCCTTTCTTCTCCCCTCTCCCAGTTCCTCCCCGTCACCCTTCAGGTTCTGGCCGACAGGCACACTTTGGCTGGAGCTTTCCAGTGCTGTCTGCTTTTGTATCAGCTCTTGTGAACATGATCTCGTTCAGACTGTAACTCCTCGGCAGCAGTGGGCTTGCTACGTCTTCTGTGTGTCTCAGGCACAGTTGAGTTTGGACGTGAGTGTGTGTGGAACCCTGGGAGCTGCTGTTGCCATTCAGATTCCCGGCACCATCTCCCAGAGTAGGATTCATGGCAGACTTTGAAACTTCTATACAGGAGAAGTGTGGGGGTGAAACCGTCTTGAAAAGGTGGGGTGCTGGGCCCCGTCTGGAAGCGGCAAGCTCTCTGTTTGCACTGCTTCTTTGCCTTGAGCGGCTTTGGAGCGGTGTCTGCAAGTGTTACAGGTGCTCCTGCGCTGGGGATGAAGTGTTCAGCCCAAGTCACTAGAGAGTGGGAAGCCGAGTGGGAGCAGCCCCTCTTGCTCCCGCCCAACCAGGACAAACCCTGTGCTCCATGGATGCAGCTTGTCTTGTTGGGAAGGTTTGCCAACACCCCACCTCCACCCCATTCCCCTTTATGCCCAGGTCATTCGGAACTGAGTGTGCTGCTGGGAATTTGGGGAGGTTGGTGGAACCTGCGCAGAGTCTCAGTGAGTGAGAGGAAGGAAGTTCCGTCTTCAGTACTAGGGCCCTAAGACCCGCGGTCCGTCGGCAGTACCTCTCCACCTCCCGTGACAGCGGCTTTGTGCTTACTCTGAAATAAGCATCCTTAAGCCAAGACAGTGAGACAGTCTGTTTTCTGTCCTGGCTAACACCATATTAACCACATTTTGAACTTGGAGCCTTTTTTATAATATAGTTTTGTAGTTAAGCCTATACTTTTGAATTCCTTGGTTTCACTGGTTGATAGGGCAAACCTAACGCCTATTTTTAAAGCTAGTTGAGGCCATAGCTTGACCTTCTTTCTGGAACATAGTGTGTTTTCTCTTAAGAAGGAACAGCAGCCTTATGTAGACTGTTGAGTCAAAATCACCATGACCAGTGCTGATTTGGCTCTTCTTGAAACCAAAGCTTGTCAGTCAACTGTGCAGGGAAAGTGCATGTCCTCCACATTAGCCCATCGCTCGTGACCATGGCATCTGGCAGATGGTTAAAGAGACCCTTCATGTTGGCTTCTGTTGTTGCTGCAGTTTTCTCTTTTTGTTCTCGTGGAGGGGTCTTGCTTTAAGTTGATACAGTCATTCATGCGACTGAACCTTTTGTATCAATACTGTTTCAGTAACTTCAGTAGCCTGAGAAGACAAAGGGAATGGGGAAGGGGCAGCGTTTGCCCTGAGGGAACTTATATTTTGTTGTATTTTTAAAATCCTCACCCAAGAATGTATTTTTATTGATTTTAATTTTGTTATATTTCCTTCCTCATTTCCAACGGTTGTTGGCATTACCTCGATGACTGCACCTGTTTTCTTCCTGTAGGATGTGAAGAACAGAAGGAACCCTCGCCTCGTTCCCTACGCCCTTCTGGACGACAGAACCAAGAGATCCAATAAGGACAGCCTCCGCGAGGCCGTGCGCACGCTGCTGGGCTATGGTTACCACCTGGAGGCGCCGGACCAGGACCACGGTATTTCGCATTCACTGCGTTACCTTCTCATGGCAAAATCAGGAGGAGCTTTTTAAAGCCAAAGCCCAATAAATGAATAAAAGGGGGGGGTACCAGACCGAGTCCCTTAGTACATAATTTCGTACTCAGTGTGTGGTCTAGAGTGCTTTTGCCTGAAGGACTAGCCCCAGCCCTCAGGAGAGTGGTTTAGGACCACGGTGATCCTGTGGGAAAGCAATGGGTTGACCCTCCCCGAGAGTCTGAGGTGCACCTTTAACTGTCTCATTCTGACACTGCCCCCTCCCCCCCCGCCCAGTCCACCCGTTGTGCTTCAGAAGAGCTGGATCTAGCTGTTTGTGGGAGTAAATTATGGTGGGAACTAGTGTTTTCTAACCCCCCATTGCTTGTACTCATTCACGTAGGCAATATTAATTAGTGCAATAGTTTGCTTTAAGGGAAACCTACTAGAATAGGCACTCAGTAAATGTGTTGAGTAAATGGGCTTTTAAAGGTTTTATGAAGAATTCATTTCCCTTTAATAATACCTTTTAAGAATATGGTTTAAAATGATCAGCTTGTTAATCCTTTGTTTCTGCAGTAGGAGTTGGTATTGTTGACCTTAACAGATAGCCAGATATTTCCTAGGGTTTGTTTGGGAACAACAAAGAATAGCAGTTCAGGACATGTGTCTAATGGAGACCACCCACAAATCCAAAGAACGAAGGAGAGGAATGTTCTTTCATAGAGAAAGGGGGGCGGTCAGAGGTTGTAAACAGAGAGCCCATTGGAGGAAACTGAGGAAGCTCTATGTGTAGTGGCTTTTCATTGGCTGAATGGTTACCAGGTTAGGATAAGAGCCTCCTTTTTTCCTGCTGGAGGAGTCCAGTAGAAAACTGTTTCCTGTTGCTGATGGTGGCACTTCTTCCTGTTGGGGTGGTGAGTGGTAGGGCACAGGCCTTCCCAGCTCCAATTTAAAAGACTTTTTTGTTTGTGATCTTCACAGAATTAATATTAATATGTTGAAATTGGCAAAAATGAAATAGGACTGTGTATTTCATTATGGCACCACATCTGAGTCTCCATCAACCTGGTTGACACTGTTCACCTACCCCGGTACTTCCCTGAGACCCCACCCCACCCAGTCTGCAGGCCCACCTAAGCTTCTTCCAGGGGCTTTTCCACACAAACGATCTGTCTTGGCTCATGCTGCAGACCTTCCTAAAGTCTCTCAAATGGTCACAATGCCCAAACAAGTAGCATCTGGCCTTGGCGTGCCCCGTGCCTCTCACTAAGCAGCCCCAAGCCTCGCACTAGCAACAGGCAGACTCGATTTGCAGCTGGGCCTCTCCCGGGCACCTCCAAGCGCAGCACAAGTGGGAGCCATCTGCAGGTCACTTTGCAGCTCATGCTGGTGGTCCCAGGCAGGGCACAAGCAGCACCTGAACATGGCCTGCACCTCCTGGGAGGCCCCAGAGATAGTACCCCTGATGGACAGCCTCTGACCATGTCGAAGCACCCCACCCACCCACCTCGCCAAGTGATAAAAGCAAGGGGCAGACTCAGTGAGTACCTAAGCCCTGCTGAAGTGAGTTCTGCTGTGTGGGATCAGCCCCTACACAGCTGATCCTCCTCCATGCTTGTGGTCAGTAGTCCAGCCAGTCAGCCTGGGGCTAAGTTCCTTCCATTGATGTGCCAGCAGCGATCAAGGTTGAGCTACAACAGGAGGGTGTACACCTGGAGCACCCAGCACAGGTGACCGGGGAGGCTCTGCCACTGGGCCACACAGGATACCTCTGTATAAGGCCACTCTACCAAGACAAGGAAACACAGAAGCTCTACCTAATACCTAGAAAAGAACACAGGAAGGCAGCCAGAATGAGAAGACAAAGAAGCATATCCCAAATGAAAGAACAGATCAAAACTCCAGGAAAAGATCTAAACAAAATGGAGATAAGCAACCTACTAGGTGCAGAGTTCAAAATGCTGGTTATAAGGATGCTCATTGAAATAAGTGGAAGAGCAGATGAACTCTATGAGAACTTCAACAAAAAGATAGAAAACATAAAAGCAGAACTAGAAAACATAAAAAAGAAGCAGTCAGGAATGAAGAGTGCAGTAACTGACATGAAGAATATACTAGAAGGAATCAATGGTAGACTGGATAAAGCAGAGCATCAGATCAGCGATTTAAGAGCTAAGATAGCAGAAAAAAACCCAATCAGAACATTAAAAAGAACCCCCCCCCCAAAATGAAGATAGTTTAAGCAGCCTCTGGGACAACTTCAAGCCTACCAACATTTGTATCATGGGGGTGCCAAAAGGAGAAGAGAGAGCACAAAGAATCGAACACATATTTGAAAAAACGACAGAAAATGCCTCTAACTTGGCCAAGGAAATAGACATATAAGCCCAGGAAGTGCAGAGTCTCATAATTAAAATGGCAAATATTCAAGACAGAGAGAATCTTAAAAGCAGCAAGAAAACCTACAAAGGAGCTCCATAAGACTGTCAGCTGGTTTCTCAGTAGAGACTTAATAGGCCAGAAGGGGTTGGCACAGAATATTCAAAGTGATGAAAAGCAAGGTTCTATAACCAAGATTACTCTATCTAGCAAAGCTATCGTTTAGAATCAAAGGACAGATAAAGAGCTTCCCAGACAATAAAAAGCTAAGAGTTCATCACCACGAAACCAGTATTACAAGAAATGTTAAAAGGTCTTTTCTAAGAAGGAAAAAGTTGAAAAATGTGAATAATACAACGGCAGTAAATAATATCTATGTTAACAATTTAAATGTAAATGAATTAAATGCTTCTATCAAAAGGCACAGGGTAGCTGAATGAAGAAGAAAACAAGATCTTTGCATGTGCTGTCTAAAAGAGACTCACTTCAGATCAAAAGATACATATCGACTGAAGGTAAAGCGACAGGAAAAGATACTTCATGAAAATGGAAACAAGAAGAAAGCTTGCGTTGGGGAAGCTGATTTTCACAAGGATGATGAAAATGGAAATTGAAGAGTAAATGTGAGAGGTTTTATCAAATAAAATAACATGTCTGGTGATCATAGGGTAAGATTAAAAACATTAATTTATAATTGATTGTTCTGCTTTTGCTGACCTCAAAAAAGTTAAGAGCATATAATTTTTGCTAATTGAATCTAATCCTATGTTATTAATCCAGGTTATAATTTATTTTCTATTGACAGAATGCTGCATACTTCAGACTGAATATGAATTCAGTATTTGAATTGTACTATTTTTTAAGTGTTGTTCTGAATACTATTTTAAACATTTGGAAAGTAATTGTTCTTCATTATAAGGTTTTTTCAAGGTTGGATTGCTTAATTAGAAATAATACAAGGAGGTTAAAAGTATGGATGGTTAATAGCAATAATTTTACTTACATAAATACACCTGAAGAATTTTAGATATGTATGAAATTTTAGACACTAGCCAGCCTCCCTTCTTTCACAGCTTACTATAACTAATTTAAAATTTTAGTGCATAATTAGGTCTTGCCTGCCCTCTAGTGGCCAGTGGCTTTTAAATGTAGGGTTTGCAGAGCAGTGGGTATAGATACTGTGGGCCCTAATTGCTCAGTTCTTTGTGATCCCTCCCTGTGCCAGCGCCTGGGGGCACCGCGAACACAATATATTCAGACCTCACCCTTAATCTTGACATGGTTTGTTAAGGGCATGATCCCTGAATTTCTTCTTCTTTGAGTAGCAACATCCTTGAAAAAATGCTTTAGGAATATACCTGTTGACTTCATTTTTTTAATGTCAATTTTGATTATATTCATCATAACAATATAAAGACCATTTATATAACACAACAAGCTAGAATTGCCTACCAAACATATATGAATGTAGAGTGTTTAACATCCGGCAGATCCTAGGAATTTCGCATTTGGGGACGGGGTGCAGCCATCAGCTGTGTGCCTGGGAGCCTGTGTCAGTCACTTGGGACAGGTTTTGTTCCTCCATTCAGCTTAGCACGTGCTTATAGAGCACCCGCTTTGTGCCCCACTGCTCAGTGCTATAGGAAGCACAAAGAAATTTGTTACAGGTTGTCTGGATCTCTTCTTACAGCTTCTGTAGATCCAGATTTTCATTTATTATTAATATTTTATCAAGAAACAGAAGGCTAATCTGTCACTTCTTAAACCATGGCTGTAACCTCCCCTAAGCAAATGTGAGAAATGCAGAGTATGAGCCACGAGACACACAGACTTGGAGGGAGGGGTAATAAATCTCTGTACACATGTTCATTTCAAGTCCAGGTGGAGGCTTACTGGTGGTCAGGGACAAACACCAGGTCTAAGAAATTCTGCCTTGTTACCTCTAATTGCCCCCATATAAGCAACCCCCACCTCATGTCAGGAAAGCATTACTGGTCACTCTTGATAAAAGAGAAATGTGCAGTGGCTTTCTTTTAAGGACATGGTTATATTTTTGTACCGAGTTTGCTTTCCAGCATATTAGATTTAAGCCAGTAAGAGAGTCTGCTGGCATTCCTTGAGCACATGGGCCCGTTAGAGTCACTGCCCAGGACACGTGAAAAGGGAAATACGTCTGTGAAGTTTTCAGTGCTTTCCAATCCTAACAACCTGAATGTCCACACTTAGAAAATTGGGTGTTTTATGTATTAGTTTGTATTGACATATAATGTATGATTCTATTTGCTAATGTGACATACTTAAAATAAGGGCAACTACATGAAAGCTTTTTTCTTTTCTGGAAAGGAATTTCCAAGTGTCTGTGCAGTTGTGGGATTTCATTCTGTCTCTCCCGTTACTTTGGGGAAGGTTACGACCATCATTTCAAGAGGCAACAGATCAGTGTGCTGTTTCTCAAGGAAATGTTAACTCTGAAAATTTTCCTTTTTCTTTTTTTTTTTTTTTTTAGTATTGCAGCATTTATAGCTATTTAAGAATCATAGTATCTGATGTTTTCCCCCTCAAACAGTAGTTAACTGGCCTATTTTTCATAAATCATTTAGTCACTAAGTAATAGAATGAGCCCTTTTTATCCTTCATCATAGAATGTTTCTGTCTCTCATTCAGGCCCCTGTGCACCCCCAACTTGAATGGATCAAAAGCAAATGCTTATTCTTCAGGGAATTGTGGACATGCTTTATGCACCACATGGTATTATAGCTGCCTTATTTTTAACCTGTGTTCACGCATTTACTTTTCAGTATGATGTCTGAACCTATTGCATGGCATGGGTGTGTGTGTGTGTGGGAACGTGAGCACATGTAGGTGGTATTTTGAGTTGGAGGCTATCACTGCTGCAGAATGAGAGCAGCTTGGAGATTGCTGGGTGGTCAGGTGAGTGGATGTGTGTGTATGTGCACATGTGTGTTGTGGGGGAAAGGTAGTAAAACAATGTGTTGCTTATTTAGAACTTAACACAAGTGTTTATCAGCAGTACAGTTCCGCTGTGTATCCTATAATCACCACAAACATCATCAAGAAACTGTAATTGATTATCTCATTATATTAGCTCCTAGTATGTGCTAGACCTCTTAGTCCATTTTCTTTACTTCAATCTAACCTTAAATTGTTACAGGTGGTCTAGCTGTGTGTTTACTGGGGACCTTTAGAGATTATCTAGACTTTTTATAATTCTGATTTGGTCACATGCAATCAGTGGTTAAGCTGTTATTAAACTTTTATTATTTATAAGGTCTTTTCCAACTCTTTCAAGGTGAATAGGTGAGAGCTGATATTTGGCCGGTACCTGCTATCTCTGTGCCAGCTATGGAGGCAGAGTGCAAAGAACATAGGCTGTAGCCCCAGGCAACTCCCGAATTCTGTCATTTGTTAGTTGTGTGACTTTGGTTAAATCACTTCAGTTTCATTCTCTATATCTAACCCAGATGCTCCAGAACTGGCTGCATCCTTGGAGATGTCAGTTCAGTGGACCCTGTCCCCGTGCCCTGTGGTGTCCTGGGGGCTTCCATCCTCATGGTCACCTTGGCTTCGGGTTCCGTGGTCTGAGGTGTCTCACTCCTGGCTCTCGATCCACATGCTTCCACCCTCAGTCCACCTGTGTTTACTCTCAATCCTCACATGTCTACTCTCAGTCCACATACACCGATCCACATACATCCCCAATCAATTCTCATGCGTTTACTTTCAGTTCATGTGCATCCACTCTTAATACATGTGCATCCACTCTCAGTCCATGTGCACCTGCTGAGTCCAATGTGCCCACTCTCAGTCCATGTGTGTCTTCTCTCAGTCCACATGCATCCACAATCCATCCATGTGTCTGCTCTCAATCCATGTGTGTCTCAGATGTTTTTTCCCTTTGCACCAGCCACACTGACTCTGATGTTAGACGTGGCCTTTTTACTTCTCCCCCAAATTGCTTAAACACAGCGTTTGTGTGTGTAGCACTGTACGGTGAAAATGCAGGGCGCGGGAGTTTGGCCCTCAGCCGTCCTCAGGGGAGTTGGTGGATGGTGACGCTTCTCTGCTGGTTATAGGTTCCTCTGCCCTCAGCGCCTGGCCGCTTCTGCCCCCTTCTGCCCCGCCCACCCATGCCTCTAAATTTCTTACGCGGGGTGGTTTCAGTCTCTCACGCTGTCTTCCCTCCATCCATGCCTCACGTGCTTCTCGTTCTCTGCTACCTAACTGCCCAGTGGCTGGTAGGTCTTTGCTGCGAAAGGTGGTTCCTCCTGAAAAGGCGCACCACTGCCTCCCCGGCGCTCCCGCAGAGGCGCCCCCGCCCCGGCAGCGGCAGTGCTGGCCTCCCGGCTGAGCCCGCTTTGTACACCGTGAACCACCGTGGGAATTAGGAGCAGCGCTAGCGCGGCGCTGCAGGTGTAATTCCCCAAGGCAGGGGTGGCGCTCCCTCCCCTGTCCCTGCGCCCTGGGATGATCACTGCGTCCCCTTCACCCCCAGCAGCCCGAGCTGAAGTGTGCAGCGGCACCGGGGAGCGGTTCCGGATCTTCCGTGCGGAGAAAACCTACGCGGTGAAGGCAGGGAGGTGGTACTTTGAATTCGAGGCTGTCACTGCGGGGGACATGCGCGTTGGCTGGAGCAGGCCTGGCTGCCAGCCGGACCAGGAGCTGGGCTCCGACGAGCACGCCTTTGCTTTTGACGGCTTCAAGGTGAGTGTGCAGCGCCCACCCCCTCCCGCCCCCCCGCCGGGTGTAGGGGACCCCCGTTCCCCCCCCCCACCCCCCCCGCCTGAGCATGGGCTTTCCCTGGGATTCCTCTGGTAGGACAGGGACGTCAGCGCTTTCCCGAGCATAGATTTGGAAGCATAGTTCCTAGGGAAGCTTTTGCCCTTGTAGTTTCAAAACATTTTTCTCTATCCCACAAATACAATAGAATCATTATCAAAAAGATGAATCATTCATGTCTTATCAAAAGCATTAAAAATACATATGCTAATTAAAAATGCATACAGTTCGATACAGTAGTTTCCTGGATGAAATGTATCCTCAGGCAATAATTAATAATAGGTAGACATGTTTAATAATGATAAGAATACCTAAGGCAATGTGGTTATAATCACAAAAGTTTTGATTTTCAACAGTTTTAGTAATTTTCATTTCTTAAGTTGTGAGGAAACTGGTCAAGGTTCTTATTTTATCATTTATTTATACATCATATAAATGTTTAAATATTATTTTATGTGTATAAATTATTTAAACATTAAAAAGATATATGAACATAGCCACAATAGAATAATAATAGTCATTTTTGGTTGATAAAATTATAGATATTTTATTTTTATTTGTATTCTTTGATTTTCCTTCAGTGGATTTGTATCCTTTTCATATGAGGGAAAAAATCTAATTGCACAAAAGAAGTTAAAATAAATAAGCAATCACGTCGAGATTTGACATTGGGTGCTCAGGTACGCATGTGCAGGAAACCATTTCCAGGCTGCAAATGAGTATTGTGTCTTCTAGGACAGCTCACCCACTTTGTTCTGAAATATTTTGTTTCCTGATCCTGTTTTTTATTTCAGGTGGGAAAATTTAACGCCTTTCGATACATAATTTAGATAAATAAATTTTCTAAAAACTACTATATATTATACTTGAGAAGAATCAAATTGTTTTGCATTGGTGACTACATTTCATTATGTAGTAGATCACAATGAAATTTATGCTTAAGAGTGAAGTTAAAAGATTTTACTGGAAAATTAATACAACTAATTTTGTACATATAGATCAGTAGAATATATTATATTTATCACACTATGTTTTAAGTATATTTATAATATGAGATTTCACCTGTGTGTATGAAGCAATATTGGTATGTATATTCAATCTTTAGCTTTTCATTTCAGCAAACATATTAAGAGCATTTTTAGGTTTGATTTGAATCTTTTTTTTTGAATCATAGAGGCTGGGGAAAAAGTAGGTTTACAGTTGTTCATATGGAAAATAATACAACAATTAATAAATAATAATACAAGAATAAACTCTGTTTTGCATATTCACAGCTGTGAGACTACCTTTGCTCACCCTGTATATTGAAATGCTCCCAGATTTCTATTTTGTTAAGTGTCAGTGCCATTGGGTCCAAGGAATGCAATTTTATTTTGAAAAGGATGAAAATTAGAATGTCATTCAATGGTAAATTCCCAGCTGGATCCTCTGCTCATAATTCTTTCTGTTTTGTGGAGTAAAGAAAAACCACCCATGTCCTGGGAGGCATTCACTGTAGGGAGAAAAATAAAGTTTTAAAGTCACAGAGCTTTTCTTTTAATAGAAAGTATGTGGAGTAGATTTTTAAAAGGACAGAAATGCTAAAATCATGAAATAGCATTTGGGTTTTCTTGAGTCAAGGCATACAGTGTTGCTATTAGGGACTTAAATAGAAATCCCAGACACCCTGTCTGTAGGGCCTCGCAGTGGACTGAGGTGCGCTGGCTGGAGGGCTTCCTCTTGTGGCTCTGGTCAGCAGGAGGATGGGCTGCGGGGGGGTCCTGCAGGGGATGGGCAGGGCCTGTTCTCCTGGCTTTCTTGGTGACAAATGACTCTTCTGTCCCAGGCCCAGCGGTGGCACCAGGGCAATGAGCACTATGGGCGCTCTTGGCAAGCTGGCGATGTCGTGGGGTGTATGGTTGACATGACCGAACACACCATGATGTTCACACTGAACGGCGAAATCCTTCTTGATGATTCAGGCTCAGAACTGGCTTTCAAGGACTTTGACGTTGGTGATGGTAAGTGTGTTCCGGGCTGCACCACAGTGAGGCGCGGTGCCCTGATGTCACGTGACTGCTATCTTTGTTTGAGGGGAGGGCGGAGGGGCTGACGCTGAGAATCCCACGGGTGCCCGCGAGGCTTATTTCATCAGATGCCCTTGAAATCACTTTAGCTGAAGTGCTGTCTGCCCTGCTTAGCTAGGAGTTGAGTAAGGCAGAGATAGCTTTTATGAACATGAATAGGAAAGTGAATGACAGGCAAAAGCATTTTTCCACAAATGTTAAATTCTTATTTCAAACTTCCCACTGAGCTACGTGTAGCTTCTTTCTGCCCATTCATTTCACGAGAAGGTAAAGAGCAGCTTCTCGTTCAGGCCCTCTGCTGGTTGCTGAGATGACAGAGGTGAATAAAACATTGTCCTGTCTTTATATAGGTCATGGGAGACCAGGGGCGTCCACACTTGCGTAATTTCTGATCAGCGGAGAAGTTCTAAAGTAAAGTGCGGAGAGTTGGGTGGATGGAAGCGCAGGGCAGGCAGCAGACACCCGTGCCACGTGCGTCTCTCCGACTGCGAGGACCTGGGGCGGGGCTGTAACGATGAAAGCCCCTTGTGAAGCAGATGCTTCCAGAAAGGTGGCCCCTGGCACGTGACGTTATTATAATCCACATTAATTTAAATGGAATGAAGTTAAAAACTGAGTTTCTGAGGCGCACTTGCTGCGCTTCAGGGGCTCCGTGTGGCGCTCTGGCTAGAGGCGCCCCTACTGGACAGCGCAGGTATAGCACACTTACGCATCCCGGGAAGTCCTGCTGGGCAGTGTGCTCTAGAGCAGGGAATTTCAACCACGTGCGGCAAGGGTTTTTACAGCATACAGTTCCTGACTTTTTAGTAGGGGGCACTGACCTCTTTTCGCTTAGATTGTCAAATAAAAAAAAAAAAAATAGAAGGCAACAGCCAGCATAACAATAGCTGTCCGGTGTAAATTGGTCAAAATTGTACCTATGTTTTGGTCAGACTGGCAAAGAATATATTTTTGGTGTGTCACAAAATTCTAGTAATTAGTTTGTGTGTGCCATGAGATGAAGAAGGTTGAAAATTGCTGCTCTAGAGCATAGGAACAAGGTGCTACTTAATAAAATACTGCATAAATATTATTTCAAAATGAGCTAACGTATTTTTTTCAGAATGACTTGGATTTTTTCTATTCTTTGAATATATATAGTCTTGGATTTCAAGATACACATCAGTCAGTACATTTAATATTCTATAAATTTGTCACTGATCTTCAAAAGTTAGCCAGCTTTAAAAAAAGTTAGCCAGCTTATTGTTTGCATTAAATTTTATATTCATTCATTCAGGACACTTCTGAGCAGCTATGACCATTATTTCCCAAGTACAGCTTTGTGAAATTAATAGGAATTTTGAATTTTTATAACTTAATTTCTGTTTTATACACCTCTATCTCTGGGTGGTGAAACTGGCACATAACCCTTCCCTTGTGCTCCACTGGATTTAGGAGCAGTAATGGGGGTTGGGGGGTGAGAGAGAGACTTTTTCTGTGTTACCCCTCTCCACTGGCCAATATAATGCATATGACCTGAGATTTTATCTTTTTAACTGGTTATTTAAAATGTTTGCATTCGTGCTTTCCTTCTTTGAGAGTTAAAATCTTGAAATGCCCTCGTGAGTTGTTTGTTTAACTTATGGCACATATATTCACAAGAAGGTGTTAGAACGATACCAGGCAGAATGCCCATCCATGCTCATCAGGTACACAGCAGGTGTTAATGTAGTCCCATGTTGCAGAGACCAGTTGCCACGGCAGCAATCACCTGGGCTCTGTGGTGAGTCTGGTGGTGCAATCACACACACACCTCTGTTGTTTGATTAAAGTGAAAAGTAAAATAATGATTAAATTTTTAAAAATGACTTGAAAGTTATACTGACAGGTCTGTTGCCCATCAGCACCGGGACAGCCTCCCCCATGCAGAGCTCACAGGAACATGCTTGAAAATCCACTAATTTAGGCCAATAGATTTATGTCACAGGAATGTACTGTGATTGCTCAAATACTGGAAAAGTATTATAATTGCCCTATTTTCAAGTGGCTCTTATACCCAGCTTGTCTCTATGTCTGCGCCATGCATTGTTTACCAAGTTCATAATTCCTTTTTATTGCTAAAAAGACAGCCAGCTCAGTCATATGTGGCTATTAAAGCAACCAAAAGAACTGTGTGGTGAGATGGATGGGAAGAAGTTCTGTATGTAAAATACATGCACACACATACATATTGTATTTAGCCAGTCCTTTCTCTTATTCCTTGGGGGACAATTATTTAAAACACCTTTCCTTGGTTACCTCTTCACAAGCTGTCAGAGCTGCAGATACACTATAATTTTTAAAAGTTTAACTAGAAACTCATCATTCACACTTCCTCAAGCAAAAGTGATGTGTCTTGCTTCCTGGTCGGCAGCAGTGCTATACAACCATTTATTTCAATTTATATTGATAAATACAAAATGGGTGAAATCATTATGAATTACTGGATGTAATTTCTATAGTCTTGTGCTACGTTGAAGGTTATATATTGATTTTATTGCCACTAATTTCAACATGGGAAGGAGTAGGAATCACAATGGCAGAAAATTGTTAGCTTATTCTTAGGAGCCACTACTTTTTGATCTATAAGTCAGGTTCTCAGATTTGTAGTCTGCATTCCAATACTGACTTTGTTTACTGTGCTGAGTACTTGAACTTTTGTATAAAATATTATAGAAAGAAATGAAGAATACATAAACATCCCTCCCACCAAAAAATACCATCTGGTTCTTTTGCCAAAGGCAACTGATTCAAAAGAACATAATGAAACAGTGGATGTAATTAATATAGTTTCCCCTTTTATTCAGTAGTGGAAAGATTAACTAACCCTGTCACACATTAGTTTATGAAAGATATTATTTGTTTCTCCCCTATTGCTCATTTGCTATTGCTTTTGGCTTAGTACCTCGTTTCCTTTACCCTGCTCTTTGATTTCATGTCTTCATTGTTGAAGTAAGACTGCATTGCCCTGCTTAAGCTGCAATGATTGTTACATGGAGAGAAAAGAGACAGTTGGATTAGGTTCAGTATGACTTTAACAACTATATCAAAATAGGTATTTATGTGTACATTTTTTCCATGCTTAGATCTAGTATGCCCCAGAAAAAAAGGCAGAATTCTCAGCCCTGACCAGATAGCTCAGCTGGTTAGAGCATCATCTCTATAAGCCAAGGTTGGAGGTTCCATCCCTGGTCAGGGCATGTACAAGAAGCTACCAATGAAAATAAGTGGAACAACAAATGGATGTTTCTTTCTCTCTCCCCTGCCCCTTCCTCTCTCTCTCTCTGAAATCAATAAATAAAAAATAAATTTTATGAAGGGCATAATTCTCTTCTAAAATCAACAGTAGCTATCAGTGGATGAAAACCTTTCAAACGTTTCCTCCGGTCCCTTTTTCTTTGAGTTCCGTGTAAGGAGTTCTGTAGCTCAGGCTGTGCTGGGTGTGTGCGCAGCGCAGGTTACTAGGCGGGGAAGGGCAGCACACTTTGGTTCTTCCTTTTCTCACATTCCCCTGCAGTGGAGCTGTGCATGCCAGAGCGGGGGGCTGTGGGATGGGGACTCCTTCCGTGATTGTGCCCCCTGGGGTCCTGGAGGGCTGTGGGCTGCTTAGCGTTTATCTCCTTTTATAGAAGTCCAAGGTGAAGAGGGACTTGTCTAGGGGTTGCAGTTACTGAATTCTGATGCAGAGGTTAAATACTGCTCTTCTGACTCTATAATGAATACTTATGTTGGTTCTCTCTTCATTCCACTGTCGTCTTCACCGTAGGGACGTCTCTCACAACGATAGGAACTCTGGAGCAATACTTTTGGTCATTCTGTACTAACACAGTCACATACTGATGAAACTGAAGATTCGGATTCTTCTTTCTTCCAGGATTCATACCTGTATGCAGCCTTGGGGTGGCTCAAGTGGGAAGGATGAACTTTGGCAAGGATGTGAGCACCTTGAAGTATTTCACCATCTGTGGCTTACAAGAGGGCTACGAACCATTTGCCGTTAATACCAACAGGGACATTACCATGTGGCTAAGCAAGCGACTCCCTCAGTTTCTCCAGGTTCCATCAAACCATGAGCACATTGAGGTTTGTTTTTTCTTTAACTATCAGACCATTGTCAAAAGCCAGGAGTGGAATATCTTTACACATGGGAGTTCTACTTGGACAATTATTGTCACTTACTTAAAATGGTGGCTCCGATGTGTTACATAGTAGTGGAATCTAAGCATAGGGTTGTCAGCCTTGATTTTAAATACTATGAGTAGCTGATTAGACTGATGCACAATGATTAATTCTCATTTTATATAGGGCATGTCAGGCTCTGTGTGAATGTATACAATTATACCATGAATTTTCCAAGCCATTTTCTGAGTTAGAAGCTGAACTACGAGTGTATCTGTAACGTGGTGCTCACTGTGTGTCATTGTCTCATTGACAAAATCCTGCCCTGTGTGGCCATCTTTGGGGCACTAAAGACGTGCTACTTGTGATCTCTAGAACCCCGAGCCTGCAGTGACGATGAGAATTGAACTATTGCTTCTTTGTTTGCTAGGTGACCAGAATAGATGGCACTGTGGACAGTTCCCCTTGTTTAAAGGTCACTCAGAAGTCATTTGGTTCCCAGAAGAGCAGCACTGACATCATGTTCTACCGCCTGAGCATGCCCATCGAGTGTGCAGAGGTCTTCTCCAGGTCAGCAGCTGGGGGGCTCCCAGCGGCTGGCCTCTTCGGGCCCAAGAACGATCTGGAGGATTACGATGCGGACTCGGACTTTGAGGTTCTGATGAAGACAGCGCATGGCCACCTGGTGCCCGATCGAGTCGACAAAGACAAAGAAGCTCCAAAACCAGAGTTTAATAACCACAAAGATTACACGCAGGAAAAGCCTTCTCGTCTGAAACAAAGGTCACTGATCTATGCCAAGTGATCTTCAGTATGTGCTTTGTTACGTGGGATGGGGTACAGCCGAGGTTAGGGGGTTCCCTAGGCAGCTTTTTCTTTCTCTTCGCCCTTCTTCGTGCATAGAGTGTTCTGCAGGGGACAGTAAAGCAACCTGGTCATCATCTGATTTGTTACTGCAGATGTAATTTATCCCGAGTTACATTTTTATGCATTTTTATGAGTATTATGGTAAAAAAACACATAAGAAAATTAAAACATTTTAAATGTACAGCACAGTTAGGTGAACAGTAGTGTTACGTATGTTCACTTTCTTGTGAAACACATCTTCACGATGTTTTCATCTTGCAAAACTGAAACCCTCGACCCATACACAACTCTCCTTTCCACCTCCCGCAGGCTCTCGTCACCACCATTCTAGCTTTTGTTTATGAATGTGACTACCCTGGTACCTCTTATAAGTGGCTTCGTACAGTGTTTGCCTTTGTGACCGGCTTATCTCCTTTAGCGTCCTGTCCTCTGGGTTCATCCATGCTGTAGCCTGTGTCGGAACTTCTTTTCTTTATGAAGGCTGAGTCATATTCCATTGTATATATAGACCACATTTTGTTTATCCACTTATCCATTCATTCATTGATGGATGTGTGGTTTGATTCCACCTGTTGGTTATTATAAATAGTGCTGTTAGCAACATGGATATGGCGACACCTTTTCAAGATCCGACTTCCAGTTGTTTTGGATATATACCCAGAACTGGGATTGCTGGTAGTTCTATCTTTAAGTTTGTAAGGAACCTTCATAGTGTTTTCCATAGCTGTTGTACCATTTTACTATCTTACCTTCCCTGTAAAAGGGTAAATTTATTCACATCTCTGTCAACTCCTGTTACTTTCTATTTTTTTTTTTTTTTTTATCCATAGTAGCTATCCTGCTGGTATGAAGTGATACTCATTGTGGTTTTGATTTGCATTGCCCTGGTAATTAGTGATAGTGAACATCTTTTCATATTCTTTGGGCCATTTGTAGATCATCTTCGGAGAAATTTTTTTCATTCTTTGCTCATTTTTTAATTGGCATTTTTGCTTTTTTGTTGTTGAGTTATAAGAGTTCTATATATATACTGGATATTACTCTTTTATTAGATATGTTGTTGGCAAGTATTTTCTCCCAAGAGTTGGTTTTTAAGGTGTCTGTATTTACAATCTTGGTTGAAACTTAAAGAATATTCTCCCTAAATAGTATTTTTTATGGGCAAGAAAACAATTTATTTTGTCATTTTTTCTTGCACTAAATTTGAATTTCTCAACCTCAGCATGCTCTGGGCTGGATAACTATTTGCTGTGAGAGTCTGCCCTGTGCATTCAAAGATGCTTAGCAACATCCCTGGCCTCCACCCACTCGATCACCCTGGTGGAGAATTACTCTACCAAACTGATTGTATGCTCATGTTTGAGGTAAGCAGAACTTGTAACGTTGCTGATTCGCAGTCCTGTGATATTTTCAGATTTTTGCTTAGGAAAACAAAGCCAGATTACAGTGCAAGCCACTCTGCAAGACTCACCGAGGACGTCCTTGCTGATGACCGGGACGACTATGACTACTTGATGCAAACGTCCACGGTATGAGGTTGCAGCATTGGTCCTTGACTTCTGTTTGCCTCTTGCTATGCTTTACGTTTTAAATAGCCCACTTTGAATCATCATATTTAGCAAGTTTATTTTTAAAATAATTATTTGCTTATTTAGAGGGACTAAAAAGTAGAAAAATATGTATATGCAGTAAGAGACCTATTTTAGGGAAAATGTCCTTAATGGCGCCTGTAATCCTGATTCTACCATCTTGTTTCTGGGCAAAATTTGAATTTGTGACTTAGTTTTTCCAAGTACATATTAATTCTTTCACCTTTATGATATGTCTAAAAGAAGATCATTTATATTTTTTAGTGGTCAAGTTTTGCTGTCTACCATTTGAAATTTTTAAAACAACTTGTGCTAGAATGCCAGATAGAAAGAAATGGTTAAAGTGATTCTAAGATGTGAAAATATTGCATATTTGTGCTAGGAAAGGTGATGCATATTCACAGGTAGGTGACAGGTGTAAATCTGCATAGATTAGCACACTGTGTAAGCTGGCAGAATTTGAAGCATACCTGCCTAGTGGTTGATGATTTTATTACATAAATATACTACGTATGTATACATACATTATGGTATGCATATTACATATATAGTCATAACATACAGGCATACACACCCTCAAACCATTTAGCATGTTTGCTCAGATAGTCTTTTCTCTTTTTCCCACTATTTCTAGTTTAATTCAGAGTGTCTTTTTTATAACTCTCCTTATTTTGTAGTGTTAGTCCATGGTGCCAGTAACATTTTAATTAGGCTCGATGATTTAAAATATTCTTTGGCAGTTCAAATACTTTGCAATTCAAAGTTTTGTTTTCTTTCCTTTGCCAACACCTGGCTTTGCTGCCTTGACAGTACTATTATTCTGTGAGGATCTTCCCTGGACAAGAGCCTGCTAACGTCTGGGTGGGCTGGATCACGTCCGATTTCCATCAGTACGACACGTGCTTTGACTTGGACAGAGTTCGTACAGTAACTGTTACTCTCGGAGATGAAAAAGGAAAAGTGCATGAAAGGTTGGTCTTCCTCCATTTCTTGCAAATGACATCTGATGAAGATGTTAGTAAACCTAGGAATTTGTTCTCTTAGATTTCGTGCCCAGGGTAATATTTCCACCTATAGGAGCAATATAATCAAAACCTTAATGCCAGCATTCTTTCCGTTGTTCATACAACCAGTAAGGAATCTGAGTATATTAAAAGTGAAAACCGTTTTAAAGTGAGAACAGTGCTCCCTTTGGGGTAATAACCATGTGTTCCCTCAGGTGACCTTGTACAAGATTAACAACTCCTGTAATGATCCTCAGCCTTCGTGCTAGGGTTACGGATGGGTGAACGTGAGGCAGTTAGCATGTGGTCTGATACGGATGGTGGGAACTGTGGTGGGGAGACAGTTGGAGACGTGATGGGCTCGTGGTTTAGACCAGGTGGACACATTTGAACTTGGACTGAGGAGCAGTGGGTTCTTTCCTCAGCTTGGCCATTGACTCGCTGTGTGGCTTTGGGTAAGTCAGTTACACTTTCTGTGCCATCCTTTTTCATGTGTAAAACAAACTCAAACCAAACCTTCAAAAAAGTGAAGAAGGCTATCTTCCTTGCAGAATTAGACAAGAGAAGATCTGACCATTCGCATCTCCCTTTGTGCCCTGCACCCTCTCTGATCCGCTGTGACAGGTCTCGTAGAAATAGTCCTCCATCCGTCGCTTTTCTTTTATACCTGCTCCTCATTTTTGGTGACTGGAAGCTCGCTCTCCTGCCTTCAGGTTTCAGCACTTGAACCACTTGAGCTTAGACCCCGAGACAGTGGGCCTGGCACAAATCTCCGATGACGAGCGCTTTACATTAGTGTGGCACCAAGCCACCTGTCCCCAGGAGTGTTCTTGGGAGGCATATTTGATATTCAGAGAAGGCGACCATAGAAGGAAGTAACTCAATCTAGTAGATGACTTTGGGCTAAGAATAGTCTAGGGGAGGGTTGTTGAATCCGTTGTAAGTGATGCAAAGAAACACAGTTGACTTTTGATAATTCAGAAACTTAACTGTACCTCACCTTTTTGTTCTTTGCCTGCCTTTGGCCTTTTTTTTTTCCTGGTCTCATTAATATATCTGCTGTATAATGGCAGACGAAGCACAAATACCTTAAGTTTTGTTGCCATCTCTGGTGAAGGTTTTGGTAAGGGTAAAACTCAGGTGGGGGTTGAGGTTAATACCACTGATCTTGTGCATATTCTAGCTGTCTGTCTCTCATAACAGATCACCAGGAATTGACCATAAAGGGACATGTTTTCAGCCAAATTGTAAATATATCGAATGACTGATGGCTCACGTAGCATTTGCCTAAGGACACTGAAAGTGTTTAAAAACGAATGCTTCTCATTTCAGAACAGTAGTTAAAAAAAAAAAAACCTATGAGAATGAAAATTACAAATTTGGATGATTATTAAATAAACTTTTTTGAACTTCAGAAAAAGGCCCCGTTTGGTTTGAGTTTTGGAGGGAAGGTGCAGGTCAGTTCTTCCGTGGTTCCAACTCGCTGACCTGTCTCCATTAGGTGTGGATTTAGGGACGTGCAAGGCCTGACTCAGAGCGCCCCCTGGCGTCAGGGAAGCCCTGCCCGAGCCACAGACTCGGGCCCATGTGCACCTCTCCCATCACAGCATGAGCTTGTTGCTTGCGCAGCATAATTTAGGTTTAGTTTGCAAGATACACATGCTTTCTGTTACACATGTGGTCGTACAAAGATAAACCTGTTTTTTGAAATTCAGCATCAAACGCAGCAACTGCTACATGGTGTGCGCGGGTGAGAGCGCGAGCCCCGGGCAGGGACGCAGCAACGCTGGGCTGGAGATCGGCTGCGTGGTGGACGCTGCCAGCGGGCTGCTCACCTTCACGGCCAACGGCAAGGAGCTGAGCACGTACTACCAGGTACTGGCCGGCCGGCGCCCACTCCTCTGGAGAAAGCATCGTCACCCGTGAGAGGGAAAAATAAACTAGGAACAAAATGAAAACAGAAATGAGTTAATTATGTAGTTTTACTTCTGTTTGAATAGTAGCTGTGCCTTATGCCCTTCAGAGTACAGAGTACATTCCTCCATAAATGTTCACGTAGTAAAGAAAGGAAATGCTCCTAATGATTATTCAAATAACGCAATATGCATGCAAGAGAGAGGATGCGTCTCTGGTTTCCGTTTGTAGACTGTTCCTTAGTTGTTGTGAAGAAAGCGCTTCCTTTCTGTTCTTTCCTTTACTGATGTTATTAAATTCCCTGGTTTCTTTAAGGTGGAGCCAAGTACCAAATTGTTTCCTGCGGTTTTTGCACAGGCCACGAGTCCCAATGTCTTTCAGTTTGAGTTGGGAAGAATCAAGGTAAGAAAGACTCATTCTTGGTATTATATTTGCATTGTGTTCTGTGAGAGAGTAACATTTACTTCTTAAGTAAGTTCAATATTTTATTAGTACTGCTATTAACCTTATAATCATTTTTCAGAAAAAGGGCATTAGGAGAAAGAACATACTTAGAAATTAATTCTCTGCAGTCATCATAAATATAATTGTCAGTAAAAGTTGACTTATACAGAATAAAAATGCCAAGTCACATACAGCTTAGTAATCATGGAACTAGCAGGTGAGCTGGGGAAAGGGCTTACGGAGCTGAAATGGGGCTTCCTTGTGGACGTGCCGGGCACTGGTGTGGGCAGGGTTCTCTGGGAACATAAATGAAAAAACAGCTGAGTTGCATGGGGGGATCAGGTACAGCTAAAAAAAGAGGTGTTGTTTAGATTGAATAAGAGACCTCAGGAGACACTGGGAGGAGGTGACAGAAAGCAGAGATGCGTGGGCACAGAAGTGCTGAGCTGAGGAATTCAGTGTGACGGTGACAAAGGATGCCTTCCGACATGGCTGCAGATGAGTGTGCACAGAAGTGGACCGGGTCTGTGCTGAAAGGCCTGAAGGCTGTGCCAGGAAGCTGGCTACTGTTACACAGCCGCAGTCCGCCAGAAACGTGAAGCAGGAGACTGAGTGAATCACATGTTTTGGGGAATATGTCAGTGGTAATGGAGGAGGAACACCTGCATGTGCTCACAGGAGGAGCGCAGGCAGTAGCAACTCGGTGTCAGCAGCTTGGCACCGTGTACGCGGGAGAAGGTGCGGAGGCACAGTGATAGATGAGAAGGGCTTTTTGCAGAGAAGTTAATAGAATTTGACAGTGAATAGAATTGAGATTTGTTGCTGAATCGGAGTCAGGTCCTTGAGGAGAATGAAGAATCAAGGGTTAATGTACATTTTTGGTGTGAACGAGGAAGGGATGCTGGTGCAACTACAAGCACAACAGCTGGCTGAAATTCAGGAAGTGGAATTGGATGAATTCGCACCTGCCAACATGGGGACGTCAGGCGCACATCAGGTGAAGGGACAGTTTTCATGCTGCCTCGGTGACCTTGGCCTTGTCCCTAAACCATGTGAGCCTGGTTTCTGCCTTTGTAAGTGGGATTCTCGGCTGCCACAGGAAGGCCAATGCAATACGTACTAAAGGAACCATGAGATTTCATTAGGGAACTGGCCCGAAGAATTTCTGAAAAACAATGGAAAGATCTATATTACAGTAAATTTGTGATTCAAAGTGTGAGAAAGGAAGCAGCAAGTTGGGATAATTTTTTTTTTTTTTAATTTGACAAAAGTGGTAGTTTCTCATAACACTGATGTGTGTCGGGGTCTGTTTGACATCTCCACCTGAGTGTGCTATAGGTCCAGCAAATTGAATGTGTCCAAAACTGGGCTGCTGACCATCACGAGCCCCTCCCAACCTGGGGTGTCAGCGGACCTTTACCTCTGTGATCTGTTCTGCAGAATTCTAGTCACTGGTGCCTCTGGGAGTGTCCTAAACGGTTCTCCTTCTGCTTCCTGTCCGCTAGAACGTGATGCCTCTCTCAGCGGGACTCTTCAAGAGCGAGCACAGAAACCCTGTGCCTCAGTGTCCCCCGCGTCTCCATGTGCAGTTCTTGTCACACGTCCTGTGGAGCAGAATGCCCAACCAGTTCCTGAAGGTGGACGTGTCCCGGATCAGCGAGCGCCAGGGCTGGCTGGTGCAGTGCGTGGACCCCCTGCAGTTCATGTCCCTGCACATCCCCGAGGAGAACAGGTCCGCCTGTGGGCCTGCACCGTCCTGGGAGGCCGGGGTGGCACCGGGGACACAAAATGAGGTTTAGAAATACCGTATTTCATGTGTCCAACGGAGACATTATTTTACTTATTCCAAGTTGAAATCTTTCTCAGACACGTTGTCCCTGAAACAAACTGCCTATCCTGCTGTGGCAGAGGCGGGATCGTTGGGTGCTGTTTCTTTCCACTCTCTTGCTTTTCTTACAACAACAGCGAGTAAAATCTCAGGCAGGTGTACCTGCAGCCCGACTCTCGACTTTATGAGTAATACGGTGCCATAAAACTGATAAAACTGTAAGATGTTAGGGATGGAATCACAAATCGGTTTAACCCTACAGTTGACAGACATGAAAACTAAAAGCAAGTGACATGCATGAAAGAAAGTTGGAAATATGTGGGCCTCCATGCTAGAGAGTAATGGTGGGAACACAAGTGCAGTCAGCACTCACAGGCGGCTTCAGGCATTTCAGTTTTTCCATGTGATGGCCGCTTGGGTTGTGAGGTTTTACTTTAGCAGCCTCATGATCAGGAAGGAGCTAAGTTTCTAAGTTTTGGATCAAGATTGGCCTCCCAAAAAGTCATCAAAAAGTGTGATCACAAAGTGAAAACATTGCATGAAAAATGCAAAGATGAACATTTGCTGTTCTCATATTTAAAGTCTTTAATCTTAGAACAGTTGCAGGAGCTAGGCCCATGTTTACATATTTAGACATGCTTGGCATTTAAAAGAAATTTTAATAGCTTTAAAATTTAGTGTGTGTCTTGCAAAACAGCTCACCTGTTCCTCAGAAAGTTAAATATAGACTTGCCACTCCTGGTAAGTTTATGACCAAGAGAAATGAAAATATGACCACAGAAAAGGCTGTACACTGATGTTCATAGCAGCGTTATTCATAGTAGCCAAAAAGTGGGGCCGACCCAGCTGTCCATCAGCTAAGGCAGACGACTCAGGTGTGGCCTCTCCACGCAGTGCTGTTCGGCAATAGGAAGGAACAAAGTCCTGATACATACATGCTGTAACATGGGTGAGCCTTAAAACGTAATGTTAAGTTAACGAAGCTATTCACGAAGACCACATCTTTGTAGGGTTCCATGTAATTGAAAAGTCCATAATGACAGATCTGTAGAGACAGAAAGATTAACAGCGGCTTAGGGCTGGTGGGCCTGGGCCTGACTGCTAGTGGACACCGGCTTTCTTTTAGGGCAATGGAAATATTCTGAGCACAGATTATTGTTCTGGTTGCACAAATCCATTAATATACTAAAGCCAGGGAATTATATATTTTAAATACATAAATTTTATACTATGCAAATTATATCAAAGACATTTTAAAAGAAATGCAAAGAAAATTTAGGTGGATTTATTTAGATGTTAAATATTTACATATTTTAAGTGAAATCATTAGAAATATATATCATAATGTTCTCTTTAGATGATTGGATTTTATTTTGATTTCATTCTTATATTATGTGAGAAAAACTTTATTGGAAATTAGCATCTAATTAAAAAAATTACTCAACAACCAAAAAATACATTTGGGAAGGAATTTTTCTTTGTCAGGGGAAATATTTTCTCTCTACTAAGCAGAGAATTTTAAGATAGTGATTAATATGCTGGCACGCCATAGTCAGAAACCAACATATGCTCTAGTCAGGGTAATTTCTCATTCATATGAATTACCTGTGACTAATTTATGAGTAACTTATATGAGTTGCCTGTGACAAGTGAATGGATAATTTAAACTGTTACTGTAAAGAATCTACATCAGTTTCCTCAAATATGTAAAACGCAAATGCATGAGAAAGTGTCATCGGAATGGGGTTGCCGGGAAGGAAGGGGCAGCAGCAGAGCCGAGCACGGCTGGTGAGTCCCTTCTCTGCCTGGGTGGCAAGGTCCGGTTCCGCACTGGGCTCATGCTTCCTAGAAGCCAAAGGAAAACCTGATGAGCATCAAAATTCAGATTCCAAAAGGGAAATTGCCAACCAGTAGTTGAGTAGAATCTGTCTCTCACACCCCGGACAATTATAACATGGCAGATAGTTAATATTTTAGAATTTGGGACCACAGGAGATGCATGTGAGTCCTCTGATTTCATGTCTCCACTAGCTAGCAAGCTCCCTTAGGACAGGAATTGTGTCTGTTTGGTTCGCCTGCTGTCACCTGTGCACAGGGCTTGATGCGTAACAGACACACTATAATATTGAATGAATGAAAGAGCGATAGTGAGTCATTGAAGAACTTCTCCACTGGGGACTGTTGAGGAGTATCATGAGCTGTATTAGTCAGCGTTTACTGCAGTGATAGCCCCCAGATCTCAGCGGAGTGGCTGCATATAAACAGTCCGTGCTCATGTTACATGAGGTCCTGGGCGCACTGCAGCTCTGCCCAGGCTGGGGACAGACTGTGGGTGTGGCCCATGCACCTCTTTACCCTGAGAGCTGGGCTGGTGGGCAGCCCTGACCTGGGACGGCTAGTTTCCATGGCCTAGGGCGATGTCCTGGCCTAGCAGACACCACAGGCCTCGAAGAGTTTCTTTTTGCTTCTTGCAGATGGTGTGTCCACTTAGATTTATGGGCCAAAGCCAGTCATATAGTCAGGCCCAACGTAAGTGGGGCAGATAGGATTACCCCAGCTTCAGGGAAGAGGGCAGAGAATGTTCACTGACCACTGTGTGATCTATAGCATGGACCGAGGAGGCGCTGGGTTATGTATGTGGCATTGTCCTTACCACAGATAACATAATGAGTTTTTCTTTTGCTGTCCTGCAGTTAAAGCCACAGTTCACTAAGGTATGAATACTCCTACCAGGGAAGTCAAACTAAATTTGTGGAGGTGTGTGCCTTCGTTTGCTCTAATGTAAATGTGAAATTATGAGATGCAAAATGACCCGAATTAGGAGCCTGTATAAACTCAGTTTCCCAGCAGTCTTTCCTCAGTGAAAAGTCACTGTTGTGTGTTTCCTGAGCTCTGCACACCTGGTGGAGAGCAGGTGGTATGCATGTGGTCTGTGAGGGAGGACCGCCAGAAGGGAGGTGATGTCAGGGGAATCAGCCTGGCCACCTGCTCTGACCGGTTATGGGGATGGCTCTCAGTTCAGAGGAAAGGGCGCAGACTCCCGAATCCAAGGCAAAGTTTTCTGGTTTCTGGAAGCCAGTCAGCCAGCTGGAAATGAGACTCAGGGTTTTTCAAGGAGTGCTCCCATTCTGAAAGGAGGGGGTCCCCAGGTTCAGACTGAGACCCAAGTATCTAAGAGGTGCCCAAACGTTGGGAGCATGGATGATGAAGAGGGTGTAGGCACGAGTGGGTGGAGATTTTCAACATAAAACTCTATATGGAAGAAATCTTGTAAAACGTCTAGGACAGATTTTTAGACAATCTGTGCCATTTGCATGGGAAAGGGCAGGGGGCGGGAGGTAGCCATGCTAGCTGAGCTCCTGATTTCTCCTGGGACTGAGGATCCCCTCCCCGCAGGTCCGTGGACATCCTGGAGCTGACGGAGCAGGAGGAGCTGCTTCGGTTCCACTCCCACACCCTGCGGCTGTACTCAGCCGTGTGCGCCCTGGGCAACCACCGCGTGGCGCATGCGCTCTGCAGCCACGTGGATGAGGCGCAGCTGCTCTACGCCATCGAGAGCAAGTACATGCCCGGCCTGCTGCGCACCGGCTACTACGACCTGCTCATCGACATCCATCTGAGCGCCTACGCCACTGCCCGGCTAATGATGAACAACGAGTTCATCGTGCCCATGACAGACGAGACCAAGAGCATCACGCTCTTTCCCGATGAGCACAAGGAGCACGGGCTGCCCGGCATCGGCCTCAGCACCTCGCTGCGGCCACGCATGCGCTTCTCCTCGCCCAGCTTCGTGAGGCTCAATCACGACTGCTACCAGGACAGCCCTGAGTTCCCCCTGGACACGCTCAAAGCCAAGACCATGCAGATGCTGACTGAAGCTGTTCGGGAGGGCGGACTGAGGGTGCGGGACCCTGTAGGGGGCACCACCGAGTTCCTCTTTGTGCCACTCATCAAGCTCTTCTACACACTGCTCACCATGGGTGTGTTCCAAGGCGAGGACCTGAAGCACATCTTGCAGCTGATTGAGCCCCGGGTGTTCACCGATGCCGCCCAGGAGGAGGAGCAGCAGGCACCGCCCATGGAGCCCCGCACTGATGATGCCAGGCCCGAGGGCACACGTGGGGACGCAGCAGAGGGGCTGCTGCAGATGAAGCTGCCTGAGCCCGTGAAGCTGCAGGTGAGTGGGGAGCTGCAGGTGAGCAGGGGGAGGGCTGCAGATGAGCAGGGGGAGGGCTGCAGGTGAGCAGGGGAGAGGGCTGCAGGTGAGCAGGGGAGAGGGCTGCAGGTGAGCCGGGGGAGGGCTGCAGGTGAGCAGGGGGAGGGCTGCGGGTGAGCAGGGGGAGGACTGCGGGTAAGCAGGGGGAGGACTGCGGGTAAGCAGGGGGAGGACTGCGGGTAAGCAGGGGGAGAGGGCTGAAGGGGAGCAGGGGGGAGGGCTGCAGGTGAGCAGGGGAGAGGGCTGCAGGTGAGCAGGGGGAGGGCTGCAGGTGAGCAGGGGGAGGGCTGCAGGTGAGCAGGGGGAGAGGGCTGAAGAGGAGCAGGGGAGAGGGCTGCAGGTGAGCAGGGGAGAGGGCTGCAGGTGAGCAGGGGGAGGGCTGCAGGTGAGCAGGGGGAGGGCTGCAGGTGAGCAGGGGGGAGGGCTGCAGGTGAGCAGGGGAGAGGGCTGCAGGTGAGCAGGGGAGAGGGCTGCAGGTGAGCAGGGGGAGGGCTGCAGGTGAGCAGGGGGAGGGCTGCAGGTGAGCAGGGGGGAGGGCTGCAGGTGAGCAGGGGGAGGGCTGCAGGTGAGCAGGGGAAGGAGGTGGAGAGCTCAGGATTGTGTGAGTTCAAGGCACTGAGACCGGCCTGTATGTGTGTGTGTTCCTGTGCAGTGCAGTTGTCTAGAATCTAACTGATGTCCAATGGTATTTTGAGACCCAAAAATCTAATTTTCTTAAATTTGGAATGGATTTAATAATTTTCCATTTGAATCAACTGACAATAGTTAATTGAAGATAAATTTAGTATGTTTATCAAGGTGGTTTTCTTGGCCAAGTAGACATGTCTGCTATACATGTCTGAAAGCCTGGCCTGTCACAGTTTGTGTGTGTATTTAAGTGTCTGCATGCATGTGCATGTATGTTTGTGTGTATAGACATGTGTATGTGTCTATATGTGTATCTCTGTGTATAGTACATGTATATGTATATTTCATGTACAAGTGTATAGTTGTATATGTGCGCACATTTATGTTTATTTGCATATGTGTATAGTTGTGTGTTTCTGTGTATATATTTTCATGTGTGTATAGTTATATGTATGTATATATGTATATTTGTGTGTAGTTGTGTGTATGTGTGTATATGTGCATTTTTTGGTGTAGTTGTATATGCATATGTATACATATATTTGTAATTGTGTGTGCATGTTTGTATAGGTCTGTGTAGTCGTATGTATATATGTGAGTGCATGCATATTTGTGTGCATGTACATGTGCAAGTTTGTATAATTCTCTGTGTGTACAGTTGTGTGTACGTGTGTCCATGTGTGTCTGTCTGAAAGCTGGGGACACGGGCACCTGTCTGCCAGCTCCTCTCTTCTCTCCGGGTCCTTAGTCATTCCCTGTGTCTCCCCACTTGTTTCTGCACATGCATCTCGCCATTTTGTTGGATGCCTGAACCCCAGGGGTTTTGTGCTCTTTCCCAGCGTCGAGGCCCTTGTCCCACAGCCCGATGTCATTTCCTGCCTGTGCTCCTGCAGAGCCACAGGTGTGGCCTGTCTTTGTGCTGAAGATGTCTCAGGACCTTCCTTCCGCTTCTGGTCTGTTGGGGCTGCCTGGGTGTGCGCAGCGCTGGTGCCCTGTTTTCCCTCCATTCCGCAGGCAGGGCCTCCTCTGAGCCTGGCGCCTGTTCTGGGGGCGGCACAGAGGGGCCCTGCCTTGCAGAAGCTCGGTCCCTGGGCGGAAACACACACTTACTGATGCGCTTCTTTCCAGCTGTTCCATCGCTGACTGCACTAACGATCTGAAGGAACAGAGGGGATTCCTGGGGTGGTAGAACGGGTTCCTGGAAAGCTGGGGCACAGGCAAGGAGGCCTCTAAGCTGGGGTCAGGCTGGCGAGTGTGTGGGGACAGGGCGCAGGGGGATTCTGGGAGCCGTGCTCACACGGCCTGCACACCGCAGGCTCTGGAGCAGGAAGACACCCCGTGGCTGCAGCCAGGGAGCCCAGGAAAGAGGGGCGACAGGCAGAGGGCAAGTCACACAGGTGCGAGCCATTGGCTAAACCAGCCACGTGATGGATTATGACTTTTATTCTAAGTGCAGTGAAAATCAATGAAGAGTTTTAGCAGGAAAATGTTACCGTGAAATCAGGATGTAGCTGCTGTGAGTAGAACGGAGAGACAGGCTGGTCCAGGGCAGGTGGAGTCAGGAGGCCGTCACGGGGCCCAGGCCCAGGGGGCAGTGCTTACACTGGGATGGGGCGAAGGAAGGGGACAGGGGGAGGGAGAGGACACTAGGGCTGCTTTAGAGTGGGCGTTGACAGAAATGGCTGTCTCATGGATGGTGACATCCAGGGTTTTAAAGGCCTTTTTAACAGTGCCTTGTACTGAATCACAATTAGTATTAGTGTATGTAATGTTTTCCTAAGCTTGGGCATAACGTTTTCTGGCAGGCATGTTTCTAAAGACTTCCTATACAGGTAAAAACCCTACCAGCTTTCTGTTAGGGAATATCCAGTTGCTCATTTAGTGCCTAGGCAATAAAACCACCTAATTAACTTATGCAAAGTCTGGAGGTAGACGGTTCTAGAACTGGTGGAACTCAGCGGTGTCATCTGAAACCCAGAGCTTGGTATCCTTCTGTGGCCCTTAGTCTGTGGTTTTCATCCTGAGGGTGTTAGCCCGTATTCCTCCAGTGAGCGCGCCCTCACCTGCTTACTCTCACTTTGAGGAGAGAGTGTTCTGGTCTGTTATTAATGGTGGGAAATCTTTACCAGAAGGTCATTGACAAACGTCTTGTACGCCTCTTCACCATAGCACTGATGGCTACAGAGCGGCCAGGACCGCGAGTGTCCACCAAAGGGACATTCATTCGCCATTTGGCTTAGGCCGATTCTGTTTCGTTCTCCAGGACATCGTGCGCAAAACCAGGATTCTGTTCGCAAGGGAGCTGAGTTGACAGCTAGGCATCTCTGCCCTTGATTTTGATTTGAGAGCCATTAACTCTTTCAAGATTCAGAAATTAAATTTGGTGTCTTTTTAATTGTCTCCTTAGATGTGCCTGCTCCTTCAGTACCTCTGTGACTGCCAGGTCCGACACCGGATAGAAGCCGTCGTGGCCTTTTCAGACGACTTCGTCGCGAAGCTCCAGGACAACCAGCGCTTCCGCTACAATGAAGTCATGCAAGCCTTAAACATGTCGGCTGCGCTCACTGCCCGGAAAACGAAGGAGTTTAGGTCTCCTCCTCAGGAACAGGTACAAGAATGAGTGCAAAATTTTTCCCTTTTACTTTGGGCTTTCACTCATTCAGGATTCACATATTGCAAAATTATATCATAAGTTACAGATGTATTCTTCCCTGTTCTCTTTAAACTGGCCAAGTTGGTGTAGTCAGCATTCTTAGTTTCACCAGAGAATCCACGTGGTTAGTTTAAACAAATAAGAGACTTATTAAAAGCAATGGGGTGTATTATGGCCGCATTGAGGAGGCCAGTTTACCATATTCTGATGTCCTACAATCAGGAACAGTGTACAACCACAGATGGGAAGTCACGGCTGACCCAGTTTCACCCAGATGACTCCTAGGATGCAATGCTGACACTTTTATTTTAAATTTTTATTCATTTATTTATTTACTTTCCATTTACAGTTGACATTCAATATTATTTTACATTGGTTTCAGGTGTACAGCATAGTGGGTAGACATTTATATACTTGACAGAGAAGACACTTCTTTTTGTTCCATCCCTACAAGAAGAACCAAAGGTCACTGTCATTCTTGTTGGATAATTGGCCCGGTTTGTGGTTTTTCCTCTTGTTTAGCTCCAAACCCAGGTCTCTCTAGAATGCAGCAGAACCATAGGCATATGACTGAGCCACATCTGGGGATGTGAGTTTTCTGGAATCTTCCTTGGGAGGGGACTCATACTGTGAGAAGTTAGATCGCGTCATTGGTATCTTACTCTTGCCATTTCCTTCCATGTTCAAGATGAAAGGGTTTAGGGACTTGCTGCGGAGTTTACCTTTTCTTAGCAGAATGTAATTTCTTTGAAGGAAGGGACATAGAATGTGTTGTTTTGTTTTGTTTTTGTTTTGTACATCGTTTATTGAGCAGAGGACAAGTCCAGTTGCTCCCAGGTGCACTCCCTTTGTCAGCTGCTGCTGGGAGACTTCTGCTTCTGGAAAGGTGGGGTAGGCGTGCCTTTTCCTGTTTTTCCTGCTAAATACCACTGTCACCCTGGGAATTGCAAAGAACACAGTAGGACTGAAAGAGAGAAGAAAGGAGAATGGCTACAGAACTCAGAACTCAAGGAACAGCATGGTGGTGAGTTTCTGGGCTTTCTTTTTGCCTCCATCTGTCCTACACTTGGAGCTAAAAGAGCCAGCCACCCAGAACACCAACAGGCATAGACCAGGAAAGCCCTTCCAAAAGCCTTTCTGTGTGGAGCCAACCCAGGAAAACTTTTAGCAAGACAGAACACTTTTAGGTATTGACACATGACTCCAGCCAAACATCACAGTGATCACCGTAGCCTGACCCCACCCCAACCAGCAGAGTTGAGCAAGGAGCCCAGACCTCCAGTCTTACCAGCTGTTACCAGGTGCTCGAGCTGGGAGCTGAGACTTCATCCCTGAGGCCTCCACAGTGTCCGCAGAGGCCAGGGAGGGAGGGCACCAGCCAGGGCTGTATGAGTACAGGCGAGTGGGCAACTGGACCTCCCAGCCTCAGCCGGTGGGCACAGGCCTCCTCCCTCCTTCCAGGAAGGCCAGGGGGGGAAATGGACTTTCACTCCCACCAAACAGTAAGGAAGTGCCCAGAGCTCTTCTCGTGCTCAATAGTCTCAGGTGAAGCAAGAAGTTTAAATAAGACCCGAAGTCCCATAACATAACACTCAACATGTCCAGGTTTCAATTAAACATCACTCGTCATACCAAGAACCAGAAAAAAACTTGAATGGAAACTATAATTAATAGATACCAACTCTGAGATGACAAAGATGCTAAAATTATCTCACAAAGCTTTTAAAGCAGCCATCGCAAAATGGCTTCAAATTAAAAAAAAAAAAAGGAAGTCTCAGAAAGTCAATAGAAGATATAAAGAACCAAAAGGAAATTTTAGAAATGAAAATAATCAGAACTTAAAACCCCTCAATAGATGGACTTCACAGCCAAAGTGGGGGGGCAGGGAGGGGGCAGAGAAAAGAATCATTGAATTGAAGAGAAAACAAAAGGAATTACCCAGCCTGTAAAGAAGAAAATAGGCTGGAAAAAATTTAAAAGAGCCTAAGGGAACAGTGCAAATATAACAAAAAGATCTACAGTCCATGGGTTGGGAGAAAAGGGGTGAAGTGAAAAATGCTTGCAAAACTAATGGCTGAAAACTTTTCAAAAGAAAGAGATTCAGGAAGCCCAGTAAACTCCAAACAGGATTCCCAAAGAAATCTAAACCAAGACATTCCATAGGGAAACTTCTGAAAACTAGACACAAAGAAAAAAATCTTGAACATAGTGAGAAATAAACAACACCTTCAGGGGAAAATAATCAGAGTGACTGAAATTCTGCTTAGAAAACTGGAGGCCATAATGAAGGGGTACATTTTTCATGAGCTGAAAGGAAAAAAACAAACAACAACTGTCAGCCTAGAACTCTTATGTTCAGAGACAAACCCTTCAGGAATGAGGGGGAAACCCAGGCACCCTCAAATGAAGAAACGCTGAGAATTTGCCTGCAGAAGACCTACACTGGAAGAATGCCTAAAGGATGTTCTTGCAACAGAAAGAATTTGACAAAAGAATAAAATTTGGAAAATCAGGAAGGGAAAAAGAACACCAGACAGTGTTGAGCTGTGGGTAAATACAATTCATTTTCTTTCTCCTTTGAGTTCTCGAAATAAAAATCCATGTATGAGTGGACCCATGCAGGTCAAACCCATGTTGTTCTGGGGTCTATTGTGCTTTCAGTCTGCAGTTGGAAACCCACGCACGTGGAGGGCTAACTTAATGTACACGTGGGTTTTCAGCGGCGACAGGGGTTGGCCCCCCCAACCCCCATGTCATCCAAGGGCCAATTATTTAGGAAATATTTAAGTCAATTATATTTTAAATGAAGGGGAATAAGGAACATAAAGGAGATAAGGTTTCTACACTTCACTAAACTGGTGAAATGTTGATAACCAGTAGACCTGGATAAATTATGTATACATAATGTAACATCCAGAGCCACCACTAAACAAGTTTTACAAAGAAACACAAAAATACTGTAATTCAAGATGAGATACTAAAATTTGTCACAGAGCCCACAGCAACTTTGGAAAAAATAAGTTAGAACAAACATGAAACAGCTAAAACAGCAGACTTCAGTCATAACATATTAATAAATTCCTGAATATAAATAGTTAGAAATACCAATGAAAAGGCAGAGATTGGCAGAGTGGATTTTAATAGCTTGGCCTAACTATATATGCTGTCTACAAGAAACTGACTTCAAATATAATGATGTAGGTAGGTTGAAAATAAAAGGATGAAGAAAGATATTTCATGAAAAATTAATCAAAACAAAGGAAGATTGCCTATATCAGAGCAAGGAAAAGTACCCTGGACAGACAGAGCACTACGTAACGGTAGCGCGTATGCACTGAACAACAGAGCTGCAAAATACGTGAGGTCAACACAGAACTGAAAGGAGAAATAGACAAATACATAGTTAGTCAGGGACTTTAGCACCTCTCTCACGATAAGTGATAAAACGAGAGAAATAAGCAAGAATATGGAGAATGCAGCACTACCATCAGCTAACAGGATTTTTGGATATTGTGGAATACTCTACCCAACAACAGAAGACACAATTTTTAAGTGTCTATGAAACACTTACAAGGATGGACCATATCCAAATCCATAAAACCACCTCAACAAATTTAAGATAATTGGATCTTTTTCATACAGAATGTTTTTTCTTACTTCAGTGAAATCAAATTAGAAATCGATAACAGAGAAATACAGGAAAAATCTCTAAAAACTTGGAAACTAAACAGCACATTTCTAAAATTACCATTGTTCAAGGAGGAAATCTCAAGGGAAATTTAAAAATACATTGAACTAAAAGAAAATGAAAATATCACATATCAAAATTTGTAGAAATGGCTAAAGCAGCACTGAGAGGGAAATACATTAAAAAAAAGAAAAACATTGAAATCCATACTCTAACCTGCCATCACAAGAATTTAGAAGAAGAGCAAAATAAACCCAAAGCTACCATCGGGAAGGCAAGAATAGAGATAAGAGCAGAAATCAACAAAACTCCCAACAGGACATTTGAAAAAAAATCATTGAATCCCAAAGCTGGTTATTAAAAATGTTATGAAAAATCAACAAAACTTTAAAGAGACTGACAAAGGAAAAAAAGAGAACACACGAATTACCAATATCAGGAATAAGACGTCACTACAAACCCTGAAGATGTCCGGAGGATCAGATGGGGATATGTACATGCGGGCTGTCTGGTTCCATTTTTATGGGCAATAATGCAGACATGGAGTGCAGATTGGTGGTTGACAGGAATCAAGGGTGAGGAGCAGGCAGGAGGGAAGTGGGGCTGGATAAGAAAGGGTAGCAGGAGGGACCCTGGAGGTGACGACTGTTCTGTATTTCGACTGTGTCACTCTCCTGTGTTACTGTTTGCAAGATGTTGCCATTGGGGCAAACTGGGCAAATGCTACGTGGGCTCCTTCCGTATTGTTTCCTACAATACCATTTGAATCTACAGTTTAAAATAAAAGTTTAAAAAACTTCACATAAAAATCTCTATAAAAAAAAAACCCTACAATTGTTTCCTAAAGGAAAATCATGGAATATCAATAGGCCTTTATTTTCTTCACTCATAAATTTAATATTATTGTGTCTAAAATTTTTAGAAATGGAAGAAAGTTTCTTGCAGTTTATTTAATTGAATTATCAACAAATGCATAGTTATCCATTGTATTATTTTTATTATGTTGACATTTTTCCTGTTTCTTTACAGCTATATCTTTTTCAAAAAAAGTTCTTGTAAATATTCAATAAAGTGTAAAAGTTAGGTAGAGAAATGGAAATCTAGGAAAGCAGAATAAAATATTTTAAAGAACATTTTGATCTTACTTGATTTAAGAACTCTCAGTATACAAGAGTTTAAGACATTGTGAAGTGGTTAGAAGAAGCAAATTCTATGATTATTTTGCAGCACATTAAGTTTTGAAGGATTTGATTTATTTTGTGGCTTTTTTTAATCTGAGTGATAGATAATCATTTTTCATCTGTTGGTCAACGATTTACGAATGCTCCAAAAACAGGTTTTGAACATCTCTGGTTTCACGGTCTGCTGTGCTGTTCTTGAATCCACTTTTCTCTCATATTTGTTCTTCCTCTTCCTGGTTCTAAACTTGCAGATCAATATGCTCCTCAATTTTAAGGATGACAAACACGAATGTCCGTGTCCTGAGGAAATCCGAGACCAACTCTTGGACTTCCATGAAGATCTGATGGCGCATTGTGGTAAGGTCTTTCCAACTGACAGCTCTTGTTAAGTGCACGTGCCCTGGTGCAAACGTAGGTCCGTGTGTACCGGGTGCGCAGATATGCAGGCTGCCTGTCGGGGGCCATCTGGGAAAGCTCCTTGTAATAAGATGCTTAACTGGCCCTGGGTGGGAAGCCAGGATGGGCAGGGAGATCCAAAAGGCTATCGGGTGGAGCAGAAGATGACACATTGCCCTTCTCTCGTTTCTCTTTCCCTCAGTGCGGGGCACAGCGAGGGGGCACGGGAATTGTCACCAGGTGCCTTGGACAGAGAGCTATGTTAGGTTGATTGAGTCTTAAGAAATTTGTTCACAGGCAGTTGTATTTAAACTGACTACGGGGCCACTTTTTAGGACTGGCCAAGGACAGCTAACACATGCCTATGAACTTAATGCCTATGGTAACCCTGTTAGTAGCCCAAATCTATTAAGGGCATTCTCCCCCCTTTTATTCAGAGAACCTTAAAAATGGGATTGAATAGGTGTTGCTTCTCTCTGTAGAGACGGGTGCAGAGAAAGTCCATGTTCCAGTGGGAAAAAATGAATTGACCCCTTCTTACACGATGTGTATGGCACCAGTGGTATTATTTTTATTTTATTTTAATGCAGGGACTTAAAGCACTGCCTTCCATGTTAATTCAGCTTATGCACGGAGAACCATGGAGTGACTGCCAGCAAGTTATTCTGGGTGTAGTGTGAATAAGGGGACACTGTACAGTGGCAGAATTATCACGTCAGACATAAAGCATCCCCTGCTCTAGGGCACCTAATTCTGCCTGTCCCCGTGTCCCCAACTTAATAAATGCCACTGACATTTATGGAGGCAGAGCTGTCGGTCTAGGCAGAGGCGCCCATGGTGGGAGACGCCTGCCTGCGTCGTGCAGAGCAGCAGAGTTAACTTTGTCTTCTGAGAGCGTTTCTGTTCTCTGTTTGGTTTATGTTTCGGGCTGGCTGTCCACAGCCACCAGCCCACGGGCACGGGGTGGGACGGGGGGAGGTGAGGGGGGAGGGAGCAGGCGCTGCAAGTGCACAAATCTCACTGGGGGTGCCCATGAGCGGCTTGCTCAGCGTCCTCCAAGGTCTCAGACAGCGGCGTTGCCTCACGCTGTGAACGGAAAGGTACTTTTTCAATATTTTTTTTTTCTTTTTTCTCGTCGCTTTCCTCATCCTAGGAATAGAGCTGGATGAAGATGGCTCTCCGGATGGAAACGGTGACTTAACCATCCGAGGGCGCCTGCTGTCCCTGGTGGAAAAGGTGACATATCTGAAGAAGAGACAAGCTGAAAAGCCAGTGGAGAGCGACCCCCACAAGTCCTGTAAGCAATACGCGCGGGCCCTGCACGGGGTCCCAGCTGCTGACAGGGGCCCATCCTTTGACTGTTAATGTCGTACTGGATGAGCCAGCGAGAAACCGAGTGTGCAGCTTCCAAGAGTCAGACTCTTAAGTAGAGGCTCGTCTGACAATATGTGTAGGAACCTGGAGGGAAGGCAGCTTTGTCAGGGTGGGGGCCCCCCGCCCCAACCCCTGCCCCTGGGCACTAGGACTTCAGCTATCTGATTGGAGACCATAAAGAGAAAGCCAAAGGGCACAATTTAGTCTTCATATCTAAATACTATGCAGTTGATTTGCAAGTATTCTTACATCAAGTGAAACCTTTCCTTAAAGTGTCAACGGATATTGTCCAAAAGTATATTTTGGTTCTGAAATGGTTGTTGACATGCTTCGCATTTCGGGTTTGTGCATATTTTGTTTAAGTGGAGAGGCACAGCTGACACCGTGAATCCAGGCTGCTCAGGGGCAGCGAGTCTGAGATACACCTTCCCGCGGAGGGCGGCAGGGGTGGGGGGGTGGGGTGGGGGGTTGGTCATGAGGCCCCCGGTCTGTGAGGGCCCCTGGTCTGTGAGGCCGCAATCTGTGAGGCCCCCGGTCTGTGAGGCCCGCACTCTCCTCACCTCCCTCCCCAGACTCCCCATCAGAGTCTGTGTGGAAAGAAAGAAAAGAAACTTACTAACGTACCGTGGAAATTTTTATTTATACAACTACTGCTAAATTTATTCTTTAGTGTCACAACCAAATTTGAGTCAGGTCTTCAAAATCAGAGTTCAACATTTCTTATAATCACTTTTTTTTTTATTATCAAATTTATGTGGAAGTATACAGGTATTTTATCTAAACTTTGCAAGTGGTTAAAATTGGTAGTTTTTGTTTTTCCTTAAATCTGTTTTCTTAACTAGGTTAAAGCAGGTTAAACAGCTTTTTGTTTTGAAAATCAGCCAGTGTATTATTGGTATAGGAATTAAGTACCTCACTACATATGGATTGGTCATATCAACCCTACTTAGCTTTGACAGTTGTAGTATTCATTTACCAGGTGTGGGAGCTCTATTTTTAAGTATACAGTAGTCCCTCTCTATATCTCAGTACACTTATCGCGGCCTCACTGTATCGTGAGATTTTTAAAAATATTATATTTAATTATTTATCACGGATTTTTTGCTATATCTTGGGATTTTGTGGTAATATATACGTATGTTGTTAAAGTTACGTAGGTTTAAGAGTGTAGAATATGTTTAAGAACATAAATAGTGTTTATAAAAGTATGGGAAAGGTTAATAAGGGAGTGTGAAAGGTTAATAAGTGTGTGGGAATGGTTTATAAGTGTGTGGGAAGGGTTTATAAAGCCTTAAAATATATGTAAATACTAAAATAAATGTAAGGTTCCTACTTTGCGGATTTTCACCTATCGCAGGGGTGGGGGTGGGGTCTAGAATGTAATACCCGCTGTTAGAAATAGTAAAAACCGAAACCAAGGAAGCTGAGATGCAAGATTTATTAAGAGGAACCTGCCGGGCTGTCTCAAAGGAGAGAACAGCAGCTGGCATACAGGCTGACAAGGTTTTAAAGGGAGGATAGAGGACTGGAACAGGGTTTCGGGGCACCTAGTGATTGGTTTGGCCTGGGGGTAATGGCAGGAACAATGGGTTGAGTCTGGGGGTAAGGACGTGAACAATGGAGGGAACAACGAGGCACTTGGTGTTCTGTTGGGTATGTTGTTCGGGAGAAAGGTACTTGGTGATTTATTGGGCATGTTGCTGGGGAGAAGAATAGAATAAGGGAGTAAAAAATTTTCTACCTCCTACTGGTGCTTTGCAAGATTTGAAGAACTTTTCACTGGACTGCTCAATAGTCATTGTTTGTGGTTTTTACTTCCTGCTAATCAACTTATTGGGTGGGGGTTTTTGAGGCTCTTACTGAACCTAAGACCCACAATAAGTGAGGGAATACTGTACTACATTATACATTGTATGGCAAATAATTTTCTATATATAAAATGACTTTTCACTTTAATACAGTTTCACAAGCAAATCCTTTTGGAGGCATTTTAAGTGACTATTGGGGGTCCAAATTTAAGTATAAATGTAATTACATGAGGTCACTACTGCAAATGACTGAAATGAGGATGCAGTTGGGTAAGTAGTTAGCTCCTTGAATGCCCAAGACTGACCTTGATAAGGAAGGACTTGTGATGTCAGATCTTCTGGGAGGAAAATAATGGGATAAAGTAGATAAAAGTAGAAGTGGTAGAACAACTCATACTGATTGTTGTATGGATTGCCAGCAGTGGTTTTGAAAAAGGGGTTGCAATTTCTGAACAACTAAAATCCTTTAAGTATAAGACTAGTTTGTGTATTTTGTTCTTTCATCTCTATAACTCATCTTTATTGATATATGTATATATATTTAAATGAATTTTATTTTCTTCATAATATTCCTAGACATTCTGGTACAAATGTAGACATGAGTTGGGACTGTGAGATATACATTTGAAAGGCCCAGCTAAGTTTCCTTCTCTTGTTATTTTCCTTTTGAAAACTGTTGATCTTGATGCTGCAGCCTCGCTTCAGCAGCTGATCTCTGAGACCATGGTCCGCTGGGCGCAGGAGTCTGTCATTGAGGATGCCGAGCTGGTGCGGGCCATGTTCATGCTGCTGCACCGGCAGTACGACGGCATCGGGGGGCTGGCTCGGGCGCTGCCCAAGACCTACACGATCAGCGCCGTCTCCGTGGAGGACACCATCAGCCTGCTGGCGTCGCTCGGGCAAATTCGCTCTCTGCTGAGTGTGAGGATGGGCAAGGAGGAGGAGAAGCTCATGATTCGCGGATTAGGGTAAATTTAATTATTACACCTTTTGTCTCATGTATCTTTTCTTTCTGAGTGTTTATGCCAATACTAGGACAGTAGGTGCATTAATAAAAATACATTGCATAGATTGCACGATCATTAAATTGGATTGTTGTTTTCTAGAGATTGTGTTTCAAAGATAAATAGGAAAGGTGCTCCATAATGAAACATATCTAATTTTACAACTAGGTGCTAAGATGGCTATGATACACAGCAATTAATTTCTTAATTAATTACTCAGTAATGTATAATCATATATAAAAATACTGGCTAATAAAAACACATTAAAATCCATGGGGAGACAAGCACCAGCAGAAATTAACAAGAAAATTTCTCTGTGTCTCCTGGGTCTTTAAAGAAGAATGAGGAACTGAGAATTCAGCATCACAGGTGTGCTTCTTACAGATCTGTGGTTAATGTTTACACCTTATGCATAGTCTGAGGATCCCCAAGCTGAGGAATTAACACAAAAATTGGCCTGGTAGGATGCTTTCTCAGCTCAAGTTACTCTGAAATCTGGCAAGAAAAACCTGAATACTACAAAAGATTAACCCACAATCAAAAACTGCAAAGTACAAAGGAAACAATTCACCATAAATAAGGGTCTGCTGATACAATAAATTGTGGCACTAGAACACTTCCCCCAGGAACTTCAGGTGATGACACGCCAGAAAGAGAACATGGAGTTACTGTGTACAAAAGAAAAAATGAAATTTCTAAAAATAAGATATGTAGAAAGTCCAGGGGTATTTGAAAAAGATCTAAATAGAATTTCTAGAAATGAAAAAATATGACAACTGACATCAAAAACAGTTAATTGAATTGCAGATAAGATGTAGCAGAAGGGAAAATTAATAAGTTGGATCATAGCTCTGAGGAGATGAGTCACGCAGCACTGAGGGGTAAAAATACAAAAAGGCGGTTATGAGACCCGCGGGACAGTTTGAGAGGGTCCAGCATGTGCTGAATAGGATACAAGGAAAGGGACGCACAATAGGTGAATCTGAGCAGGGGTGTTCGGAGAGCTCTCCGCTTGAGTTTTTCAGAATTGATGAAAGACGGGAATTCATAGACCCATAAAGCACCCATAGCTCCACATCTACAGCTGGGTATGATGTAGCATAAAACCAGGGTTAAGATTATTTTAGAAGAAAGAAGAGGGGAAAAGCCAGAATACTTGCAAAGAAACAATATTTAGAATTCTCCATAGCAGACCTGGACAACATGGTTCAATGTACGATGTGTTACCCGACTGGGTATTCAACACAGTGAGTTTGCACTCGCTGTGGATTTGGAGATTAAAATTTATTCTCCAAATTCAAGAGAGAGAGAAACAAAGATATTTCAGAATATTTACTTGCTGTCCCTCATTGAAAGGCCTTCTATTCCGGCCAAGATGGAGGCCTAGACTGACACACTCCATCTCCCTCCACAACTAAGAAGGAATACAACTATTGCAAAACCAGCAATAACCAGAAGTTTCAGAAAATAAATGGAAGTCCAACGTATGAAGTTATAAAGAAGTGGTGCTCATCTGGACAGATAGGAGGGGCGAAGCCAGGGAGGAGAGGTCAAGCTGTGCTGGCGGTGGCAGCATCAGTGACGACGGCAGGACAGCGGTAAGAACAGACACCTGTATTTAAGGGAAAGCGAGAAGTGCCAGGGGAGCACTCCCAGCTGCAGACCTGAACTGTCAGCTTGCGATTCCAAAGCCAGGGAAGGCAGACCCCATTGTCTTGGACTGTGAGGCCCAGTAGGGGTGAGAATGGAGGAGGAGGCTCCTGGTCTCTCAGGGGAGATTGAATGGCAAGAATCCATCTTGGACCCCCACCCCAACAGAAAACACCTGGTTGTGACAAGTGCATGGGGCTCCGCCCCCTATAGCATAGGAGGTGTGACAGCCCTGCCCAGGAAGCAAAGGTAAACACAAAACTGTTCAAGATGGCACAGATCATGATAGAGATCCAGTGATGCAACTGACCAGACAGCAAATTTCTAATCTGACGAAGCAGCAGATAGGAAATCTGTCTGAGGCACAGTTCAGAACTTTGCTTATAAAAGTGCTTACAGACCTAACAGTAGACCTTAAACAAGACAGGGAAGGAATGAAGGCTAGTCCCGCTGAAATGAACAAAAACACCTACAAAAGTAATGGTGAGGGCAAGAAAACCAGGGATCAAATCAACAAATCGGAACATAGGGAAGGAACAAACAGTCAAACAGTGCAGAAAGAGGAAAAAAGAAATGAGCAAAATGAGGAGAGGCTCAGAAACTTATCAGACAGCTATAAGTGGGCCAACATCTGAATCATAGGATTGCCAGAAGGTGAAGAAGAATAACTAGAAATTGAAAAATTATGTGAAAAAATAATGAAGCAGAACTTCCCTAACTTGGGGAAGGAAATAGACTTATAGGTCCAGGAAGCACAGAGAGTTCCAAAACAGCTGGACCCAGGGAGAACCACGCCAAGACATATTATAATCAAAATGTCAAAAATTAAGGATAAAGAGAGAATCTTAAAAGCAGCAAGAGAAAAGAAGAGAATTACATACAAAGGGGTCCCAATAAGACTGTCAGCTGATTTCTCAAAAGAAATTCTGTAGGCAAGAAGAAACTGGCAAGAAATATTCAAAGTAATGAAAAGCAAAAACCTACAACCACAATTACTCTATCCAGTGAAGCTGTCATTCAGAATAGAAGGGCAGAGAAAGTGTTTCCAGGACAAAGTAAAGTTGAAGGAGTTCATCAGATCCAAACCACTGTTATATGAGATGTTAAGGGGACTTGCTTAGGAGAAGGAGGATCAAAATTATGAACATTAAAATGAAAACTGTATCACAACAACCAACAACAGAAGCTAGGGAACCAAAACAAAGGCAAACTAAGTAGGCAACGAGAGTGGGAAAAGAACTATAGGTATGGGGAACATTTGTGGGGGGGAGTCAGCGGGGAGGGGGAAGGGGGAAAAGGGAGGTCGACGGTACAGGAATTAAGAAACATAGTAGGAGGGAGTGGAGTAGACAGGAAGATGTTGAGAAGAACTATATGCACAACCAACGGACATGGACTAAGGGTGGAGGGGGACTGGCGGGAGGGGGGTCACTGAGTGGAGGGGAACAAAGGGAAAAGAAATCGGGACAACTGTAACAGCATAATCAATGAAGCATATTAAAAAAGGAAAAAGAAAGACCTTTAAAAGGCTGTGCATTGGAGAAAAGAAGATGGAATTCAGAGTGAAGGAATGGGAGACAGTTTTAGAGAGTGTGTTGTTGGTGTGTACATGCGTAGTCTAAGCAAGCGGTAATCTGCATAACTTGGGGTTATAAAAATATGAGGGAACTAACATACCAGAAAAAAATGAAAGCTTAAATTAAGCTGTATGATGTTCCCAAGAAAATTACCTAAAAATAAGCATGTAGAAATCTGGAATGTAGCCCTCACTGGTGTGGCTCAGTTGGTTGGGCATCGTCCTGCAAAGCAAAAGGTCACAAGTTTGATCCCTAGTTGAGGCACATGCCTGGGTTGTGGGTTCGGTCCCTGTTGGGGCACCTGTGAGAGGCCACCAGGCTATGTTTCTCTCACTCTCTTCCTGCCTCTTTTATCCTCTTTCTAAAATTAAATAAATATATTTTTTAAGAAAAGAAATCTGAAATAATGTAAAGTGTTAAAAAGTGATGTAGAAGACAAATATTTAGACAAAAAATACTAATCTAGCTCTATAAATATCAGATAAAGGAGGAAATAATGAAGATGACTATCAACACGGATCAAAAAGACTGCAAAAAATAATAAAAAGGGTTAAGAAAACAACATTGGCTCTTTGAAAAAACTAATAAAATATAGAATAATCAGATTTTTTCTTTGACAAAACTAAAAATAATTCTGAAGAAGAAAAAGTATGGAAAGATTCAGATTGTATGATATTATTTATGTACATTTTAAATTCATAAGACAATGCTATTTATTGCTCATAGACATATTAACTATTTGAAATCATAAAAGTAAACTGGAAGACTATATACCAAAATTCTTGCAATGGTTGCACACTAAAAATAAATATTCTACCTACACAGAGAAGGAGCATGGAAAAGCCTGAACGACAAAGGCAAATTTTATAGTCTTAACTCATAATTGTATGAGCATCAGTTTTTTTACTGCCTTAAGTCTAACTTGAGGACGCTTTTCATAGGGAATCTTAATTAGCCCATGAAAAAGGAAGATTACGAGGACGTGGAAAACACTCTGTTTTCAAGTGAGCATAAAATGTTTTTTTGTGAAATTAGAAATATCCCTCAAAGGGACACATTTAATCAGCGACAGCCTGCCTCCTGGTGTTAGAATTATAAATCTAATTAATTTCCCTAGAACAAAGGCAAACACGATTTCTCAAGTAAATACCTTTCAAAGTTAGGTCATACAATGGATCTGAACTGACAAGAGAGCAAACCCGCGATTGTAACTGGGAGCTGAAAGCTGAGGTCCTCCTGTGGCGCGTGCGTTGTGATGGGAAGGGCAGGGCTGTGGTGACCTGATTTGTTGTTGTGTGGGACAGATCAGGCCTGTGCTGCTCCAGGGCCCTCAGTCCTTTTCCTGAGTTCTGCTGGCTTAAAGCTCTCTTTATTAAAACAAAACTAAACTAAATTAAAAATGAAAAACTAGAACTCCTAAACAAAGGAAGAAAAGAACCATAAAATGTCTGCTGTTCCATTTTCTCCACACAGCCCGAGTAACAACAAGTCAGCATGTGGGTGACTGACTGGCTGAGTGGCACCTCTGAAGGAGGTCAGAGTCCGAGTCCAAGTTTCTGCTTTCCTGCAGCCAGCACCTTATTTTTGTGCTATAGCTCTGACAGGAAAGAGGACACTCTTGCATTGATTTGGTTTATGTTAAAATACCAATTAGCAGAGCTCTTCATTTGCAATGACTACTAAACATTAAGATCCTTACAGATCCCTTTACATGCAGATTGTAATATTACACAGGCAATGATACCAAGAAGAAACATTTCTGGTATCACCTGCTGCTGTTTCTTTAAATTGAATGTCTGTTTTAATGAGTTAGATTAATTGTGCCTGGACTTCCTAAGTATTCAGTTTCTCTTGGAGAATGTGTATCTTTTAAAAGCCTTTCACCAGAATAAAATAAATGTAACAGGAAATAATGCTACTATTATTAAACACACAAATATTGAATATGGTGCCAAAATAGCATATATGAAAAGCAAATATTATATATCAATAATTTATATAGGAATTTTTCTATAAATGTAAAAATCGATTTATTTCTATACAAAAGAAGGTTCAACATGTTTGGATATACATTAAGTTAGGAGTGATGTGCTGAACACTGTGTTTCGTGTTGGTGACCGTTTATTTAATACATTTCATGTGCATGAAAAGCACAGACAACTTACATGTGCTTTTTGGTAGGCTACCAATATTTTTTAGAAAAACTCAGTTAATTGTACTTACTAGCTTTTGCGGCTTAACTCTGATTGCTCTTACTTTTTCGTATATGCCAGTAATTATTCCTAAGAGGTCGATCTGGATCACAGCTGACTTGTACTGACACTTTGCTCTGACCTCTGTGCTTCCCTCTGCACCTGCATTTCTTTGTAGGGACATCATGAACAATAAAGTGTTTTACCAGCACCCTAACCTCATGCGGGCTCTGGGGATGCACGAGACGGTGATGGAGGTCATGGTGAACGTCCTGGGCGGCGGGGAGTCCAAGGTAAAGGAGCCTTTGGTTCCTGGGGCCGTGTTTAGTACAGCCTTATTTGCAGTGTGCATTGCTTAAACCCTCTCAGGAGGACTGTTTGGAGAGATACTTTATAGAAAAAAAAAACAAAAAACTAAACCTTATAAACTGAGAGTTGGATATGCTACTATTGTTTTTCCTTTAATATCTGTAACCATTTTTATCCTATGCTGTGCAATCTGCTACATCCTAAACTATTGTCATTTGGGGATGCTTAGTTTGAAAGTTAATACTGTATGGCTTTTTAAATGTAGAATTATAAATCATCCACGACACGGACAGTCATTCAGACCCAGCTGTTCCCCTTGATGACAGGTGGTTCCCCTAAATTCCCAGTCCAGACCCAGGCTTGAGGATCATCCTCTGGCATATCTGTTGAAAGACTCTAAAGTGAACTATCAAGAGATTAAAATTTAAAATGAAGTTCTTTAAAACGAAATGAATAGAGTAATGTAGCAAATAACTTCATATAAGTCCATATAATCCTAAACTCTGATTTGCAAAATACATTTCAGTGTTTTTTAAAATTTTGCAATGTATTTTTCAAAATATCGAAATTCTTATGTTAAAGTCTCCCAGTGAGAGACTTACAAAGGTACATATAAAACACGGTGTTAAAGCAGGACCCGGGCATTGTCTGAGGTCCTCAAACAAGGCTTGGCTGTCAGCAGATGTGCTTGGGTGGGGCCCAGCTGCCGGTCAGGGTGCCCCTTCTGACAGAGGAGTCACATGCGAATCAGGGAGGTTGGGACCACCTGGCTCCATAGTGACACCAGCACCACCCCCACTACCGGTGATGAGAAGTCACGGCTCCGGGTGTTACACTGGGTGTCCTCACACTGTCTCATCAACAGCCCCCTTTCTTCCCTAAGGTGAGTGTCGTTATCCATCTTGTCTGCTTTTACACACCAGGATCCCTGCGAGTGCCTGATTTCTCAGGGAGGGCTGGCCGGCGGGGGTCAGGAACCCCGACGGGTCTGCCTGATTCCTGACCCAGGCCCGTGCCTCCTTCAGCTCAGGGCTGGAGGTTAATTCCACATCCAGGCATGATGGTAACGAAGCTTCAAAATTAATGCCAGGCTTGATTTTCTGTGGCTCAAGGTCTAGGTGAGTCAAAGTCTGGGAACGTGAAGGTCTTCAGTGTCTGAGGCTCTGAAGACCTAGGCACACATGGGGCGACACTGTGACTGAGGCCTCACATTCTGAACTCCATTTTATGCAGATAATTTGCTTCCACAGCTAATTAAGTGCTCTTTGTGTAGGAGATCACTTTCCCCAAGATGGTGGCCAACTGTTGCCGTTTTCTCTGTTACTTCTGTCGCATAAGTCGGCAGAATCAAAAAGCTATGTTTGACCATCTCAGTTATTTACTGGAAAACAGCAGTGTTGGTCTAGGTAAGTAAATGTTGACTTTTACTTAACATTTATGATAAACATCATATACATGTTGCAGTGTAATATAAATGAACTCAGAGCAGTGCAATATGTGTTGCACTAGAAATTAAATTTTAAGTGAAAACGTGTTTTGCATGGAATTCATTATTGTAGTACAATCGGTTTTGTTTTGTCTTCATTTGGGTTAACAGCATCGCCGGCTATGAGAGGTTCGACCCCGCTGGATGTGGCCGCCGCCTCGGTGATGGACAACAACGAACTAGCCTTGGCGCTGCGTGAGCCAGACCTGGAAAAGGTAAGCCGCCCCCTGCCGCTGCGCTGAAGTGAGGCATGCCTGCTTCTTTGTATCTGTATCTCAGGATTATTTAACTATAACTGTAATACAGTTATAATTCTGTTACTATAATTATATATAAAGGCTACCTATAATATTATAAGTTGGAAAGGACAATACATTTGAGATAAGTTATTTCCTTTAACCACGTGAATTTTTCTCTGAAGAGAGAATCAACTTCATCTGTATTCCTGTGTTTTTGTCCTTTCATGATATCTTCTGTCACACTTGCTTTTATCACACAGTGTTCGTTTTTTAAAATGTCAGAGACTGAGGCACAGGGCTGGAGGGGGAGGGCCATCTTATCCCCGTGCGCCTGAGCGGCCCCTGTTTTTCTGATGGAGCCCTCCCTCCACACGGCTTACACTTGGTCTACTTTAGCCTGATGGACTCTGCTGGCCTCACGCTGATGACTCCCCGAGACTGCCCTACCACTGGCCATGAGTCCCAGGCAGATGGCAGCTGGCCTTGGTGTGCTGTGAGACTTGGTGAGTGGCCTCGGACCCAGCACTGGCACCAAATTTGAATCTGTATCAACCTGCTGAACACCACTCGCCCCTCCCTGGTGACTCACTGAGAACCTATGTCATGCAACTCGCCTACCTCCAGAGTCTCTTTCAGTGACTTAGCCTAACAGATAGCTGACAGGTGAAGGCAGGCATAGGTGGAACTCTGGAAGCTTTGGGTCTTTTGCTGACCTGCACCTGGGTGCAGTGCTGACGGAAGCTGGCCTTGGTATGCAGCTTGGACCTTCCCCCCCACACCCAGGCCCAGCAGAAGCATCACAAACTGTGGGTCACTTGGTTGCTCCAGTCAGGTAGCCCGTGGTTGGTTACAGGCAGCTTCTGATATTGATGTGCACCGGTTTCTCCCAAGAGGCCCTGGGATGAACACACCTGGTGGAGGGCATGAGACTATACTAGAGCATGACCCATGTAGCTCCACAAGGGGCACACCCAAAGAAAGGTCCTGGAAGGCACCAGACCCTGCTGGGGCAGATTCTGCTTCATGGGGTCAGCCCCCACGTAACAGCTTGTCCACTGTGGTCCGGACTAATCCTCATAGTCAGCTAGCCTGAGGGTCAACACCACCCATGGACAGGACAACAGCAATTAAGACTCAACTGCAATAGGAGGACTCTCACATAATCCACACAAGGGACAGTCTTGGAGCACCTGGATCGGGTGATCAGGAAGACTGTGCCACTGAGCTTCACAAGAGACCTACTATTTGAAGCCACCATCAAGGCTGGGAGACATAACAGATCTATCTAATACAGAGAAATAGATACAGAGGTGCAGCCAAAATGGGGAGACAAAGAAACAAGCCCCAAAAGAAAGAACAGGAGAAAAATTCAGAAAAAGAGCTAAATGAAATGAAACTACCAAATACAGAGTTTAAAACAATGGTTATAAGGATGCTCAAGGGGAAGAATAGATGATCTCAGAGAGAAGTTAAAGAGATAGTAAGTATAAAAAAGGATATAGAAACCATTAAAATGAAAAGTCAGAAATGAAGACTACAATTACTGAGATGAAGAATATACTAGAAGGAATAAACAGCAGGTTCAGTGAAGCAGAAGACTGAATCAGTAATTTGAAGGACAAGGTAGCAGAAGACACCCAAGCAGAGCACCAAAAGAAATAAAGAATTTTAAAAGATGAGAATAGTCTAAGGGACCTCTGGGACTATATCAAGTGTAATAACATCTGCATCATAGGGGTATCAAAAAGAGAAGAGAGACAGACCAGGGGATTGAGAACCTATTTGAAGAAATAATGACTGACAACTCCCCTAACTTGGTGAAGGAAAAGACAGGCAAGTTCAGGAAGTACAGAGAGTCCAAATAAGAAGAACCCAAAGGGGTCCAAAGCAAGACACATCATAATTAAAATGGCAAAGGTTAAAGACAGAGATAATCTTAAACACAGCAAGAAAAAGACAGTTACCTACAAGGGAAGTCCTGTAAGACTGTCACTTAATTTCTCAACAGAAATATGTTAGGCCAGAAGGGATTAATCCAAAATATCCAAAGTGATAAAAATCAAAGACCTACAACCAAGACTATTGCACCCAGCAAGGCTACCATTGAGAAGTAAAGGAGAAATAAAAAGCTTCCAAGACAAGAAAAAGATAAAGGAATTTTTCACCAACAAACAAGTAACACAGGAAATGTACTTCTTTAAGAAGAAGAAAAACTAAAAGAGGAACATATTATAAAGAATAATGTGGCAATAAATGCATAACTACCAATAATTACTTTAAATGTAGATGATTAAATGTTCTAGTCAAAATACATAGGGAAGCTGAATGGATAAGAAAACAAGAGGCCCGCCTTAGAACAAAAGACACACAGACTGAAAGTTAAAAAATGGGAGGAGATATTTCATACACACGGAAACAAAACAAAACAAAAAAGCCAGGGTAGCAATACTTGTACCATACAAAATAGACTTTAAAACAAAGGCTGTAATAAAAGATAAAAAAAGGACATCATATAATGATAAAGGAGTCAATTCAACAAAAGAAAATAAACCTTGTAAATATTTATGCACCCAACATAGGAGCACCTATATATAAAAAGCAAATCCTGAAGGACATAAAGGGAGAGATCAACAGTAATAGTGTCACAGTAATTGACTTTAACACCCCATTGACATCAATGGATAGACCTTCCAGAAAAAAATTAATAAGGAAACAGTGGCCTTAAATGACACATTAGATTAGATGGAGTTATTGATATTTTGAGAGCTTTATATTCTAAAACTGCAGGATATACAAATTTATTAAGTACACCTGAAACATTTTCCAGGATACACCACATGTTAGGCTATAAAACAAGACTCAACAAATTTAAATCATTTCAGGAATCTTTTTGACCATACTGGTATGAAACTAGAAATCAATTACAGGAAGAAAACTGAAAAACAATCAAATACATGGAGGCTAAATAACATGTTACTAAACAGGTTAAAACTGAGATCAAGGAATAAATCAAAAGATATCTTGAGACAAACGAAAATGAAAACACAAAAATCCCCCCGAAAATCTATGGTACACAGCCAAAGCAGTTCTAAGAAGGAAAATCATAGCAATACAGGCCTACCTCAGAAAAACAAGAAAAATCTTAAGTAAACAGTCTTACCTTACATCTAAAGCAACCAGTAAAAAAATAATGAACAAAATCGAAGTGAGTAGAAGGAAATAATAAGGTCAAATCAGAAATAAAATGGAGTCTAAAAATTACAAAAGACCAATGAAACATAGAGCTAGTTCTCTGAAAAGGAAAGAAGATAGTTAACCCTTTAACCAGACTCATGAAGGGAAAGAGAGAGGACCCGAGTAAGTAAAATCAGAAGGGGAATGGAATAAGTAACAACTGACACTGCAGAAATACAGAGGATTCTAAGAAAATATTGTGAACAAGTATATACCAACAAATTGGACAATCTGGAAGAAATGGATAAGTTTCTAGAAACATACAAGCTCCCATGACTGAATCAAAAGGACACAAAATCTGAACAGCTCACTTACGACCAACAAAATCAAAGCAGTAATCAAAATACTTCCAATAAATAGTAGTCTGAGATTGGTTGGCTTCACAGGTGAATTTTACCAAACATTCAAACTATCCCAAAAAATTCAATGGGAGGAAAGACTCCCAAGCTCATTTTATGAGGCCAACATTATCCTGATTCTAAAACCAGATAAAGACACTACAAAGAAAGAAAATTATAGGCCAATATTTCTGATGAACATAGATGCAAAAATCCTCATCAAAATATTAGCAAATTAAATTCAGCAATACATTAAAAAGATCATACATCATGATCAAGTGGGTTTAGTCCTGGAATGCAAGGTTGGTACAATATCCATAAATAAACTGATGTGATACACCACATAAACAAAATAAAGGATTAAAATCATATGACTATATCAATAGGTGAAGAAAAAGCATTTGACAAAATCCAGCACCCGTTTATGGTAAAAACTCTCAGCAAATTGGAAATAAAGGGCACATGCCACTACATAATAAAGGCCATGTATGACAAGCCAACAGCTAACATCATTATCAACAGGGCAAAACTAAAAGCGATTCCCATAAGATCAGGAACAAGACATGGATATCCAATTTTACCACTCTTACTCAGCATAGTACTAGCAATTGTAGCCACAGCAATCAGACAAGAAGATTAATAAAAGCCATCCAAATTTAAAGTAAAACTGTCATTATTTGCAGATGACATGATATCACAGAGAAAACCCTAAAGACTCTACCAAAAACTACAAGACCTTATAATGAGTGCAGTAAAGTAGCAGCATACAAAATCAATACTCAGAAATCAGTTGCATTTTTATACACCAATAATGAACTATCAGGAAAGGAAACTAAGGAAACAGTCCCATTTACAAGTGTATCAACAAAAAAAATACTTAGGAATAAATTTAAGTGAGGAGAAGAAGGCCTGTACTTGGAAAATTATTAAGATATTGAAGAAAGAAATCAAAGATGATACTATTAAATGGAATCATATATCATGCTCATGGATATGAAGAATTAACATCATTAGAACGTCCAAACTATTCAAAGCAATCCATAGATCCAGTATAATTCCTATCAAAATACCAATGGTAATTTTTACAGAACTAGAACAAAAAATCCAAAAGTTTGCATGGAAACAAAAGACCCCGAATAGCCACAGCAATCTTGAGAAAGAGGAACAAAGTTGGAGGTATTACACTACCTGATATCAAACTATACTATGAGGGTATTATAAACACAACAGCATGGTACTGGCATAAAAAATGGATTACTAGGTCAATGGAATAGAATAGAGAACCTAGAGACAAACCCATGTCCTTATGATCAATTAATATATGACAAAGGAAGCAAGAACATACAATGGAGTAAAGATGGTCTATTCAATAATGGTTTTGGAAAAATTAGACAAATATATGCAAACATGAAAGTAGACTACCTTCTTACACCACATACACGAATAAACTTAAAATGGATTTAGACTTAATGTAATACCTAAAATCATAAAACTCCTAGAAGAAAACATAGGCAGTATTTTACTTGGACATTTCTATTAACAATATTTTTTTTGACATATCTCCTCGGGTAAGGTAAACAAAAGAAAAAACAAACAAATGGGACTACATCAAACTAAAAACTTTTGCACAGGAAGGGAAAAAGTCAACCAAATAAGAAGACAACGTCCTTATTGGGAGAAGATATTTGTCAATGATACATCCTATAAGGGGTCAATACCCAAAATTTATGAAGAATTCAGACAATGCAACACCAGAAAAACAAAAAATCCAATTAAAAAATGGACAAAGGACCTCAGTAGACACTTCTTCAAAGAGGACATACAGATGTCCAATAGATGCATGAAAAGACACCCAACATCACTAATCATCAAAGGAATGCAAATCAAAACCACAGTGAGATATCACCTCATACCTGTCAGAATAGTACCATCAATAAATCAACAAACAACAAGTATTAGTGAGGGTATGGAGAAAAGGGAACCCTCCTGCACTGTTGGTAGGAATGCAGATTAGTGCAGCCATAATGGATAACAGTATGGAGTGTTCTTAAAATATTAAAAATGGAACTGCTTGAAGACCCAGCATTTCCACAACTGGGTATACATTCGAAGAAACCAAAATAACTAATTCAAAAAAATATATCCACCCCCATGTTCATTACAACATTATTTACAATAGGCAAAATATGAACACAACCCAAATGTCCATCAATACATGAGTGGTTAAAAAAGCAGTTGTACATATACAGTATACAATGGAATATTACTCAGCCATAAAAAGAACACAATCATATCATTTGTGACAACATTGGTGGTCGTAGAGGGTATCACCCAAGTGAAATAAGCCAGACAGAGAAAGACAGATACCATATAGTTTCTGGTATCTGTCTTTCTATGTGGCATCTAAAGAAAAAAAAATAACAAACAAAATAGAAACAGACTTGCAGATAAAGAGAACAGACTGATGGAGGCCAGAGGGGAGGCGTGTTGAGGGACAAAGTTAAAAAAGATGATTGGATTAAGAAGTATTAATTGATAGTTACAAAATAAAGGGTCTGTAAGATAAAATGTAGGGAACATAGTTAACACACTGCAGTAGCCACTGTGGTGCCAGGTGGGTGCCTGAACAATCTGAGGAAACACTTTGTAACCTATAGCAATGTCCTTCTGCTGTGTGCTGTGCACCTGAAACTAGTGCTAAAGAGTGCTGAATGCAAACTGTAATTGAAAAATAAAATTAAGAATACATATATAAAGCAAAAATAAAATGTCATTTTAACATGCTATGCATACATTTTATATTATATAGAAGTTTATATATTATAGTTTAAGGCAGACTAAGCTCTTCTTGTCCTCTTTACTGCTTTGTGTTCTGTAGTTGGGAGCATATGTATGTATATTCTATACATAAAGTATGTTTTCATTTCATTTGTATATCAATACAGTTTAAAATTATATTTATATTTTAAAATAAATATATTTTACTAAAAACCTACTTCCACCATAAATTCAGCTAGCTGTGAGCTGGGGCTTTTTTTGTGTGTTGTCCTCTGCTTTGTCCCTGTCTGAGAGGACAGCGTTGGCCCTGGGTTGGCGCTCAGTGCACGGCTGTTGAGGGCACGAAAAGGTGAATCTTCCCAAACCCTCCTGACATGCCACTCTGACCAGCCGCAGAAGGATTTTCTCCGATGTATACTTAAAAATCCCTTACCTACACTTTGGTAAAAATGGCTGATATTACAAAGGTTGCGGAGCCAGTGTTGAGGGGGGTGTGGGGCAACAGGAACGTCATTGCTGCCGTGGGGAGGAACAGTGGCAGAAGCAGAAGTTCACGTCCACACACAGATGTGTTTGTGACAGTTGGTAACAGCTTTATTCAGCCGAGCCCCAAACTGGAGACTATGCAAACGTCCATCAGCTGATGGGTCAATAATGAAAACTGGGCGTGTTCACGTGTGGGGGATACCGCCAGGCAGTACACAGGAGCGAAAGGCTGATGTGTGCGCAGCGCGAATGGATCTCAGAGGCAGCAGTACACCTGCTGGATGACTGTGTGCATGCGTGTTGTGGAATGTGACAGCTGATGAGTTGTGACAAGAGGCAGATTGTCCAGGCCGAGCCATGTCAGGAGGGTGGGTGCTGGACACGTGTCTTTATGGATGCATGAGCCTCTCAAAGTTCATTGAACTTAACTTCAAATGGATGAGTTTATTGTGCATAAATTATACCTTGAGAAAATTGACACAAGATGTTTTAGGTGTATTATATCTTTTCAAAACTGATTTAGCTTGAACCGCATGTAATTTAACTTATTTGAAAAATTGACCCTTTAACAATCTACTATCATTGATAATGCCTACTTTAGGGTATTTTTAAAAAACTGGATCAGTTATGAAATATTGTCGAGGATTAACGTTCACATAAAATAACTGAGCAAAATCAGAAAAATGACTCATGAACATGGACAGCAGTGTGGTGATCATGGGGGGTAGGAGGGTATAAGGTGGCTAAAGGGTAATGGAAAAAAATAGAATAAAATTTTTAAAAGAGCAAAGCTAAGCAGAAATTTTCATGTATTAAATTCAACAATACTAAAAGTAGGTAGTATTATCACAAATTTTATAGACAGCGAACCCATCTTAAAACGTGAAGGAGTTTGCTCAGAGCAGTGCTGTAAATGATGCAGGTCAGGTGAGGACCACAGACGCTGCGCTCTAGCCGAGTTTTCTGCTTCTCTCTGGGTTCTCTCACACACTCCCCCCTTCCCCATCAGACTGATATGTCATTTTGGATGCAATTCACTTTAAAATATTTTTGATTCTTAGAAGGCTGTTTCAGTATCTCAGATGGGCCACATGTCATTAGACATTTCGGAAGTTAATCAAAAACATTATGCTTTTGTAGGTAAAAGTCACAAATTAACTGATATAAAATTTAAGAATCTTTTTCTTTCATAGAGTTTATTCATAAATATTTTTATCATAGTGCTTTGTTGTGATTTTTGAATATTTCTTAATTCTAAGGTTTTTCTAAAAGGAGTTCATGTGGATTGTCATGAGATTAAAAAGCACTTTCAAAGCTGTGTTTGTTACAAACAGCCCTTGGGTGGTACCACTCACCTCACCACATCTAGCGTAAGCATCTGACTTTTCACCTAAGGGGGTCACCCTTCTGCTCCTCTCCTGCCTGTAGGTCGTGCGATACCTGGCCGGCTGTGGACTGCAGAGCTGCCAGATGCTGGTGTCCAGGGGGTACCCGGACATTGGGTGGAACCCTGTTGAAGGGGAGCGATACCTTGACTTTCTCCGGTTCGCTGTCTTCTGTAACGGTAGGACTGGTTGCTTGTGGGGTCCTCTTTGTTCATTATTAAAACTGCATAAATATAGTTGTATAAAATAATGATATATCCCACACTTTCCTGAAGGAAGTAAATATTAGAAAGGAAATTGAGTATTTTATTATCAGATTTATACAGTAACAATTTATTTTATAATATTTGTTTTGATAGTGATTCTGTACATCATTATTAAAATGAAAATCTTAGGAACTTTCATTCAGATAAATTTTTATAATTGAATTCTAATAATGCCTAGGATTATGGCTTCGAATATGCTTTGCTTTGAAATTTTAAGTGCAGGAAGAGACAATGATTGTGTCTTATACATGTAAAACTAGTCATCTGAATTTAGTTCTCGGCTTTACCACCATGTTGGTTGATTTGCGTTATTTTTCTTTAAATGTAAATGAGTTGATACAACGTTTGCTGGGGATGCCTGCGCGGTCCATGTTGTGTGCTTACGTGCCCGTCTGTCCTAGGGGAGAGCGTGGAGGAGAACGCGAACGTCGTGGTGAGGCTGCTCATCCGGAGGCCCGAGTGCTTCGGCCCCGCCTTGCGGGGGGAGGGTGGGAACGGTCTCCTCGCAGCTGTGGAAGAGGCCATCAAAATAGCTGAGGACCCTTCTCGAGATGGTCCCTCACCACCCAGCGGGTCCAGCAGAACCCCGTAGGTCTAATACACACCCTTGAGAGTAAATTTTGCTCTTGACTTGACATTGTACAAAATAGAATTTGCATTCTATTAATTGTAAATAATTCATGATATCTCCCCTTGAAAATCAAATGTCTTAGAGGTGGAAGAGTGGTGGGATTTGCTGCTGGAACAGCTGAATGGCAGAGGGGTCCTGAGGAAGACTGTGGCTTTAGCAGAGGAATTTAGGTTGTGGGAGATTGTACTTGGTGACGTCTCCTAGCGGCTCCAGGAAATTGAGTTATCACAAGTGATGGCAGGCGAGGCTTTGGAATTGAGTAGCGTTTAGTGGGAAGCCAGCTAGCATGAGTTTTCATGACAATAGTAAAAGTGGAAGAGACCTTGAGCAAGAGACTCGGGGGCCTTAGTTCAGAGATGGGGTGTCCTGATACTAGGAATGAAATGCTTCGTTAAAGCCTTGGTGATGGAGCGAGGACAGTGACCACCTTACATTTGTCTACAGTGCGTGTTGTTAATACTTGTTTTCACCAATGAGTGTAAATTAATCCAGGCGTGTTGCTCCTACTTTTTAAATCTGGGAGGTGACCGTCCTGCTAGGGGCTCACGTACCCCCACTGCTGGCATCATTGGTAGAGAAATAACAGGGCCTACTGGAGGCAAAGATGGAAACCCTGGGCACTGGGTTCCATCCACACCAGGCCAGGGCTTCAGGCTGGGAGTTCCCATGAGCAGGCTACGGGTTTACCAGTCAGCCGTAGAGGGACGAGAGCCCCCAGCTTCTCTAAGTGGTAGCAAACATATTGGGAGATCTGGCCCCGGGAACAGCCTGGCATCTCAGCAAGCTTCACTGCTGCTGGTCAGACCTCTGAGCCTCGCGTGGTAGCTGACTGCTGAGCTACTGAAGGAGGAATGACATGATCCTCCAGGGCCATCCTGATCGGGCTGTCACTGTGAGACACCGAGATGTTTATGTTTTCCTCACAGATGGGGAGAGGATATGCCAGGTTATTGGGAGCGGGTTGGTGGGCAAGAGAAGAGCAAGTAAATGAAATCCCATTTATGAAGTCCTTACTCTGGGGAAACACTGTACTGGGCACCTTGTACATGTGACCTTATAGGACAGATCTTTGTCACCCTTTCTCTAAACGTGTCTATTCCCAAAAATGTTCCAAACTTACCAAATCCTTCCATCAGTTACTTTTTTTTTTTTGTTAATAAGCTGCCACTACAAATGAGCACAATCATCAAATTAGTAATTCCTCTTTTTCCCTTTTGAAAGGACCTTAATATTTGGGTTCCCACAAGTGTGTTCTTGGTGATAAAATCTGAAATCGGGTCTTTGACCTATTGTCATTTTGCCTCAAAATGTCCATCTGTAAATTAAACACCCACATGAAAAGCGTCAGAAGAGGCAGAATGAGTTACCCAGAGGCCCTTCCCCTGAGAATGTGTACAGAACCAGAAAGGTTGCTCTGTTGTCCTTGTTTGATGTGCTTTCTGTTTCTTTGGAATGATCTGTGAAAGTGACACAGAAGAGGAGGACGACCCCATCCACATGGGGAATGCGATCATGACCTTCTATGCAGCTTTGATTGACCTGCTGGGACGCTGTGCCCCTGAAATGCATGTAAGTGCCCGGGCCCTGGAGCAGCACCTGCTCCTCTGCGGGAAGACACATCATAGCTGAGAGGGGTCCCTGCAGCACCCAGACAAAGTGTCTTCATGCTCTTTAAAAATGACATGGCAGCCCAGTTGCTGAATGAGTTTGTTTAGTTGGAAACATCCTGTTGGTTGTAAAAATTAGCCACGAGATTTCAGTACGAGGCGTCAGAAGAGCAGTCAGTTACGGACAGCTCGCAGAAGCTCACCCAGCCCTCTACGCTTGAAGAAGAAAAGAGCATATTTTCTCTACACAATGCCCTCTCCTATTTTAGCACTTACAGAAAGCAGCCACTTCTGTGAGTCATTTTCTTGTACAGGTTTTGGTCCCACGAGGGAGCTGCTCCGTGCTGGGCCCTGGTTTGGGGGGAAGTGTGAGGGAGGCAGGCTGGGGGGAGGGAAGAGCTATTCAGACCTGGTCAATTAGTGTTTTCTGGCCTTTGGGCCAAGATGAAATTAAAGTTTCATGGAACAATAGGTTTACTCTGTAATACATCCTGACATTTTCTTCTTTATTTTCCAATCTATTCTATTTCATTCTATTATATTCATTTAAGAAATGCTTGCCAGCGCCCAGAAAATTAGCCTTATTACCTGCTAGTGGGAAACAAGGCAGAGTATGGAAACATGGGGGAGGAAGATGAACTCACTCTAAGGCTGGTCTGAGCAGGAGACAGGTGGCTGATACTTACAGATGCTCTTTCTCTCACCCTTAGCATCTCTGGAGTTTTTCATTTTCCGGGGTTTTCGGGGGGGAGGGGCAGTCTCTTTCTCTCACACCCATTGACTAAAACTTTCTTGCTTTCTGGATATAATCTGTTGTGAACAGAGAGGAATCACAGGATGGAGAAATATCAAAATATTAGAAACCTAGTTATATCATTTTTGTAAAAACTTCACTTGCTGTTGATGAGATTTTAATCATATTAATACATTTTCAAAAATCTGCATGCTGCAAGTGATTGTAGACAAAAACCTTTAGGATCACCCTGTGGTGAAGGACACAGATGCCCACCTGGCTCTGAGCTGCGGTCTGTCCCAGACACTGGCTGTGATTCTTGATGGTCTCAGAGCCACGTCTTCATTGGGACTTCATTAGCCAGTGACTGTCTCTGTTCACCTCCATACTGGAAACCCATCCTGGAGAGAAATCAGGGTGGGATATAGATGGATATGCAATTGTGTTTTCATCACAAAGCAAGAAGAGCTAAATCAGCCATAAATATAGTATATATTGAGGGTCTAAAGATAATTGATTCCTCCGTAGTATTGCTCCTGTTGTGGATAGGTATCTGCATGTAATTTTGGTGAGGTAAGAATCAATAGACTAATTAGAATCTCATATTTTTAAATACCTCAAAGAGGATAGGAACTATTGTTTTGATGGGTAGACCAGCTGGCCTAGATCATAGTATATAACCCGGTGTATGTTGATGTCAATGAAAAGTTTGTGAGCAAGTAAATATCTGCCTGTAAGCCTGAAGACAGTTTTTGAGTGAGGTCTAACTTTACATATATACTTAACAGAAAATCATTTTGGACTCAGATTCCCATGTTTCAGCTTGTAGATAGAATTATAACATTGATTTCACAAAGTGGTTGTAATGTTGCTTTGTTTTTCTTCCTGTAGTTGATTCATGCTGGCAAGGGAGAAGCCATCAGGATCAGATCCATTTTGAGGTCCCTCATTCCACTGGGAGACTTGGTGGGAGTGATCAGCATCGCTTTCCCGATGCCCACAATAGCCAAAGGTGAGACCCGCTCCTCGTAGGTCAGTAGGACACTGGATGATGAATCACAGAGCTCAGCATCTCCCCCTCTGTGGCCTAGGGACACTACCTAAGTTTCTTTAAAATAAGAAAAGAACTAAAAAGGCCATTATTTTATAAACTATTTTCTATTCTCATTGTTTTTACATAGCTGTGTTTCCAATCAAGAAATAAGTCCTTCAGCTGTCTTATCTGATTTCTCTGCTGGTATTCTTTGGTCCCAGTGTTCTCTGTCTCGACCACAATTCCTTAACTTACTCTGATAGTTTGTGTTGTCATTTTCTTATGATCCCCCCCGCCCCCCCCCTAAAACAATGATTGTAGCTTTTGGCCTAGAGATTTTAAAATGACCAATATGTTGAAAGAAGCGCTCTTTTCAAGACTAAGGAGAAGTTTTTAAAAAAATCATTTTCTTATATTTCACCCAATGTTTATTGTCCTTTTCCTGCTGCTTGGGATTAGTTTTCCAACTTTAACTCAAAAGCATGTTTAATGAAGTCAGCCTCTTATTTAAAGATTAGTACCCCCATTCGATACGATCTAATGGCCTTTCTCAGACATTTTGATCACCCTTGTTCTAGAACGGGAGTGTGGCCCAGAATAACAATGAGAGAGAGAGGGTCTCAAAAACTTGAAGGCAAGCACATGGTCTCAGAAGGAGACAGGAGACTTCACTCCTGCAGCTGGGGACAGGCAGGTTGGACAAAGTCCGAGGTGCTTACTTCAGGCAGATGAATCTGGCAGGCCCCAAGGGTAAAGCCAGAGCTCCTGCCCTCCACATTCCAGTTCACAGACCAGATGTCTGAGAGGAGGCCCCTCGTGGGCTTTGTTGTCTTCAGGGGTTGTGGAGACGGTGAACAGCAGCACCCGCAGGCCATCAGTGAGCCCTGGGTCCCAGGCAGATGCAGCTGTCACATTCCTTCAGTGAATGAGTGTTTAAAACACAACCATATCTTAAGATCAGTGAGTTTCTCACCATTTTCTTAGTCTCAACTATATGTCAAAATAATAGGATCCGATAAACTTAAATTTTGTATTGTGATTTTTAGGAGATTTGAACTGGAATATCATATACGCTTTTAATTGAAATGTATAGGTTCTGACTGAGGAACTCAGTTGGTCAGAGTGTCGTCCTGATGCACCAAGGTTGCAGGTTTGATCTTGGTCAGGGCACATACAAGAGTCAACCAATGAATGCATGAATAAGTGGAACAACAAATCAATGTTTTTTGCTCTCTCTCAAATCAATAAATAAAAAAGAAAATTTTAGCATACTGATTGAACACTTAAATCAATTTTGGTTGGATTTTAAATCCAATTTTACTTGGTTTAGATTTAAATTGGCCAATTAGTAGATGTACAATCTTAGTCTTTAATCTAATATTTTTAAAAACATTGTTTTTTGTTTATTTTCATGATGTGTGAACATCAAATTCATTCACTGAGTATGAACGAAGACAGAAAAGCTTACTGTTTTGGAATGATCGTAGTCATGTACCATCTTTCCTTGGGCCCTTCTTCCTTCCACGTTGCCTCATTACCAAAGATCCTGTGGTGTTCTCTGTGGCACCTTCAGTGTGTTATGAGCAGCGGTTGGCTTAGTTATCACATGGCTAGACAGGAAACAGACCACTGTCCCAATATTTAAATTGACACATAATCCCAAACTTCATCATAATAATGGTTCCCAGCCTATGAATCTCTGTACTTAAAAGAAGGGATTTGGTAATTTATATAGGCATCGGCACTAGTTGTTGAAAGAGAAAATAGTATGACTCCCAACCATGTTTTAAATTATAATTCTGCTGTAATTATGGTCATGAACCATAATTCATTTGAAAGTCAAACTGGTCTCATAGAGTTGTTCCATCATTTTGTAATTATCTATCCTATAAATATGTAAATGTGCCATGATTATCACATAGTGGCTAATGAGTTTTATCAATGTGGAAAAAAGGCTCCCATTCTTGAAAAGAGTGAAAACCTTAGCTTTCATTTTAACTTTTCCTGGATTTCACTCCTAGTTTCACAATGTGGATTTTGAATATCTTTCGTATCCTTCTCAGTATCTAGCATAATGCTATGTCCTTATCACATGCGAAGTTGGCCAATGGGCAGGCGAATAGTGTTTAAATGACCTTGGATTTAAAACGCACCATCATATGTCCTCAGCCAGTGCCCAGCATTTGCTTGTTCTGTAGAATAACGGAAAACCGTGCAAGAGATAACTTGACTGAAAACGTGGGGAGGCTGAAAGCAGCCGTTTGTAATGTCTCGTGAGTGGCAGGGCCACTGACTGCCGCGTGTCGCCTTCTCTCTTTTAGATGGGAATGTGGTGGAGCCCGACATGTCTGCGGGCTTTTGCCCAGATCACAAGGCAGCCATGGTTTTGTTCCTTGACAGGGTCTATGGAATTGAGGTTCAGGATTTTCTCCTCCATCTTCTAGAGGTTGGCTTTCTGCCAGATCTCCGGGCTGCCGCTTCTTTAGATACGGTAAGAGGTGCACTCCTGGCTTCCTCCACCTTTGGCTCTTCCGTCTCTGTCTCGTGATAGGCTTATTCATTAATTTATTGTCACCAAGAGTTTACTGAGTACCCGTTATATTTTTAGACAAGCAGTGGGTAAACAAAAAATGAAACAGACTATTTCCTCAAGGAATTTATTGACTAGTGGAGGAGAATCAGACTCAAGAATGAGTTAAGAATTCTGATCAGGTGCAACAGAAGACAATGAGAAATTTACAGAAACCCAATTTGGGAGGTCACAATGGCTCCTGGTAACCTCTAACTTGATCTAAACAATTATTGTTCTCAATAAAGCAATTAGAGTATTACGAGGCGCAATGGACGTTGTTGAGTGATGTAATTACAGTATCATCCCCGTGCTTTTGTTTATTAATGTACAGGTGGGTTAAAGTCTGTCCTGAGTATCCAGTGGCCCACACTGAGAATCTGCCGTTATCCGTGTAAATATTCTGCTGTTTGAAAGACTGTGGCATAAGGTGTAGCTCTAAGTGTTGTCCAGTAGTTTTAATAATACCTTATTTTATTCTCAGCTAAGTGAGTCCTTGATTTCAAGGGGAAAGAGATTTTTAGTTGACAGTAGCTCTTTCATTAAAGCTATGAAATGAGAATCATAAAAATGAAACAATTTTTTTTCTTTGGGTGTATTCCCATGAAATTCTGAGCCTAAATATTATAGATAATAACCTAGTGAGGCAATCAGCCCCTGATTATTGATGCTGATGGATGTGAGCAGAAATATCAATATCAATAATACTAATAAATAGAATTCAGAAAGAATTTATGAATATGAGATATATTATGAGGATAAACTCTTTTCTTTCTTTCCCTAGTAGGTTACTCATATCACTTAATATCACCAGTGTCTTTATCTTTCATTTCTCCTACTATTGATATTTTATTATAGAATATGCACCTCTTGGTTCTTGGGCTCTTTGAGGAAATATCACTTTATTTTTATCATTGATAAGCCATTGAAAGTTGACTGTTTTTAGTGGTAAAAATTATGTGAACTACATTTAAAGATGTAAGTGAAGAATAATTTTCATTTTTCCCGTTTTTGTCATTTTCTAGATAGAGCAATCACATGGCAACATGCTGATCCCCAAAGGCAAATAGCTTTCTGTTAATATTCTCCATTTCCTTTCTAGGCTGCTCTGAGCGCTACAGACATGGCCTTGGCCCTCAACCGGTACCTCTGCACGGCTGTGCTGCCTTTGCTGAAGAGATGCGCCCCGCTGTTCGCCGGCACGGAGCACCACGCCTCCCTCATCGACTCGCTGCTCCACACCGTGTACAGGCTGTCCAAGGGCTGCTCGCTGACCAGAGCCCAGCGGGAGTCCATAGAAGTCTGCTTGCTGTCCGTTTGCGGGTGCGTGTGCGGCAACACCACGCCCAGCCGCCTCCTGTTTCAGAAAGAGAACTTCTTTACTCTGTGGCCCTTGACAAGTTGTTATGAATTTGGAGACAACTTCTGTACAAAAACTAATTTCTTTTAGGAAGTTCTGTGTACTGAGGTATGAGTCAAGCTCAGGAGTGTCCTCCAGGCCTCTCAGGGTGTCCAGCCCTGGGACGTACACAGTGTCGGACCAGCTGTGTTCTCCTGGGTGTTGATGTGAGGGTCCCTGGTCACTCTGGTGTAAGATTAATAGATCCTCCCCTTTTGACGGTATGAAGGTTTTACCTCCTCTTCCAGGATAGAGAAGAAAGAGGTCCTATTAAATATAATTAATGATACAGTATAATATGAAAGCATTCTTATGTGTGGCAGTGATGAAGGCCACTCCTTTCTCCAGCCTGGAAAACCACTTTCCGTAGGTAGAAGTCTTCAAATGCCTTCTTGGGAAACCAGAAACATATCTGCTCCCTTTGAAGTTCTGATAGTGAAAGGGACCCTTTCTGGGGCCCCTAGCGAGGAGGGAGGCTTCCTTCTGATGGGGCGGGAGCTGCTGGAGGGCAGGCTTGCTGCCAGCAGGGTGCAGTGCAGGGGGGTTTCCCTGCACAGTGTGGCGTGGGGTTTGGAAGCAGATGGACTGAGGGAAGTGAGAGATGAGGAGATAAGTCCTATCACTTCCCTGAACCTAAAATTCTGTAAAGTAGAATCAAAATATGTTACCTCACAGGCTTTTTCTACATATCGAAAGGGGTGACGCCTTCAGGGTTGCTGGGTGTGGGATGTCAACCTTGTGTTAGTTATGTCCCCTTCGTCCTTTGCTTCCAGCTTGGTCATTGGAAGACGGATGCACTTGCCAAGTTAACGGTGGCTGTGGGCTGTGGGCTGTGGGTTGTGGGTGTTAAGGAAGGAGGGAGCAGAAGAGACGCATTTCATGTAGCAAATAAGGATCGGTCTTCAGATCTGGGGGTGGGGATGAGGGGCAGATGGAACTGATTATAGAATTGTGTGACTGTTGGTTAAGCTTTGGTTTGGGAACACCTGAAATTAATATTCTCTGAAAAGAGGTGTAGGCACAGTTCTTGGCGTATTTAATTTAGTCTAATGAATTATCTAGTTAGTTTAGATATGTTAACTCCATTATTAAAATCAGCTTTATTCCACCAGCCAACTGAGGCCTTCTATGATGCAGCACTTGCTCAGGAGATTAGTGTTTGATGTCCCATTATTAAATGAACACGCGAAGATGCCTCTCAAGGTAAGGACAGGAAACGTTCCTAGTTACTTGGTTATTGGGTCTGCTGACATTGTTTCCCGTTAAAGCATGTACATTTCTTAGATACGTCATGTTTAATATTTGATGTTGGGAAATTTCTTCCAGTTGTTGAAATGGACATGTAAGTATAGGTAGGTGTTTTGTAACTGAGAGAGAAACCAAACTAAAAGAAATATTTCTGTGGTAAGAAATGTGTTAGCTTTTATAACAGTAATCCTTATCAATTTATTTCCTTCCTTAGATATAGAGAGGAGAATCCAAAAACTTGTAGTTGATTCATAAACATCATTTTATTAACTTGGCAACTAGCTATGAATATTTGTTAATTTATAGATCAAGAATAAATTATCCAAGAGCTACCGAACGATTGAAAGTTTCTGTACTTGCCTTTGTATTTCCAGTTAAGTTCTAAACAAATAAAATATTTATAGGAAAATGTGGGAGGCAACATAGACACTTGGTAAGATTACAAATGGCATCTATAACCACCGAAGAAATACACTTAGATAAAGAAACAATTGAAGTGGGCAGTTTTGGGGGTTTACTGCAAGATGTCAAATCATAAAGTTTGGCAAGGAAGGCTCTGCAGAGAGGAAGCTCAAATGTCCAGGGGTGTAGTTCCCCTAGAAGGCACATTTAGGTCCCATATCCTGGGGATGCCTGTGCTCCAGGCCATCCTGGCATCAACGCCTTTGTCATACACATGACAGTCCATAAAATTGGGAGGGAGAGCCACTAAGGTAAACCATAGAGACACACTGAAAACCACACAGACTCATGAAGAATGCGCCACATAAGTTATTTCTAAAATTGGGGGTTCGATCTTCAGACTGTGATCAGTGTTAAGTTTCAGAGATACATGAAATACAAGGTAAGCGTTTTCTCCAAAAGAGTCCACGTGGATTGGGCCGTTTTGTTTCAGCTGATCTTATTACATTGCATTATAATGCCATGTGGGGAGAAATGGAAAAAGTATAAAAGGCATCTTCAGCTCATTGTTTCTATCATTGTTTTCCTGCCTAGCTGCTGACAAATCATTATGAAAGGTGCTGGAAGTACTACTGTCTGCCTGGAGGGTGGGGAAGCTTTGGAGCTGCCTCCGAAGAAGAGCTTCATTTATCAAGAAAATTATTCTGGGGAATTTTTGATGCCCTGTCTCAAAAGGTAATTTCATATTTTGTGGGTCTATTTGTATGACAAAATAATTAAAGCCATAAGTTCTTGATAAGAACTTTTATTTTTTTAATTTTTTTCTCTTTTTCTGAATTTATAACAAATGTTGAGAATGCAGTTTATATTGGCTTTTCATAATTGCTACGGTAACATGTTTCTTGTGATCATAATACTTTCTGAATTTAAGATGGCTCAGCATTTTAGGAAATTATGCACACGGGTTGATACGTATGTGGTGTATTTGGACTTATTTGGACTCAAACTCCCCCTAGTCCCCTTCCCAATCTTATAAAACCTGAAGAAATCAGGTTTTCATATCAAATATGAAAACATAATATTAAATCTTTCAAGGAATACTATCCCAGTGGTTTGCTGACTTTCCCGTGTTGCCCCTCCACCCAGAGCCGCTTTATGTGCGTCCGTCCCCTACAGTTTCCATAGTTACAATGGATGGTTCATGCACTTTCAGCCACTGCACAGATGCACATCAGACAACATCACCACACTGTGCTGTGTGCGACTGTGCTTGAGTTGACTTCCTGGACAGACCTTGTTAGACGGCGGGAACCGTGTAAGCAGAGATCACTTCCTCCTAGGGAAAGTCCATCTGGGACTTCATTTAGCAGTGACTTCGTGATACTTTTTCTTGCTGCATTGTCTTTGGTAAACAGAGTCCTTTTAAAATAGTATGTAGAAGGTATTTTTAGAAGAATTTACAACATTAATTTAAAATTGAATGGTTAAAGTGAGAGAACTTTTAGATGATTATTTTTGATTTAAAAATATCTCTAAATACAAATCTAATGAGTCATGTGATTAATATACAAATATCTCTTCCCAGAAATTTTGATTATGCAAATTTGCTGTAGAATTTCTTTTCCAGTTCAGAATTTTCATTTTTATAACTTCGTAATGCAGTACAGATCAGTTAAAGCCTTCTTATCCTGGGCTGTTTTTCTACAGGCATTTTCATGGTGGTCTTTACAGTGTGATGCAGCAACACCTATAACAGAAGTACAATCCTCATTGACGCAAATATGTTTATGTTGTACAGGCACGCTGCACACTTACAATATTCAAGGCTACGTCATCTCAAATATCAAAGAATACATTTTTAGAGAAGCAAGGATTTGTTTCTTCTTAGGCTGCAGCTGCAGCATGTGGCCATCAGCACCTCTTAGTTTGTGGGGTTTCAGGCTGAATGTTCCATTTTCCAGAGGCAGAATCCGCTAGCGAGTTCAGCTGCCTGGGGGTGGAGGGGTGCGGGGGCGGAGTCAGATTTTGTTCTACAGCAGTTCATCTGCCACAGTGATCGTGTAGACAACTTTGGCTAAGTAGTGGCATACGTTTGTTTTTTGGCCCTCCATTTCTTCCCAGAAATATGAACAAGAACTTTTCAAACTGGCTCTGCCTTGCCTGAGTGCCGTGGCCGGAGCATTGCCTCCAGACTACATGGAGTCAAATTACGTCAGCATGGTGGAGAAGCAGTCATCCATGGATGCTGAAGGCAACTTTAACCCACAGCCTGTTGAAACCTCCAAGTATGGACTCTTTCTATTGCAGCAGCTTTTTATTGTAAATGATGTGTGAAGTCTGAAATGGACGAAGGTACTAAAGTGAACTTTCTCTCATCCATGCCCCCTTTGAACTGGTATCCTTTTACTGGGGTCCCTTTCCTTGATGAAGTGGTGGCAACGATGATGATTGTAGGAGTATCAAAAGTAGATGAGATGCACCTTCTAGGGCACTCTTAATAGAATCGAGGTTCTCTGCCTATAACCACCTGGTCGATCTGTAGTAATGAGAATCGAGAAAGTACATTGGTTATATTGCTAGTTGAAAATTTACCTGAAATGTTTATTAAAATTGCAACCAACTTCTGGGTAGCGTCTCTGACTCAGGTGCTCCAGGTAGGAGCGCCCGCCGGTCCTGAGAGCTGTCCCTTCATGTCCCTTCACGGCAGCAAGGTCTAGGGTTGCCACTGATGCTCAGCGTGCAGAGCACAGCGTGAGGCCAACGGGAACACGCAATGAGAATGTCCGTGGGAAGCTGGCGTGCAGCTAGAACGCAGTGTAACCACCTTCACTGCAGATGACGTGTCTCTTAATGTGCTCAGTTGCGTAAATTGTTCAACAGGTAGGGTGCTCGGGCACCTCAGGTGTTTGGCGTCGCAGCACCTTTGTTGCTGCTGTTCCTGTCTTTAGGGAAGACCGTGGTTTCCTGTTTGCAAGGCAAGCTGCCTCTTAGGCCACATGAATATTACTGATGCTGTGGTCACTCAGCAAGGTTAGCAAGATTAGTATCTACAGGGTTGACCCTTGATAGCCACTCTCTGAACTCGCTTTGGAGTTTAAAGGTCAGGTGTCAGGACAGGTCCCCCAGCTGGGTTAGCCCCCGCACCCAGTGCATTTCAACCCTAGTGGCATTTCAAGCTCTTGATCATGCCTTAAATTTGTGTATTTGGCATTTGACACAGTCCTGTAAACAAAGACTCTAGCCTGGTGTTGGGCTTATGTGATTAGTCCTTTTGTATTTTTTCCAAAGTAAGTAAACCCAAACCACATGTTCACATTCCTACATGAGTAAGTTTGAGGTTTGCTAACAAACAATATACTCCAGGATTTTAACATCAAAATGATGTCATAGTTTTGATTAATTAAATCTAATTAGTAAGTGTTGGGCATGTGTATTAATTTACCAAGGCTTCCCCTTTGGGGACTTCTTAACAGACTAGGTTTAAACAGTAATCTAAATAATTTCTATGTTTCTGTGATTTTTATATATCGTTTCTTAAGTATATCCTATAGTTCAGCTACTGACTGATAACATTGCTGGAAAAAAATGGTAAACCATCTCATTACACTAGATTTTAGTTAGAATTATATTCTCAAAGTTAATTGCATTAATAAGTCATATTTGCTAAAGAATGAAATGCTATATATTAATTTTTTATTCACAGATATTTGGTATTTGCAAGTCTTACAATTACCATCAGACTTGGCCATCAATTGCTTACAGTGAATATCTGTTCAAGAGGTTAAATATTTATTTAAACATAAAAGGAATCAAGGATAATGTTATAAAATCATGAAGCATGTTAGTTACTTTTCCCTATAGTTTATATTAGTAGCAATTAGAACAGCATGTGTAGACCAATAATAGTTAAGATAATTAACACATCACTAGTTGTATGAAATTGAGTTAAAATTTCAGTACACTTAAATAATGATACAGATCAGATTTCAGCAGTTTTTTAACCCATGTAGAGTTGTTGCAGAAGAAACTTCAGTCAAAAAAGAAAAATAACTCCCAAAAATGAATGTGGGGGAGAAGTGTGTCTTCAGGCTTGTTGTGTGTAACCATATCTTGATTGTCCTCATCTTTGAATACATTTTAATTATTTTTATTTATACTGTGTATAATTTTATTTTATATAACTTATGTTAAGACATTATAAAGTATGAATTAGCATATGATAAGCAGATAGAACATTATCTGCTTGACTTTTCTTATATTTTTCCTATCATATAGAAAAGTAATACCTTGTTAGAACAATTTTTTAACAGCTATGCACTGAATGGGATTTAGGTGATCAGAAGCTGTAAGTTATTAATGGGAGTTCCTGTAGTCTGCGAAAACCAAGCCTTTTCTCTCTATTTCTCTCACAGTATTACAATTCCTGAGAAGCTGGAGTACTTCATTAACAAATATGCTGAACATTCCCATGACAGGTGGTCCATGGACAAGGTAACACCCGGGGCTGCACTCTGAGTCAGCAAAAAGCGCATGCTGAAGTCTGCTGCCCGATATTTCTGACCAGGGCAGTTTTCTCTGTCACAGTGAGAGCTTAATTCCGATCAGGGAGAACATTTAATTGTGACTTGCTAATATAATATTTAGCGAGCTGTACCACTGGTGCCCATATGATACACATATGGATAAGAATATTCATTAAAAGCACAGTTTTAAATTTAAAAAACCTATCAAGTCCATAGGTAGAATTTCTAAACACACATTGTGGGAATAAAAAGAAATACTCATCAGGGGCTTCAGGAAAAAAGTTGTGACTCTGGGCCCAGAAATCTTTTAAAGAACCTTTAGCTTTATGTATGATTTTTATATTAGATGGAATATTGGAAATTATTAACTGGAATTTAGGATTGTTGACACCTTTAACTCTTCTGTTGTGTTTCGTATTACCAAGGAGACATGCAGTTCGCTAAGAATAGGTTACATGGCAAGTGTCAGGTGGCCTTGCTCTGAGAAATTACCTGGGGATGACTCTAGGTTTAAACAACAGGTTTATTGAGGAAAAAGGGGGAAGAGAGTGGAGGAAGGAGGAAACTCCTGGACCCGTAGGAGCAAGGGAAGCAGGAGGAAGGTGACTCCTGGTCCACCTTGCTGGCCCATCGGAGCAAGGAGAAAGGGGAAGAGGAAGAGGGGAAAAAAGGGGAAGTGGAGACTCCCGGTTACCCATGCAACCCATAGGAATAGTCTGCCTGTGCGTCTTCAGGTACGGTCTCCACACCTTGCCAGACATACATTTTGGTTAGGGTGAGTTTGCCCGTCAACATATTTGGCAGGTTAATTTGCATACAGCTCATTTGCAGACATCAGAAGTCCAGGCAGGCAGTCCAGTTGCCACCATGTTCTGACAGCAAGATGACATGCTTTTTTTGTGTTGTCAAAAAAAACCCCAAAAGCCAACCTAAATGAGATGACCAAGCAGGTGCGATTCAGGACATCATGAGATTTTTTGAAGAAATACTGTGCCTGAGCAGTCATTCTTAATTGAGCCTTAGATACTTAGAATAGGTTTGTCAGAGAAACTGAGCTGAGGGCAGGCATAGTCTAAACTGAGCGTGGAGTGAGGTGGCAAAGTGAAAATCTGGCCGCGAATGTTCCAGAAGATGTTTGTTACTCAGCAATGCAGCGGCGCCCGCTGCACTCAGATTCCACCGGCCCCAGCCGCCCAGTCCTCCTCCCTCTGTTTTATAAACGCGTGGCTCTTTACTGAGTACTTTGATTTACTAGTAAGGCAGTAAGAGTGAAGTGTCCATTCTAGGTGCGAGTTGGTGGAGGGGGAAGGGAGACGAAGGTGACAGACGGCAGTGAGTGCTGGCCGGTGCCCACCGGTCACCCAGATTCTGCGGGCGGATGAGAAATTGAACAGACAAAATCATGGGGAGCAAACGTGTCGAGGGCTATTGGAGATAGGAGTGGGCAAAATGAGTGACATTATTCAGGATGCTTCCAAGTAAACCCTGCTCCTGTTTCCCTCTTTCACACACACATGCCACAGGACGGGGGCCCAGCCAGGACGAGTCAGGGTGAGTGTCACGGGGCCATGCGGCCTGTGGCTGCCCCCACTGACACCATCGGAGACCCCGGCTGTTTAAGGAAGACTGGGTTCTTTCACTCTCTGGGTAAAAAGACTGGTTCCAAGGGACTGGTTACTCAAACTAATGGTGTTTAGGAAAACTTTATGTTAGCTTACACTGGATAACATTCAAACCCTAATCCTTATCTTGGTTCAGTTTAGATTTATTTTATCAAGCACACAAACATATACATACCTACACTCTCTAAATTAATGCGCACAAAACAATTTTGATGTTTATATTGTTTTTGTTTTTTTTTTCAGTTAGCCAATGGATGGATTTATGGGGAAACATATTCAGACTCAACTAAAGTTCAACCACTAATGAAGCCATATAAACTATTATCTGAAAAGGTGAGGATTTTTAACGATATATAGTTATAATATTTTCAAAAATTGTCTTCATTATGTAATTTCTTATTAAACTCTTTTTTTACCTTACATATAGTACTTTTAACCTTTATTCAAAGGTTCCTTTTTTATCTTTTATCTTTTTGTCTCTATTCCCATTTTCTGTCAGTATTTAATTGGTTATTTTCTCCTGTACTTAATATTTTTCTGTTCTTTTTTAATTGTTATTTCTCTGCTGTATTTTTAAAGTCTAGAAATTATTCTTATTACATATTTTTAAGAGTTTCTTGATGGGGCACAATGAAGTAATAGGTGAATATTATTATTTATAAGTTTTCACATATTTCACTTCTTTGGGGGAAAGTTGAGAAATGGAGTGAGAGGATTTCTGAGCTTGTGCTTGTGCAGGAAAGTTCCGTCTCTCTTTATTCTGATGGTCCAAGAGCCTTCACTCACATGCCATCCTATCTGCAGTTTCCCTAAGTGTGTTTCTCCTTCCAGTGCCCATCTCCACTGTCAGGAGCTGGGCAAGGAGAGGAAGTTACCCTCCAGGCATAAGAAGCAGCGGCCCTGTGAGTGGCGCCTCTCACACTAGGGCTCGGCTCACACTCTGCTCTTCAGAATTTTTACTTTCCTTTTATATTTTTGAATGAACCATGCCAGTCAAAGCATTCAATATTTTTATTTTCATTTGGATTCCTAGTCGTCCCTGCCCCTTTTATCTTCCCTTCCTTTGTGGCTCTAGGAAAAAGAGATCTACCGCTGGCCCATCAAAGAGTCTTTGAAGACGATGCTGGCGTGGGGCTGGCGGATCGCGCGGACGCGGGAAGGGGATAGCATGGCGGTCCACAGCCGGGCGCGGCGCGTTTCCCAGACCAGCCAGGTGAGAGCCACGGCCAGGAAGCCGCTGCTTATGTTGTTGTAAAGCCATTTTAGTCTTTTATTGAATTATTGGGTTTTTTAAAAAAACAATTTGAAAATTATGAAGATGAACATAAAGTTTAGAGGGGGAAAACCATGTTCGTTTCTCTTTAAAAACTTCAAGGGAAGTCTTGGGGAAAGTGCGGGGTTTACTCCTCAGCCTGTGCTTTCCTGGCCAGGCTGCGATGAATCCAAGGGTGAGGTCTTGACGTTTCTAATGTAGGGTGTAGGGTGTGCTCATTACCTACCAGGGGGTGGTCTTGGCTTTCTGCTCCTTTCCAGCAAGAACTGAGGGCTGGTTCTTAGGAAGCGATGAGGGGTCCAAGATGTGGGGGGGACCTTTGTAGGAGGGAAAGGCGGGAGGGAGAACATTGTTCCGTGAAACCTCTAGAGAGGAGCATAGCCCGCCGACACCTTGATTTTAGCCCACTGAGACCTGTGCCCAGCGTCTAACAACCTTGCGATGTTTTGGTCCCCTCAATGTGAGGTGGCCTCATACAGTGATGACAGAAAATTAACGTAGGTACAGAATGGTTACCAAACGGAGATGGTAACAAACAACTAAAAATTTAAATCTAGAACACAGGAGCAGCATTAAGCTAGGTCAGTTGGTTTCTGGTTTATTAAGAAATGGTTGATAAGTTAGATATTTTAAGTAGATATGAGTGTGGACACCTAGAAAAAAATACTATATGATATACTTTTAAAAGCAAAAAGTTGGTTATATTTTATTTTAACATTTAGCCCATAAAGACACTTGTAAATATTGGCCTCTTTGACTAATTACTATTGACATGAGGAAGAGTAAATTCATTGCAGCCAATGAGAATTTGTAAGAAACTCAAGAATACAATGATTCTTTGATTAGGGAAATGTTTTAGAATCTTAGAATCATTGCACAACTTGTTGAGTTCTGATTATTAGGTTTTGGGGTTGGCAACCCCTAAGATGTTGGGAATCACCATGCAGTCATGAATAATTGCCAGGCACCCCAATATAATTTAATTTGCTAGGTATGTTTGTGAAATTTGTTTGTGTAGCTACTTTCCAGTTTTATCTGAGGAAATGTGCGTTTGGAGGTTTGTTTGCCTTGGATTTCTGAATTATCTCTTGAGTCTCTTTCCACAGGGTGTTTAATGAGATACTACTTTCCCCCCATCAATTGTCTAGGTTTCTGTAGACACTGCCCATGGGTACAGCCCCCGGGCCATTGACATGAGCAATGTTACACTGTCCAGAGACCTGCATGTAAGTACTGGTGACTCTTTAAAATATTCTGCAAATTTCATTTTTAAAGAGCCTGTGTAACACCTTCCTGCCTGTATTTTCAGCATGAATTGTTTGAGTGTGCTCCTCATATATTGGGTCTGTGGAATTCATAGATTACATATCCCAACTTCTTTATGCTATAAAAGTTAATATAACTTTTTCTAGGATGTTTCTTCCAGCTATTACATTTTCTTTGAAGATAATCCAGCTATTACATTTTCTTTGAAGATAATATCTATTAAATTAAAGCACTTTAATATTTTCATATTATTAAATGTCTACGGTAAGAAGAAGATAAATCAGTCACTAATGATGCTCTGCTCAGGGAAACTGTAATGCTCATTGAAGAATATGAATTTTTAGTTGTTTATACACGGCCACTGATGACATTTTGCTTGCTTCATGCATCTTTTTTATTATTACTTTAAATTTTATTTTTAAACTAGAGTTTATATTCATTGTTATTTTACATTAGTTTCAGGTGTACAGGATAGTGGTTAGACAAGCATATACATTACAAGTGGTCCCCAATAATTCTAGTACGCCCCCCCGGTACCATACATAGTTATTATAATATTATCGACTAGACATATGAAAAGATGCTCAATGTCACTAATCATCAGAGAAACATGAATTAAAACCACATTGAGATACCTACCACCTCACACCGGTTAGAATGGCCATCATTAACAAGTCCACAAACAACAAGTGCTGGCGAGGATGTGGATAAAAGGGAACCTTTTTGCACCCTTGGTGGGAATGCAGATTGGTGCAGCCACTGTGGAAGGCAGTATGAAGATACCTCAAAAAATTAATGATTGATCTACCTTAGGCTCCATCCATGGTTTTATCTCTCCTGCGTCACTGAGGAATGTATTGTGAAATGGCTGATTTGAGTGAAAGATAAAATTTGTTGCCATGGAATATAAGTTAACAGGCCAATACAATGATCAAACAGTTATATTGGAAATGTTAGTATTATCAAGAGAAGTAAGTATATAAAGAAAAAAACCTATGTATTGTTAAATTGCTCCCATACGGATATATTAAAATGACATAGTAAACATGAAAATCAAAAGTAAAATGGATCTTAGAAGTTCTCTTTCCAGGGTCTCACCTAGTTTGGGACAGATGGTGATATAGACAAGCAATTTTTAACTGGTGCACCGCAAGAATGTTTAAAACCTGCGATACCTGACTTTTAAGTCAGGGCACCGACCTCTTTTCCCTTAGACTGTCCAATAAAAAAGTGACAACAGCCAACACAACGATAGTGATCTGGTGTGAATGAATCAAAATTATACCTGTTTTTTGGTCAGATGGGAAAACCATGTACTTTTTTTTTTTTTTTTTTTTTTTTTTTGTGAGCCAGAGAATTTTAGTGATTAGTTTGTATGTGCCGAGAGCTGAAGGTTGAAAATCGCTGATTTAGATTCATCTAGAGTTCTCTGCTGTCAGTGTTTAAGAAGGTTCAGATGATCTTTCAAGGCTTTGGAAATTAAAATAAGAACTTGTAAACTTTTTTTGTTTGAAGTCTATAATTTGAAGGTTTGTTCTTCAATCAATAAAATGTGTGTTGTTAAACATAAATAACCAAACCATCCCCATCAAATGGCCTGTGCTGTGTCCTGGGTCAGTTCTCTGCGGTTCAGATGCTGAGTACAATAGTTGTGTTTGGTTACACTCTGGATGGACTTCAGCACTAACACACTACAATTTATTAATTTAAAACATATTTCTGTATTGCATATTGGAAAACAAAGTTATCCTTCTCTACTTCTTAAAGTATAACTCAGTGGCTAAATAATTTGTTCATTTAAGGCTATGGCAGAAATGATGGCTGAAAACTACCATAACATATGGGCAAAGAAAAAGAAAATGGAACTGGAGTCCAAAGGTAATGTTTTCTGAAAATCTTCATTGAAAATCAGAGTTTGAGTCCGTGAGCATAGAATACCAATCAGTAAATTAGACCCTTTAGCACAAGAGCTGATTATGCCTTTAATTTATAAGAATGGTCCAGATATGCCTGTTGCAGATTCAGCGCAGAAGTTCTGTAGTTTCCTGGCTGCCGATGTATATTCCTCATGTCCCAGAATTTCTGAGGCTCTCTCCTGCCCATTTCAGGCATAGATATCTACAGTTCTCCTGACATCCGGGTGTTGTTAACTGCTGAGTTCTTCCTCCCTGACTTGCAGCTTAGATACGTCTCTTCCCTCGTTCCTTTCTAGTCCTCACCCCAGCTTCTCTGTTGTGTCCAGTGCAGTGAGGTTATTATTGTCTCTGTGCTTTTGCTTACTCTTCTGCTGCTTCGGAAATACTAAAATGGCCCACTAGTCTTAGTCAGACTTGTGGTGATGATGGTATAGTGTCCCCTAGTGGTCGTAAAGCTCCACTGCAGGTCTGTCGTCTGCCGGGCAGAGCAAGCTCTAGGACACCGTCCATCCTCGCCTTTGCCCTTCTGTTTGCTTATTTCCTGAGTAGGGCGAATTCGACATTTATGACGGGGTTAGTAGCTCCTGGCTGAGTCACACCAGACATTGAGTTAATAGGCTCCATGTGGCCACCATAATTCAAACAAAAATTTTATTTTCAACTTTTTTTCCGGAATTCCCTGAGCAGTCGTGTTCCAAGGAATTGCAGCATCCCACACAGCGCGTCCCCACACGTGTTTCCTGACCTTGAGGCCTGAGGCCGGTATAATGGCCTTCCTGGCATCAGCTCTTATGTCTGGACTCGCCAACGCATTTTTGAAATTCTTTAATTTTTACAAAAGTTTTTTACAAAATTTATAATTTTATGAATGTTTTTCTCATTACTGTTTTTTTAAATGTCACTGATTTCTAGACTTTGCGTACCTAAAAGAATATTTTTAGTCTTTATCACCAGATAGGTATACTAGAATCCTAGACACTTGCCTAAACTTTTAATCAGCCAAGTAGCTATGTTATTCTTATTAGATTGTTAGAAGAGATTAACCTTAAACTTAGCGACCTAAGTATGGGTTCTCTGTAGAAAGATATGCCTATAAAGTACCGTCTGATGCCGTGGGCATAAAAAAAATCCTATGTGTAGGACTCGTTTTTCTCTTCTCTCCGTGGGGTGGAAATGAAGCGTGTCCCCGGGAGCATACCTTCTCCTTTTCCCGGGTCCAGCGGGGCGTGGTTTAGCGTCTGTCCGCAGTTCCCACCTTCAGGGCTCAGCTGAGTGGGGGAGGACACGGCCTCTCCCTCCCCGTGTGCTTGCAGGTACGATGGGCACTGCTCTCATGGATGCTCACGGTCTGGCTGCCTCCTAGAGGCCCGTGCACAGTCCTTCTCAGGACGCTCACGGCCCTGGAGGGGGCAGAGTCCTGAGTAACGAGCAGCCCCCAGTGCGGTCGGGTCCTGCCACATAGGCAGCCGCTTCGCATTTCCAATCATGTCCGATTGCTATTGTGTGTTCTCGTCTGGACTCTCCTTAGGAGGGGGAAACCACCCCCTGCTGGTGCCTTACGACACGCTGACGGCCAGAGAGAAGGCCAAGGACAGGGAAAAAGCTCAGGACATCCTCAAGTTCCTGCAGATCCATGGGTACGCAGTGTCCAGGTAAGAGCACACCTGCTGTAGTTCCTCGTTCTTCCTGGAAGACTTGGTATTTAAGACCCCACAGACTCAGTAAGGCCGGAAATGGAATGAGCCCAGTGTTCTGTCTCAGCCTTAGGTCTGCTATTGAGTGTGCTCAGGCACACGTGTCAGAAACATCCGTGCCCTGGCTGTTTGCCACCGTTCCTTAAAGCAGGTTAAAGCACTGCCGGCGCTAAACCCCGTCCGTCACATGACCCAGGCAAAATCAGGCAACAACGATGCTCTGGTTTTCAAAAGACAGCATTTTATGTCAAACTATTCAAAGTATTCCTTCTAAATTAAATCTCACTTTTGCGTTTAGGTGCAGAATATTAGACACGCTTCTAAATTATGTAATAGATATGAAATTTTGTTTAATGCTTGTACACATACACACCTCCTAACAGTCCTCGGAGATAGTCCCGTCTGCCTCTCCTTTGCTCTCCCAGGGGCTTCAAGGACCTGGACTTGGACACGCCGTCCATCGAGAAGCGGTTCGCCTACAGTTTCCTTCAGCAGCTCATCCACTACGTAGACGAGGCCCATCAGTACATCCTGGAGTTCGGTGGGTGCCACAGTCCCCCTGCCAGCCTAGCCGTTACCGGTGTCCACACACTGGGGGGTAGCAGTGCAGCCCCCTCTGCGGCTTGTTCGTGGGTGGACCTGGCCTGGTGCTGACCATAGTCTAACACACAGTAGGCAAACATGGTGTAGGGATGGCAGTATTCTGAGAGCTTAAAAAAAATCTAACATAATTCTCTTCTCGTAAAGTTTATTGGCATTGATTTTTCACTTTGAAAGATACACTGGATGGCCATCAGTTACAGTTAATTACATCTTTTCCTTATGAAATCAAGTGTTCTGCTCTTAAAAAACTAAAACCTCAGTGGAATCCTGAAATTTCTAGACAACATAAAGGCCTTGAGTTTAGCCTGTGCAGGGACACACATCCGTGGCAGTTTCTGCAGCACGGAGCACCACACTGCCCTCTTGGATGAAATGAAGGGTTTCTGCCCCCCTGGCCTTGTGCCACCAGCGCACGAAAGAAATCCTCATTTTCAGTCTCAGACGCAGAGCCTTTCATTGCTGCTGCCACCTCTCATTTCTTTTTCTCACGGCTGCCATCAGCGCAGTTGGATTAAAGCCCCTGTTATGGGTCCCTCACAGCACCCTGTCAGCCACCTTCCGGCTGTGGGTGGTGGTGGGGTCAGCACTAGAGCTGGTCCCTCTGGAAACAGGTGCTCTTCTGCTGGTGGTTTCTGAGTTTTCCTTTCCACGCCTAAGGCTTTGTTCTGTTCCCTAACCCTCAGTCTCCCTGTTTTCACACGTTTTCTCAGCACCCACAGTCCTAGCTCCCTCGGGACCAAACACATGGCCAACCAGCCTCTCTTCACCGAGGGGACTTGGCCCTGGTTTTTGTAGGAGTCATGGTTTGGGGCACAGCATCAGGTTCAAGTTCATACAAACTCAAGCGCTGCTATTTTCTTGTTTCTGGCCTCCTGTAACCTAAGTGTGATTAAAGGCTTTTTAGTTGATCATTATTCTCCTTTTTAAAAATGATTTTTAAAAATATTACAAGTTGTAATACAGTTGAAATACAATATTATATTAGTTTCAGGCATATAACGCAGTGATTAGACATTTATGTAACTTACAAAGTGATTCCCCGGTAAGTCTAGTCCCCGCCTGGCCCCATATACAGTATGGTTGTTACAGTATTATTAACTGTATTCCCTGTGCTGTACTCTACATCCCTGTGACTACTTATATAACTGATAATTTATGCTTATTAATCTCTTGGCCTTTTTTGATCATTACTCTATTCAAGAACCTTCCTGTCTTTCCACCTCTCTGTCTATAGCCCAAAAGTTGTATTTTTCACTCTCATTAACCGTTTTTCAAAAAAGCTATTTATGCAAATTAATTTATAATATGTAATGCCTTTATAATTCAAACAATGATAGCATTTTGAAAATATGATTTAGGAGTCATTCTGACTCAGAGCCAAATTAATCTGAATTAATGAAATTGAACCAAAGAACAAACATGAGGCTGTGGTGAATTTTTGAAGCTGCTTTGCACAAAGTTAAATATTAAAATGGCTCTTCTGCATGTGACAGTACCTGAGGTCATGGCCACCCTGAGAGCCAGCCCTCTCCTTGTCGAGTGAGGGAGAAGAGGCAAGGGGGAGTGAGCCTTGCTGGTGGTTCTTTATCTCCCGCTGTATGGAGAGCAGAAACAGAAGCTTGAGGGGCAATGTGTTTTACATTATTCTCATTGTATTCAAGTTTCTGAATAAGCTACCAGGCAGTGTTTGTGTGAGGGACTGGGGAGCGGCTCTTTACAGAGCAGGCTTGCCCCGGCACACTCCTGTCCCCGCACAGAGAGGAGGTGAGGCCGGACTAATAGGCCACAGAACAAGCTCTATCCCACTGCTGATGTTCCACGGACCTTTTCAGGGAAATTATGTCTGAGAACTGTCAGAGGAGCCGTGGGGCTAGGACTGATTTTCATTTTCCATTGTCGCCGCAGATAGAACTTCCATAATGCCTTCCTTATCTGTCACTTTCTTGTCTTTGCTACACGTCTATAGTACATTCATTCTTAGGTGCAGGCTGATGGCAATAGGAGGCATATGCATGCTCCTTCTTCTGATTTTTGTATTATACCATAGATCATGTTCTCTCCAAATCCTTTTCACGTTTGCACATACACATTTTTGCTAAAATATATAATGAAAGGAGAAATATTTTCTAGTTAATTCATTGAAACAGCAGATTTAATTCTGTCGTGACAGATTTTGTATGGAAAAGTCTCTTATATGGATCCAGACACTTTGTGTGAAATGCTTGAGAGAGATTTAGTGCAAAAGTGACAACAAAAATAAAATGAGCAAGTCTTAAAAGGCATTAAAAAAATTATTCATGGGAAGCACATTGCTGTAATGTTACAAAATATTATCTAAATTCCCTGAAAATTATCCTGAATTTGCCTAAGGTTTAATAATGTTTGTCTCAAATTGTTTGATTTCTATTTGCAAAAGAACTTTTCAAGCAAGTCAGCTTGGTTCTTTAAAAAATGGAGGCTCTGTTTGCAGATCTTAGTGAAACCTTGTGTCAGATTTTGAGTTGTTTAGCTCTCCTCTGCGTGGGCGAAGGAGGGAAGAGAGGCCACCTTCTAAGCTGCTGGCCTTACTGAGGTCCGCCTGTTCTGAACCTCGCAGTCAGTTTCCAAACCCGTGGGAAACGTGGGTGTTTGCTTTGCTTGAGGAGGTTGCTCAGCTCCCACTCACTGTTTCTGCCCGGCTGTCGGGCTTTCCTGAATCCTGTTCCCGTTTTCCCCTCCGCGCCAGTGGGACCTCAGAGCTGCAGCAGGGGGCGAGCATGTGCTCATAACCACACAGCCGGGCTCTGCTCAGCAGCTCTTTGATTCGGACGTGGCTATTTGACGTGGCCATTTGTTTACGCTCCTCTTCATCTGTCACTGCCACGGCGAGCCTTTGTGTCTTTAGTTGACTTTCTATGCTCAGTCCAGTGGGATGGCACGTGGAGTGCAGTGCTCTGAACTTTGCATCTGGGTGAATGTCTGGTGATGGTCGAAGCACAACGTGTTCCTGAAAACTCTCTCCTGTCTGCAGATGGCGGCAACAGAAGCAAAGGACAGCACTTCCCTTACGAACAGGAAATCAAGTTCTTTGCTAAAGTACAGTATACCCCCTTGTTTTTGCTTCAACATGTTTGCTTATAAAACACACCATTGGCTCTCTGCCTGTTTTCAGAATGCCCCTGTCTGTGAATGCGACTTCTGCAAGTTGATGTGTGTGGCCGCAACAGCTGCATGAGCCTGGGGGCATGATCTGCTCCAGCAACTTGCTCTGCACCCCCTCCCCTCCCCCACCCAGTTAACAAATGACTTGGTTTTATATGGAGGCTGATTTAGAGTTCTCTTTTTCTGACTTTGTCATATAACAGAATACAAATATTTATTTCTTAATATTAGAATGTTGTTATGATTTAAAATTTTAGATGAGCATTTCTTTCAGAAAGAGGAAAACCACCAGCTGATTGATACATGGGCACACAATGAGGATCTTTATGAAAGAATTTTTACTGTGGGACCTTAGTCCTGCATTATGGGTGGGGGAACTGAGTCTCAGAGGAAATTGGTTGTTCAGATATAGAGTGTACCCCACTATGAGTGTTCATCTTGTTGAACACAATTTATCAAGAGTTTGCTATCTGCCTGGAGCATGGGTGACTTCCTTGCAGCCAGCAGGGAAGGTTGCAGAGTTGGTTGCCAAGTTTCGGGTTGCTTTGTTGACTTACTCAGAGTTCATACTGTGCCTGGTCTGCCAGGCGTCACTCTGTGTCCCGGGATGTCCCTCTCACTGCCAGGCATCACTCTGTGTCCCGGGATGTCCCTCTCACTGACACAGCGGGCCCCGGACACTTTCCTGTGGACAGTATGTTGCCATTAACCTAAAGATCTCATGATTTCAGCCGATTTCCTTTCCAAGAACTTGCATTTGGTGGTTATTAGATCATTTACAAAATGGAATATCATTTTGATTGACTTATATTTGGCTTCTGTTATATGTTTTTAGAATTGTGCCCTTTACTGTAGGGGAGATTTCTCTGGTCTTTCCTTCCACTCAGTATAGCACTCTAAGTCTATAAGAAGCATCTTGAGTTTATTCTGAGTTGTACATTGCTAGTCATCTTTTCTACTAGGTTACAATCCTCTTGAGACCCAGTGGTCAGGAATGCTGAACTCGTGGCCTCTAATAATACTTAAAATACATTCTGATTTTGCATTGCCTGTGTACTCTGCACCCTATGATAGTGCATTGCCTGTGTACTCTGCACCATAGTGATTTTGTTTGCAGATGCCTAATGTGGCTTAATTTCTACTAAGTCTGTGATTTATTCATTCACACATTTATTGAGTATCTGTTGTATGCCAGTCACTAAGTTCAGGCAATGTCATGACTTTCTAGGAAGATCACCAAAACTTACATATTCTAATAACATATAAATATGCTATACTATATTGCAGGGAAAATGCAGTTAGATAGACTTGAGTCTTAATACAGGTAGCACTGATTATTCTTTTTCATTTACTTGTTCAGCAAATATTTGTTCACTGGTTGGTATGTGCCCAACAAAGCCCACGGCACTGCTGTTTGTGGTGGTCATCCCAGAGGCCGGGAGAGGGCTGTAATGGGAGACAACTAAGAAATGGCCCTTGTTCTCTTGTACTTCATAGGCTGTGAGGGAGAGAACCAATCCCAAATCACTCAGATAAAGTGTGAGTTTGCAAATGGTGTTATAAGAGCAGAGAATTCAGAGGTTTTGTCTGGTTGTGGAGTCAGGAAAGGCTTATCTGATGGAGAGCTCTGAGCTGAGGCCTGCAGGAGAGAGTGAACCTGTCATGGGTGTGTGGGAAGAGCATTTCAGACCGAGGGAATGGCATGTGCGAAGCCTCAGGGCATGAGTGGATGGGGACGAGGGGAGGAATTCACCAAAAGCCCACAGAGCTGGTGCAGGAAATGGCAGGTGGGCTTTGAGAGCGGCCCAGCAAGAACACTGTGGAGCTGGGCAAGGGGCCGTATGACTTTTGCCTACGTCACATGTTTTCTGCACCTCAGTTTTCTGCCTGCAGAGGAGGGGTGGTGACGCCTCCTGTACAGAGTGCTTATGGGATGAATGACATGACAGAATGTCCATAGCAGCCCTCACACTGAACTGCGTGGTATGAAATATTAAGAATGTCTCATTGATAAAATACTAAAAATAATTTCAAACAGCTGAAAATTTAGTGTGTTCCCCACATTACATCCCCCCCCCCCACACACACACACAGACCAGAACAGCAGGGCGAGGTTTGCGAGCGTCTCTGGGATGCTGCTGGTGCGGCTGGGGGTGCTGGGAGCTGTTGCATGTGGACAGAATGCTGCCCGCCCCACAGCCTCGGTGCTCACTCACCCCCAAATTCCGCTGTGCAGACCCATCTTCTTTTCCTTTCTTGCAGGTCGTTCTGCCTTTAATTGATCAGTATTTCAAAAACCATCGTTTGTACTTCTTGTCTGCAGCGAGCAGACCTCTCTGCTCCGGAGGACATGCCTCGAACAAGGAGAAGGAAATGGTGACAAGGTAAACAGCTGCGCAGCAAAGACTGTTGTTTGAGTGTGTTTGCACGGGTGACGGAGCTCCGGGGACCTGAACGGGGCTGGGCACAGGGTGCCGCCATCTGCCTGGCCCGTCCTCTCGGAACCAGACTCTGGCAAGGATGGTTTCTGCAGGTTAATCCATGTGATCTAGCACTGAGATTCCTTACATTTGCTGCTAAGGGCGTGCCGAATGGAAGGAATGAAAGACCCAACACAGAATTCACAGGTGGAGGCTGGCAAGCACCCTGTGTTAAGATGTCTGAGAGACGGTGCTTTTCACATTAATTTACTAAAATCCCTTCAAATCTCATATTTTTGCCAGCCTTAGTTTTTTAGGAAGGAGACATCCCATTTACAGTAATTACAGTTTTAAGTATTTCTAAAAAATAATGCCCATTCTTGGAAGAAAATGAAGTAAAAATCCCCCCGCCCCCCCCCCAACATGGCATGTTAGCATTGCTTTCTTATTTTCAGTTAAGTCTGAGATTCTTCATAGGCTGATTTGTGGTTCTTCTGGGGATTTTGAGCTTGATTCCTCAGAATTCTGCCCCACCTTGTACACAAGAGAACAGTGGCCCGGCCAGCCTTCCCCGGTATTGTTGCCTGTGCAGGGGTCCATACCGAGCTTTCAGAGTGTATCTGGAAAACTTGTATGTAAAAGTGAGTAACATCTCTCAAGCAGACACAGGCTTCCCTTGGGCTGGCCACTGCTGACGTCCTGAATGGCACTGCAGCACCAACCTATCGGATAGAGTGAGGTGGTACCGAGCACAGGAGGGCGGAAAATACGATTTCTGCATTATGGGATGTTGGGAATGTGGACTTGGAAACGGAACTTGAGGCTCATGATTCTACTCAGATCCATTGTCTATTTTCCAACTGATAAGTAGCCAGTCATGTGATACAGGATTGCAGCAACATTAAAATGTCCCCAAATTTCATCTAATAATAACTTTCCTGTGAAGTTGCCAGACATGTGTGTGGTTAAGATGACAGGGAACCATCCAGGAGCATCCTGCTCACCTCGAAGGGCCCTCCTGCAGCCCGGGGCGCAGCGCCCCCGGGGGCGGGGCAGCGAGTGCGCAGGGCGCCGACTTCCCACTGACCTCGCGCACCAGGGCCGCCACCAGGGGTCCGTGTCCTCCCGGCCCCATCAGCCTTCCTAACAGGAAGTGTGTCCCCAGAGGGCGTCAGTCATCCAGGTGCCACTCAGTTACATCAATGAGAAAATACAGAGGGCACAGGAGAACCACAGAGGATTGTAGACGCTGCGCTTCTCCCGCCTCCTGTACCGCGTTCCGTTGCCTCCATTAATCTTCGGTCTGACCTGTTTTCCATCACTGACCGGACCCTCACAGAATAAAATAGAACAGCATCTCAGTTTGGGCAATTGGGGGGAAATACCAGTTATATAGATTTATTATCGGATGTTTGTCATTGATAGTAACTGCCAGAATTAAGGTATCTTCTTTCTCCTTTTTAATTTTTTAAATAATGTCTTCACTCATTCATTAGTATAAGAAGCCATTGAAACTTTTCCCATAGGAGAATGATCAGAATGTGCTGCTGATAGGAACCGTGGGGTTGGCAGGAGGGGTGCAGGGGGCGTGGCCGTCAGCGGAGGCTGCGGTAACGGAAGTGTGGGTGCCCTTCCAGTGAGGGTGCCCCTCCAGCATGGGTGCCCCTCCAGCGCGGGTGCCCCTCCAGCACAGGTGCCCTCTCTGGTGCCTTGTGCGGATACTCCTGAGTGTCTGGCATGGGTCAGATGCTGTCCTTGCTCTGGAACATGCAACCACATGGTCCCTGACTGTAATGACCCCAGAAGTATGGCTAATTGGCCGAATCCATGTGGTGCTCATCATCTAATGAGTGTGCTGAGTGAAAGTGGGGACCTATACAAAGTGCTGAGGTGTGGCAGGCACGGTGTAGGTGTAGAGAGAGCTGACCTGGGAGACACGGAGAGAGGCCAGCTGGCCTGCCAGTTGAGAGGGAGGCCACCCGGTGTGGAAGTGTCAGGGCCGAGCTGCTGGACACTGTTGTGTCCCTTGCACTGTCAAGAAGTTTCAGAAGAGCTAGTTTTGAGAAGAAGAGGTTGACTTGGGTTAGGTGCTTACTGGCTATTGACAGGTCATCAGCTGGAGCCATCAGCAGAAAGCTGGGATCATGTGTTTGGTGTTGGTAGAGAGTTTGGGGCGAGAAATGACATATTTGGAGATAATCTTTATGCATGACATGCTTGAGGCTCTGAGAGTAGATGAAGCTAAAGGAAAATGGAGGGAGAAGCAAATGGTCTGCATTCCCCACCGTGGAGAATTACTCCTGGGCGGGCGGTGAGAAGCAGGTCTCTGAAGAGCACAGAGGACAGTCGGTGGAGGAAGAGGGCAGTCCTGCTGTAAAGCAGAGTCCAGGGCGTCACAGGTTTGAGGCTTCAGTGATGCTGCCATTGTGCGCTTTCCAGGCGGGATGCAAAGGGTTTGCTGGCTGGGGTCCTGGGCACTTGGAGAGACGGTCCCGGGGGGGGGGGGGGGGGGGGCGGCGCAGCGAGGAGGCAGTGACGGGGGCGGGGCTGGCGTCCGTGCTGAGGGAGAACCCCTGCCCTGTGGATTCTCAGGAGTGTTCGTCCTGAGGGGACATGGAGAAGTGTTTTTAGAGAAACCAGAGGCCAGTTCTCCTAACACTTAAATCACATCATCTGTGCGACTTCACACCCTGGCGGTGGGCAGCCCAGGAGGACCCTGCTTTCTCTACATCAGTATTTCCCGGTGGAGGCTCATCTGTTACTGTTAGGAGCAGCTGAGATTGTAAGAAGTCGTTTTTCTCCGACAGGTTCTCAGCTGTTAACTGTAACCCAGCAGAATGGGAGGTGGAGCAGTTCTATTTACCATCACAGCAAAATATCCTAGGTCAGGTTAATTGGGTAAAACACAAGCCTTGTGCTATCAATTCAGCTTCATCTCAGAAGATTTCACCTGGACACCAGAGAGCACCCACGAGTGAGAGGTAAAGGTATCACTTGAGATAGGCTGGAACATAGGGATCCCAGATGCGTACACCTGTAAGATGTCCTCACCCTCCGTAACTGGGGCACATCCTTGTGGCGTCAGCATCCATAAAGCCCAGTGGACAAGGGCACCTGGAGGAAGCTGCTCTTGTTTTATTGTCTTTTTTTGTTCAAATAATGCAGCTCAGAAGGCTAATGTCATTATAATCTTAAGTCTACTTGCGTAGATGCTTGTTTAAAAAACTTAGAGCACTGAAGAGATTTCCCAAGACCTCAGCTTCACATAGACATTTGTAGGTGAATGTTCTCTTGGAAGAGCTACTCCATGCTCGTATAATTAGCTTTCATCACTACATTTTCCACATTGTTACTGAAGTGAGATGATGGCCAGAACTTTCTGTAGAAGAGGTCAGCATATGGCTTTCTGTCTCCTTTTGGCCATCCTGTCATGAGCAGGTGCCTTGCTGTGCCCCATGCACATTGCTGGTGATGGGAGAGAGTGGCCAGCGGGGACAGGCAGGTCAGCCTACAGCTGCGACTGTGCTTGGAAAGGCAGGCCATTCAGATCCATGTTCAAGGTGAGCACGCCGGTCTGTTCCAGCTGCGCAGAGCCGATGCTCTCTGAGAGTTCCCAAGGTGTAGATAGATGTGAAGATAATGTCACTTGTAATATGAGGCGTTAAAGGTAATGACAGAGACTTGAAAATGGCCCCAGGGGAGCCTGAGAGGGCCTCTCTTTCAGCTGGTCTGGGGGTGACAGAGAGCTCTGCGTGTTAGAGAAGGCTTCTTGGAGTAATGGCCCTGAGCTGAGTCCTGAGTGGTGGGCAGGAGAGAGTGTGGCATGGAAGTGAGTGCAGGGTCTTCCTGAGAAGAGGAGCCTGCGAGGAACCCTCCAGACTGCCCCTGGACAAGTGCCCAGGTTCTGGGGTCTGGCCTGAGAGTCAGGGTGCAGCAGCACTGTCCCGCTGAATGGAGGCCACCCTGCGGGTGTCCTCCCAGTGTTGACTGCCAGGGAGGACAGGGGCCCAGGAACAGTGCCCCAGGAGGTGAGAGCTGGACACGCTCTCCTCGTGCCTTAGAGTCGGGAGCCCTCTGCGACGCTTTCCTCTGCGAGACGCCAGTTGTCCAAATTCCGTCTCTGCTTCACGGTGCTCGGATTTTCTCGGTGCTGTGTAAGGCTTGTGGCCAAGGTTGGGAAGGAGAAAAATTCAAACGATGAAGCACTAAAACTTGATGTGACGTTTCATACCCATGGCACTATCCTTCTGTCATTAAACAATGTCCATAAAAACAACACATTCTAGAATTTCAGTACTATATTTGGACAAATAAAATTAAATCTTTTCCTTGCGTTTTTTTCAGCAGTTATAACTACTGAATGTATTCTTACGAGGTTCATATAGATTGCTTTTATATTAATTAGCTTTGCTTTCATTTTTTTTAAGTTTCTCTACTTATAATATGTGCTTTTTAACCATGTTTGTTAAAGATATGCACTCAAAGACTCTTTAGTACCTTTACTTCACATTCTGCTCAGAGAATTGATACTTCCTGCGTGACATCATGTTGCTTTTTCCGGCTCATTTATCAGCTGTTTATTTTTCTTTTTTCTTCTCCTTTTTAAAAATTTTATTTTAATTTCCCTGTCTTTTCTACCTTCCCTATCCCCTCCCCCTTTCTCTTTTGTTTTTCTTTTGTCTTCAGCCTGTTCTGCAAACTTGGAGTTCTTGTCAGGCATAGGATTTCACTGTTTGGTAAGGAGACCCTTGAACGGATCCTGGCACAGCCCCCACCTGGTTTCCTTTGCCGTTTGCACTGCTTCGTGTGCCATTGCATGGGCGCCCGTGTGCTGTTGCATGAGCACCTGTGTGCCATTGCATGAGCGCCCGTGTGCCATTGCATGAGTGCACATGTGCTATTGCATGAGCACCCGTGTGCCATTGCATGTGCTCGTCCTAGGCTGACACGAGTCCTCCCATTTGTGTGTAAGCAGCAGTACCTGAGGAGGAACTGAAGACGGGAGCTATTTATGCTCATCCAAAATTCATTTGAAATCAAAACATTACCCTATTAAAGAGCAAATGAATGGGAATGGCAGCTTCTGCCATATTTTATTTTGGACCTTGAATTTGTGTTTGGTTTTCTGTGATGGATTAAATGATAAGCTCTTACAAATGAAAACATTGTAACTGCACTTACTTTTGAATGCCCTTGACTGTAGATTTGCATGTCGACCACATTTCAGACATTGGAGCTTCAGGGTAGAGACAGAGAGGCCAAGGGCTTCAGTTACAAAAGTGATTTTCTAGAACCGCTCACCTGGTAGTCAGCATTTGTTGGTTTCTGAGTTCACACAGCTGAAGTCCACGCCCTGAGCACCTGCTCCCATGAGCCACAGGTGGCCCTGCGGGGGGCTGTGTGGGACTGTCCTGTGTCTGCTGTTAGAAACCCACAAAGCAGATGTTAGCCCTGTGCTCTGCAGGCTTTGAGACAGTGTTACTCTAATTCTAGTATTAAAACATTGGGTGCACTGAAAAAGGTGTTATAAGTTTAATTCCATTTTCAGGAAAAACTAAGGGTTAAGTCGGTTCTATAAAGGCACAGTGAGTAAACTGAGGAGTAGGTATATTTGTGTATATGTGTATATCTGTATGTATGCACACATTTATATGAACACACACATAAATAACTTGTAATTTCTAAATATTACCTTTTTTAGAAATGATAGTTTCTGAATATGATTACTTGATGTTATATTTGGTTTCCAATATTATTACATCCAATATTTAGCACCCTTAAATTTAGTAATTACAAGTACTATTTCATATAAATTGCCCGAGTTTTTGCATTAATGTTTCAGTAATCAAAAATCAATGTGGAAATTATTTTCTTCCTTTTAAAATATTTTATTTATTTATTTTTAGAGAGAGGTGAAAGGAGGGAAAGAGAGGAGAGAAACATCGATCAGCTGCTTCTTGCAGCCAACCCCCAACTGGGTACTTAGCCTGAAACCCAGGCATGTGCCCTGACTGGGAATTGAACCAGCAACCTTTTGGTTTGTGGGATGATGCCGAACCCACTGAGCCACACTGGTCAGGGCTGGAAATTTTTGTTCCGAATAATTTCCAGTGCACTGACTTTCACTGGCCTTCTCTTCAACATAGAAAAATTTATATGAAAAAGTTCAGGCAGAGTGTTCATGAAGAGTTTCAACCTTCTCATAATAACAACAGATGGCAACACCCTCTGCTTGTCTTCAGAGAGGGCAACCTCATATACTGTATAGCTCAATCGGGGCCCCATTTCTCAGCTGCACTTTTTGCTTTCTCATTAATGAACATAATACTTCTGTTGTGCTGCTTCTAAGTCTTACCTATTGGGAACTGTTGGTTTCCTATATTATATCTCTATAATTCCTTTCTAATAATTTTTGAATTATTCCATACATGCAGCAAAGTACACAAATCTTAAGGACAGCCCACTGCTATAGCTTGATGAAGTGTTACGTGTGTTTATACCTACTTGCTCAGGCCAAGACAGAGAATGTTTGTGGAATCCCTGAATCCTACCTTGTACCTTTCCTCATTTTATAAACCTCAAAAAAGGAATTTTAGGACTTCTGGCCAAGATGGAGGTGTAGACAGACATGCTATGTCTCCCTCCACAACTAAGAAGGAATACAACTACCTGAAAACTAGAAACAACCAGAAATTCCAGAAAATCAAACTACGTGGAAGTCCAGCAAACAAAGGTATAAAGAAGAAATACTCATCCAGACAGTAGGAGGGGTGGAGCTGGGGTGGAGAGGACACAGTGTGGTGGCGGCAACGGTGGTGGCAGCAGCAGCAGCAGGCCAGCAAAAAGCGCAGTCACACATTTTAAAAAGTCAGGAGGGACACCTGGGGAGTGTTCCCAGCTCCTCACCAAACCTCACAGCTCACGGTCCCAGCGCCAAGGAAAATCAAGCCTCATTGCCTCTGCCTGTGCAGACCAGTGGGGGTTGAGGTGGAGGCAGAAACTCTCACCAGACTCTGCTTGTTTAAAGGGCCCCCATGGTCCTAGAATGTCCACAGACCCACCCCCTTTGGGAACGACGGTCAGGGCAGCAGCTAGAGGGGTGCCAGTCTAGTGCAGAAGTGGGAGAGGTGCCTGGAAAAGGGGTGAGTACTGGGCAGGTGGCATTGTTTCCTCTCAGACCCCTCCCCCACATACAGCGCCACAACGTGGTGAAACGGGTCCTCCTGTACTGATGAAACCCTAAGCCTCCGCCCTTTACAATGTAACAGGAGCGACAGCTCTACCTGGCTTGTGGAGGCAAACAAACACAGGAGCCTGTCAGAATGAGGAGACAGAGAAGTGTGGCCCCAAAGGGCAAATGAATCAAGGTTCCAGTGAGAGAACTAAGCGACGAGGAGATAGCCAACCTAACAGATGAAGAGTTCAAAACACTGGTGATAAAGATGCTCACAGGCTTGACAGATATGCTTGAGTAAGGCAAATGCATAAGAGAAGAAGTGAAGGCTATGCTAAGTGAAACTAAGGAAAATCCACACAAAGCCAATGGTGAAGGGAAGGAAACTGGAGTTCAAATCAATGATCTGGAACATTAGGAAGAAGAAAACAGTCAACCAGTGCAGAATGAGGAAGCAATAATTGAAAAAAATGAGGAAAATTTCCCAAATTTTGCGAAGGAGATGGACATACAGGTCTGGGAAGCATGGAGGGTCCCAGGCGAGTTGGACCCAGAGGGGACCACACCAGGACGCATCATGACTGAGATGCCAAAGGTGAAAGATAAAGACAGAGTCCTGGGGGCAACAAGAGAGAGGCAGATTGTTGCCTACAGGGGACTGCCTATAGGACTATCAGCTGTTTTCTCAGAGGACACTTTGCAGGCAGGAAGGGATTGGCAAGCAGTATTCAATGTTATGAAAAGCAGCCTACAACCAGGATTACTCTATACAGCAAAGCTATCATTTAGAATGGAAGGGCAGATGAAGTGCTTCCCAGACAAGGTAAAGCTAAAGGAGTTCATCACCACCAAGCCATTATTATATGAAATGTCAAAGGGACTTACTTAAGAAAAAGAAGATCAAAACTATGAACACTAAAATGACAACAGACTCACAACTATCAACAACTGAATCTAAAAAATAAAAACAAAATCCAACTAAGCAAACCAGAATAGGAACAGAATCATCGGTACGGGGATCATTTGGAGGGTTATCAGCTGGGAGGGGGGAGGGGGAGAAATGGGGAAATGGTGCAGGGACTAAGAAGCATAATTGGTTGGTACAAAATAGACGGGGATGTTAAGAATAATATAGGAACGGGTGAAGCCAAAGAACTTATATGCACGACCTATGGACATGAACTAAGGGGGGTGGGATTGCTGGAGGGAAGGGGGTTACTGGGCAGAGGAGAGCAAAGGGAAAAAAATTGGAACTACTCTAACAACATAATCAATAAAATATACTTAAAAAATGAATTTTATATAGACTTCCATTACCATGGATTAATTCTGACTTTTCTTTAACTTTCTTTGTTCCTTTTGAATAGATAACTAGCCATACCTATCAGGAGACAGAATTGGACTTTAACATTCATTCCATCTCTGTAATTTTAATCCTCCTTTTAGGCATTGCATTTTAAATCCCTCAGCATCTAAATACTATTTTTAAAAATTTTAACAGAAACTTAATGGAGAGCTAGCATGTACTGTTTTCTTCAACATCATATTTTTGTGAGTTCTTTCTATTATTCTGGTGTCTGTTATTATTATTTCAAATTTACTTCTTGTAAAACAAATCAGACTTCCAGAGGCCTTTATTAATCAAACATACTCTAATACAGACATGTCCAATTATTAGAATATTTAAGTCTGAGACACATAAACTTGGCACGATACAGTTACAACCTGCTTCAGACACTAACCTGGAGAGGACCGCATGGCTTTGAATCAGAAATCCTGGGTGCCTGGTCCTCCGTGTAGAACCAAACCAATTGAATGATGTAGACAGGGACTGAACATCTCTGAACCTTTCAAAATGTTTTTTGAACTAGGTTAAAATAACTGGTGTATTGATCCTAGAGCTCTATTGCATGTTTCAATCTAATGTTGGAGAACATATATTCAAATCAAGTACTAGGTAAGCGGTAACCTTACATCTTTCGCACATAACATAATCCTAGACCATTAAAAGCTGAGGTTAACAAAGGAACCCTTGGGCTTTGAGTCTGTGGGCAGAGGTGAATTTTAGAAAGAGGCACATCAGCCTGAAGTGTGTCAGTGAAGTACAGAGACGAAGGAGAGCTTTACAATAAACCAAGGCACAGAAGTCTTGTCCTGGTGGGGCAGCTGTAGTGAGCTGGTCTGAGTATGCATCCAAGTTGGATGCCACATTATAGCTAGATCTCCAAACCTCATCTGTAGATGAAAGATTTTTCTGATCTATATGTAGTGAAGAATCCCAAAACTTGGACTTAATCCATTTGTGTGTAGCTGTAATCTAAATATTTCCTAACCTTTGAAGCACATTCTCTGAGAACCAAAGAGATTTATGGTATTTTCATGCCTCAGGTAGTGCTTTTGAGGTATTTAAACCAATCATTCGATATTAGGAGATGGTAAGGTTTAAAAAGGGGGAACCAGCCATATATTCCCTGTGGAACAGTAGTTCTTGTGTTTCCATTAAAATACTTGATAGGAAAAGTAATGACAATGGCATTTTGTTTTATAAAGGCTTGCTTCTGGACTTCTGAAATGCTTGCTAGTGATTGTAAGTCCCTCCCTCTTGTCCTTTGGAGAATCAGGATGTGGACCAGACGCAGGAGTGAGGACCCTGGTTTCCCACTTTGAGGACCCATTGTTGACTAAGAAACTAGTGCTTCCAACACCCCCGGCTCCCTCAGCTTTTGCTAAGTGATATTCTGATTCCTGATTTCAAAGCAGTTAGAGACTAGAAGCCCCTCGTGTTCCAGCTCGTTGAAGCCTTTCTGTTCTCGTCGGGAAGCGGGGGCAGTAAGGAGACTCCCGCGGGGACAGGGAGGCTGGCAGTGTGCGCAGGGCAACGCTTCTTAATGGATTGCTTTTCCCTTGTGGAAACACGGCTGATGCCTCACTGACCTGCGTTTTCTCGTCGTTCAGTGAGGCTTCCGTGTCCATCTGCTGTGTGCGTGGCCTGCTTGCAGGCTGCGAGGACAGAGAAAGGATTTCTTTATCAGCCAGTACAGCCTCTATCCCCACCAGGCCAGCATGCAAGCCTGTTCCAGCTGGGCTCCCCTGGGTGCTCGCCACTCTCTCTGCACCTTGGCGAGCCTTCTGAACTGGTCCGCACGCGGTCCATCTTCCCCAGGACACGGTCTCGCGTCATACCCCTGGCCCGGCCCTTCTCCCAGCTGTGTGCACGGTGGGGCCCTTCGTTCACAGCTCTGCTCACCTGCCACTTTCTTGAGGACGTTCCTCATGACCACTCACCCTGTCACTCTGTCCAGTTGCTCTGAGCCCTGTTTCCTGCTATATTTGTACTGTGACCTGATGTTACATATTAACTTTTAATTAGTTGTTTGTTATCTGTATCCTCCTTAAAATGCAAGTAGCTTAAGAACTGTTTTGCTTATTATTTGAAGTTTGACAGTGCCTGGTATTTAACGTGTGTTTATTGAGCGAATGAATAATTAAATGAACAATATTTTCAGGGACTACGGTATAAGCCCTGTGATTGGCACCAGCCAATAGACAGGACATAACACTTTCTGCCCCTCTGCTGGTTTGTCTTTGCGCTCACCAGGAATTCTGAGTCACAAAGCACAGGATGAATGGAGCTTTTCATAAAGAGCTCAGGATCTCAGCAATGAGGGCCTTGCTTTCTTTCTTATTTGTATAACGTCACAAAACTGACTTGCTGGCACTCTTAAGCAGTTATTAATGTCCATGTATACTTATTTCATTCCTTTTAGGATACTTTTTGTGTAAAGAATATAACATACTCGAATGTATTAAAAACTTACATTCAAATAGGAGTTGTTTACCTCAGGCCCCAGGAAATGACGTTAGACAGTGACTACACACACTCACACACACACACACACGCACACACACGCACACACACACACATTGTATATAGAATGTAGAATGAAGAAGTCATAATGTCAGACTATGTTATGAGCAATCACTTTGTAACTTTGGACTTGCTTTTCTGTATCCTTATCACAAAGTTATATCTATATCTATATATCTACATCTCTATACATATAGTAATTGTATAATCTATATTTCTGCCAACCAAAATGAGTGAATTCCAGCTTTCAAGAAGAGTCACCCCATTTCAAATATCTCATGAGAGTAGACTTGAAAGTTTCTGGCTTCTGATACTTTTTTACATGATAGTTGGTGTGCCTTTTTCACCAAAGACCAATAACATTCAGGCAAATGAATTAATCTGAATGCAGTTGAATGCAATTAGAAAGCAGAAGCACCTGCGGCAATTAAAGTGGAATTAAATTTATTAAACTTGTAGCCCACCTCATTTCATAAAGGCTGTGAGCTGACTTATAAAGCTGTCCTACAAGGTGGTTTAAAGCCAGGGTGGGCTGGTGTGTGTGTGTGTGAGGTGCACCTGAAGAATTCAGTTAAATGCTTCAGCCGGGCGCGTTGCTTTGAATGCTTCCCGAGGGCATCAGCTCCTCGGCCAGACCTGCCTCACCGCTTCCCTACGTACATTCGCATAGCCACTCGTAGCAGAGAGACTGCATGACCGTGAATGGGGTTATCAAACATCTTTGTCATTGAGTTGCTATTATTGAGTTGTTCTGTGGACTAATTTTTGAAATACAAATATTAATAGAAAAGAACACTAACAAATTCTCGGGGAAATTTATACAGCATTTTTTCCCCCTTTAGGAAATGATGCAACATCAATTGTCAACTGTCTTCATATTTTGGGCCAGACTTTGGATGCAAGGTACATGGATATATTTTTATCTAAATGAATAAGTGGAAAAATGATATCAGAGTATATTACAATGGATCTACTGTCTTGATTTTATTCTTTGGAATTATAATAAAGACTTTAGTGTAAGTGAAAAGAAAATCTTTTGTAAATTAAAAATACAATGACACTTCATTATTTTTATAATCATATGTAAACTGTTAATTAAATTTTATGTCATTTCTGTGGCAGCTCAGTATGTAACTGAGGAGTGATCTGGGAATATGTCCTGTGAGGTAAAAATGGCACTTGCAAACTTAGACGTCATGTTAGGGTTGCGGTGTGACGCCAGGCCCTGGGTCTGTGATAACACCGGGTTTTATAGGAAACATGAGGCCTTTATTCTTGGTTTACAGACGAGTCAAGTGAAGCTTAAAATTGCATAGTGTGTGGGTGGTAGAGCAGTCCCCAAGCCTGTGTTCCTTCTGCTCTGCCCAACTATCAACATGCCCAGAAATCCCACACGTGTACTGAATGCAGAATCAGTCCATTTAGCATGACTGATCTAGCCACAACATTAAATTCAGTTATTATCAAGGATAAATCTAAACCAAAGCTTCTGAACATCTCTTACAGAGAGTATTCCACTGATACTCTTGGCTTATCCATTTTTGTGTTTAAAATTTTATTTGGGGTGTTTTGTATAATAAACAAAGAAAGGAGATGGCATTACATATGTTCATTTTTCACTAGAAATAGTGGCAGCAGAGGCCAATTTAGGAAAGGCTGATTGGTACCCTCAGAGCACAGAGTATCTACATCATTTGGTGACTCGGTTTAGTTGCCATTAAATGGTTCTTTCACAGCCATTGCCTTGGGAAACATTTCCAGTCCTGTTGGATTTGGGATAAGTAAACTGGCTCAGAGCTGTGGTCGGTTAGTTCTAAAATGAGTATCCACCAAATCTCTGCTGGTGGACACAGAGGCGTTAGCGCTGCGCTTTGCTCTGAGGGCCTAATTGAGCTGACTGTGATGGAATTTAGAAACAGTTATGAACTTCCAGAGCCATATGGCTGATTGTTAAGTATGTTGAAAAAGTATCCGAGAGTGGATTTAAAAGTTGGCAAACGGTTAAGCCGCTGTTCAGAAAGCCGAGCGGGCGGGGCCTGCGGCTCATCTGCCCCGCGCGGCCTGTGCGCACTTTCCCCCAGGACGGTCATGAAGACGGGCCTGGAGAGCGTGAGGAGCGGGCTGCGGGCGTTCCTGGCCAGCGCTGCGGAGGACCTGGAGCAGACCCTGGAGAACCTGAAGCAGGGCCAGTTCGCGCACAGCCGCCTGCAGCCCCGGGGCGTCACGCAGATCGTCAACTACACCACGGCGGCCCTGCTGCCGGTGCTGTCCTCGCTGTTCGAGCACGTCGGCCAGCACCAGTTCGGCGAGGACCTGATCCGTACGTTGGTCTGTTCTCAGCGCCGCGTTGTCTGAGTGGCGGCACAGCCAGACGTCGTGACAGCCACGTCTGGTTCCTCGGGTGCTGCTGCAGCGCTCGGGGGCTGGTCTGCAGAACTTCCTAAGCTGACCCTGAGTCACAGAACCCATCCTTAGGGGGGGGGGGGGTGGTGGTGGTGAGTCATTGAATCCCTGGAAAGTCTCTTCCACGCTGTCCAAGTTCAAAGTCCAAAGTTGGCTACTCCTGTATGTCTTTTCCGTGGCCACTTTCTGATGTGCTCTCACCAAGGGACGGACCACGTGAAATGTTTTCAGCTTAGTGGAGCTGGTGCTGATTGATTCCACAGGCCGCACCAGCGACCAACATGCGGCTGCTGCAGAAGTGTGTGTCCCAGTCACGGGTCCACGAGGGTGGCCCGGACAGCTTGTGTTCATAGGTGTCAGTCTATTTTCACAGGAGTTTTAACCAGCTGTTTTGGGCTGCAGTGCTGTAGTTGCTAAAAATATCCATAGAATGCCCAAAGTTATGTGGAAAAAAAAATAACACAGGACCGGCCCTGACATCCTGTTCTCGTGCTGATGTGAACACGAGGGAGGATGTGCGCGCACGTCAAGCAGGCCTGACTGCAGACCCAGCCCCGAGACTCAGTGTCGGGTTCCCGGGCGGGTGTGGCTGTGCGTGACACCCGCTGTGTCACTTGGTGCCACCGCGGACTCTGGCTGCAACACTTTAGAGCCCGTGGGAGCAAGGAGGCGGGTCTGGAGGACAAGGAAGATTTCTCCGTTTGTGTGGCAGGGTTTTCTCCAGGGAAGGATAGCAGAGTTGGGATTAGATTATCTCTCTTCTTTTGTGTGATTCTCTAGCTTCAGAAAGTACCAAAGTGACTGACTTATACTGCAAGTGTCAGGTCATTTCAGAAATAATCACCACACTCTGTGCCCTGGCTTCTGCATGCTTGCTCATTGAGACTTAAAATACAAGACATCATCTTTATACCTTTGGAACAGGAGTCAAAATTTCCCTGTCCTCCCAGATACTTTTGTGTGTGATTTCTTCTTGAAGAAATCTTTTATTCTTATATATAGAGAAAAAGTGATAAAGGAACTATTCCTGATAATGTTCTGAATAATCACAAGTCTTTAGAATACTTTAAACTCTAGAAAGAAAATAATTCTGTTGCAGGAAAACATTTTACACTTCATTTTACATATAGTTTGTTCTTCTATTGTTTCTTCAAGTGTTAAAATATTAGTGTGCCTTCAATATGGAATTTTGTTCTTAGCCTAAAGTTTCTTAGGACAATGTATAAATAGCAAGTGTTTTTTTTCATGTGAGATTCTCTTTTTCTTTAGTGGAGGATGTCCAGGTATCCTGTTACAGAATTCTGACCAGCTTATATGCTTTGGGGACGAGCCAGAGTATTTATGTGGAAAGGTAAGACTTTAAATTTAACTTTGCCTTAATAGCTGTTTCAAGTTCTTTAGTTATAAACTAAACAACCAGATTAATATATTGGATTCTTTGAGAGTAGTTAGACAATCTTTAAGATAAATTTGAGTTGATATAATAAAAGACAATTAAGCTATGGGGAAGAAAAGTAAAATAATTATGGTAAAAACTATAACGTAAAGTTGAAACTTTAGTGTTTATGAGACGTAGGAAGGAATCTGCCTGTATATATACATATCTTGCAATTATAAAATGACTTGGGGAGAATATAAAAGTAACATTTTGAAGATGAGTAAAATATATTTTTTTAAAAATTAAAAAGTGACACTGTGCTAATAAAAATTAAGTAATTTTAGTACAAGTGATTGAAAAGAAAAATTTCTGTTTCTAGAGTACCAGCACAAATGATCAGAGTTGGTCTGGGAATTACTACTTGAATCAAAATTTTAAAGTTAATTATTAAATAATTGACATGAATTGTTAATGAATGGACTAGTCCAATCAGATGAAGGGACTACATTTCTGATCTTGAAGTCAATCATAAAGCATTTTAACCTATTAAATTATTAAATTTTGCCATTCTGCATCCCTATTTTTAGTTAAGGAAAGCAAAAGTTAGGAAGAGTAAGTCATTTTTCTACAGCAGTGCGAGTATTAGAAATAACATTTGGACTCAGGTTTCTCCTCCTCAAAACCTGTGATCTGTGTAATTCTTTGATTCCTAAATTATTTTTAATATGAAATGTTATTAAATGTTTGATTGGAATCTATTTTACTCAGTGCCATTCTGTGAACGAACACTTTCTCCTAGCTGACTAAATATCTAGTTATTTTTAATTAAAATATTAGAAATCAGATATTATTGATTTTAAATATATTTTTTCAGTGAGGAATTTATAACTACCTAAGAGAATAATGTACCTTAATTATACCCATTTAATTGACCGTAAGAAGTATATTTATATAAAATCATTTAAGGAGTCCATAATATGCTGATATAGCTCTCATGTTATTCTGTGTTTAATAGACAGATAACATGCCAGGAGAGCCCTGGATTCAGGGTGACGATGGGAGAGGGAAGCTCTCGGGCGGGGGGGTCGGGGGGGGGGCTTGGCCATAGTCTGATTCCTCAAATGATGAATCAATTTCAAGTGTTTTAATTAACTTTAGCATTTGTATGTCTTAATATTTTATATTAATTAATATTTGTATGTCTTGATATTCCTACATATGGTAAATTTTTCAGTTATATTAGTTATTAGCATTTGTAATTTTTTAACTTTTATTAATCTATTCACATAGCAAGAATTCTTCCTTAATATATCATTATGTTAAAAAAAAAAAAAAAAAAAAAAAAGAGCCCTGGCTGGCCTGGCTCAGTGGATTGAGTGCTGGCCTGCGAACCAAAGGGTTGCTGGTTTGATTCCCAGTCAGGGCACATGCCTTGGTTGCCGGCCAGGTCCCCAGTTGGGGGTGTGCTAGGGGCAACAACACATTCATGCTTTTCTCCCTCTCTTCCTCCCCTCCCTCTAAAAATAAATAAATCTTTAAAAAGGGAGGGGATGTCCAAGCTTGTGGAGGATTTATGGGATTTTTACTGTTTTATCTAAAACATAATTTAGCTTTTTATTTATGAATGACAAGGACTTTGCTATTGAAAACATATGATGATTTACAGTGTAGAAATTGTATTTGGGGATTAATACAATTAGTTGCATTATTATTACCCCCTGAGGTTAAACTTGCCAATTTTAATATGACTTGGGACTTTTCGGGAGACATAAAAACCACAGTCACCTTCCACTTTTAGGCAGCGCTCCGCATTGGGGGAGTGTCTGGCCGCCTTCGCTGGTGCCTTTCCCGTGGCGTTTCTGGAAACTCATCTCGACAAGCACAACAGCTACTCCATCTACAACACCAAGACTCCGCGCGAGAGAGCAGGTATGCGGACGCAGGTGCAGAGCTTGCAACGTGAAGCTGAAACTTAGTGACAAGCGGAGCCTTTTCCTGCCGTGGTGTTTAATGGGCCATTTCAGGTCACGGTCCTCGATGTGCTTTGTTCTTGAGTGTTGTTATTTAGAATTTTGGGGAATGCCGTATACTGTTCCTGTAGTGTTCCTGAACAAAAATTAGTTTAATTTCTTCTAACTTAATGAGCCACAGACAAATCAACAATCGTAAGGATAAGACAAAATAAGCAACGGATGTGAAATAATAGGTCAGTTGGGTTTCTTATTGAGTTCTCTCTCATAGGTAAAGGTATGACATTCTTATTTATTACATTTATGCATTTGTACCCTTCATTTTTCTTCATTCACCACATGTGTCTACTTTATTGGGAGAGTTTTATTCTATGTGAGTTTTTTCCTAATAGTTTTGTCCACTTTTTATCATTTACAAAACTTAAAAACATAAATCTAAAACAGTCACTGACTTTAATTTACACCTGACCCTAGCATGTGTATCCTTACGACTTTATGTCTGTGTCTTTACACCTGCTACATATAATTATGCATCATGTCGCTTTCCATTTAAGAAGATCCGGTAATTTTCTGGGTAGATAACATCCAATTTTTTTTACTGTCCCAGTCGAAAAACTTCTAAAACTATGACTGGTGACTTCAAGAATTGGCCTTTGAGAACCTATGAGAATTATTTACTAAAATTTGAGTTGAGTTGGAGGACAAATAGTTAATAAAGAAGAAGCAAGTTATTCCTCTAATTGGCCCTTTTTTAAAGAAGATTTTGTTATTGACACTCTTACAGCTGTCACCCGTTTCTAGACCTGGCCATTACACAAGTGCCCTCGATGTCATTTCTTTAGGGGTGGGGGGCTCATTTCCTCTGAGACAAGAACCTTCCTCTGTTCCCAAGTGTGGAACTCCCTGCTGAAATTGTCTCTGTGTAACATGTGTTTCCTGGCAGCTGCTGGTCATATTGATGTGATGGTCTTTTCATCAAATACTCTTTTAAAAACATGAATATTCATTATTTAATTGGCCTATTTTATAATTCTAATTTCGTATAACATAGGAAGTTAAACAAAATTATGTTAAATGTGATTTAGCAATATTTTTCTACAAAACTTCTGCAATTATTTGTAAATAGTAAAATATGGTTGAGTTTGAATTATTAATCATCTGTGTAAACATGTTTTATTAAAGTGTCTTATTTACAATTTTTGATTAATTAGTTTAGCTGTGAATCAAGAATGAAGCTGATTTCTATATTCATTATAGATAAGAGAAAACAGATCATTTGCATAACAAGTTAAGAAACTAAATTTAATGATTCCCTTCCATTCCTCTTTTTAGTCATTCCACAAATATTTTTATTTGAGCTGTGGTAGATGGAGAGACAGACACACACAGAGGTGCCTGAGACTTGGTTCTTTTCCTCAGGGACTTTTAGTGGCAGTGGAGGGAGACTGGTAATTATAAGTGTTAGACTCCAGAATACAGAACCTGGGGACACAGGAAGGCAGCATTGGCAGAGCACATGGAGAGACACCAGAGTTGGCACAAGAGGGATGTTGAAGTCAGGACACTGAAAGTCGGGCATTGCAGGAGAAAGTTCTAGCTCTTGGAGGTGGAGATAGCTTCCAGGAGAGAAAGGGATACCAGGTGAGGCCAGAGCGGCAAGCCAGCAGAAGTGAGGTGGGCTTCCTAGGTCAGGCAAGGAGTGGGCTTGCTGGCTTGAACAGGGGGCATGGCAGGAGTCGCTGTTCTCCTTAGAAACCCTTCCCAGCAGAAGTAAGGAGGTGGTGGCACTGACTCAGAGCAGTGGTGACAGAGCAGAGCCGTCAGCTGTGCATGCAGAGTGACCTGGTTAGGAGAGACCCTCGGATGGGCCATGCTGTGCGGGGGGGGGGGGGGGGGCAGGAGGGAGGCGAGGGCATGTCACAGCCTAGACCTCCTATGGGCTTCCAGCCAGGGTCACCGACTGGATAATGTCACCAACATGCTCAAGAGCAGGTCAGAGGGGAGAAAGTCAAGTTTAAATTTAGGCCTGTTGTAGTTTAGTTGCTTTTGAGACATTCTGTATCTGACACACAGAAATGAAGAACTGTGGCTTTGGGAGTTGTTAGCTCATGGCAGGAGCCCCCAGGAGTGGCCAGAATGCGAAGGCGAACATAGGAGCCCAAGAGGAGGGAGCTAAAGGAGTTGGGGAAGGGGGCGATAGTTCAGAAGAGAGGCCTGACAGAGCGGATGCAGGGAAGTTAGGAGAGGGGGAGTCTTGGGGAACGGGGACCTGGCCAGTGCTGTGAAGTGCCAGCAGTGGGAAGCAGCGGGGTCTCTGCTGCAGGCGAGGGAAGAGCAGCTGCGGCGCAGTGCAGACCGCCCAGGAGAGACAGGAGCTGGGTGGGCAGTGGGAGGGGCTGATAGAGGGAAGGGCTGTGTGTGAGGCCTGCTGAGCACAGCAGGGACCCTGAGTGGGGACCCCAAGTGGGGACCCCAGAACTGCTTCCTCTGAAAGGGGGTGGACGTGAACGTGGGAGCGGACAGAGGGCTTGTGGGCAGAGCCATTGGGCAGAGCCATGGGGCA